>NW_005054492.1:136742-315436 GCF_000277835.1 Geospiza fortis | reverse complement strand
CATTCCTGAAGAAAGAAACGCATGACAGAAAACGAGAGTGTAAACACAGACCAAGAAAATTCCATTACAAACAAAGAAACAACTAATTAAACAAATAAATAAATGAAAGCAAATGTTTTGATGCAGGTGTCTCTATCTCTGAGAGGATTCCCAGAATATGAGGGAGATTACCACATGCAAATCAAAATGCTAGTTATCATGGGGAAGTTTCACAAGGACTTCAAAACCACTGGTGGGGCTCTATTATGTTACTTTGCGGTATAAATCAGACAAGAGAGATCTGGGTAAATGATTCAAGGACATGTGATGACACAAAAAAAGCACAGATAACAGTGCAGTTGAGTATGAAAAAGAGCAATGAAGAAACTGGGACAAATATCAAATATGCAGCATTACCTGGAGCAAAAACTGAAGACACACTATTTACATTTTTCTGTTATTGTACCGGACATCATTAAAAGCAGGATAAACTGACAAAGCAGAACTTTCTAACCATTGGTAAGGCCTTTCTGGGGTTAATTTCTCTCCTGCACTAATTATGGAGAGCACACATCAGTTCTATGTCTGGCACCATAACACACCAAAACATGAAGAGAAAAAGACACAGGTGTGGGAACACTACACGTGCCCAGTAATCCTTAGAAGAAATCCCCACCAGGAAGAAAACTTTGGAGCTGCCAATGGGCCAAAACCAAAATACAGATATAATCTCTATAAATTAACCAGGTCAGTAACTCTGAAGCCTGGCTGAAATAAAAACGGATACCTACTAAATTGGGACATCCTTTTTTTTTCTTCCCCAAATGTTATAGCATGGGAGATATAAACTCTGTATTTTTATTTTATTGCTTAATAATGATAAAGAGCATAAAAGGAACAGAACAAACTCCTAGACAATCAGAATAGTCTCTGTGGCCCAATACTCATGATTTGTGCTCATTCACTGAAACACTCAGTATGTCCCCCCCCCATGGAGAATGAACAAACATTGAGATCTCAAAAACTTGAAGTTAAGACAGTACCATAGAGATTTACATAATCTTTGGAAAAAAACTTATGTTAACAGAGACTTACACTCTTAGACATTGGAAGAATGATGAAGTCTTCAGAAGTTACATTTTCACAGCAGTTTAGAATTCATAATAAAATCTAAGAAATAAATATTTTTCATGGCTAATGTTCATTGGAGAATTTAATAGAAATCATAGATAAAAGTGGGGGGTTTGAGGGTTTGGTGGTGGGGTTTTTTCTTCTCCCAGCTAACTTTATCACCAGCATAAAACTATGATACAAATGAAAAATCTTCAGCAGAGACTTTGAAAAAATGTTTTACTTAGTTAAAGTCACTTTGGGATTTTATCCCCATGAAAAGCACATTCCCTGAATTAGGAAGCAAGAAAGCCCTTTTATTTTGAATACTGATCGCAATCTAGTTCGCTGCCATTCTTACAGGAAACTCTTCTATACAGGTCTGCAAGTAAAAATATCCAAAATGACACCACGTAAAAAGTACCTTCTGTGGAAAAAAAAAAAACAAGTGAAAATTTTCTGCACTTGCAATATTTTTACTTATGGTATGTAGTTAAACACAAATGACTTCTATGCTAATTAAAAAATGAGAGGTATTGCATAATTTGAGATTAGTGCTACACGTTCTGTAAAAGTACATATATATTTTTGGTTTTGATACAATTTATGTCCTACTATATATGTTATTCTACTCCTTGACTTCTGTCATGCTCATGCTTCCTGAATGTCTTGCATAATTTGTAGTTCCACATGTGATTATTCCCAAAGGCCTGACCAACTGATGCTCAGCTTCAAAGTCAAGAACCAGTGCTCCCAAGACAGTGCCAGAACAATGATAACTCTGAATTTCAAGGATTCCATTTGCAGACTGGATGGCGATGTGATGAGACAACAACATCCACATGGAGACAAGGATAGCTTCGGGAGCAGAATAAATTATTCAGGTACCATGGGGTTTTCAATCTGCAAAATTCCACTGCCATTTTAGTAAAATCAGTTTATCTTTTCAGGAGGAGAGAGTTTGCTGATCACAGTGCTCAGAAATTGTCGTTTGTTTACAAACTGTAGAAAGTTGCACTTGGACAGAGGTGGATGGTGTGTTTAGTGGTTGAGTTTGATTTATCAGCCATTGCTCCAACTCCCACTGAGGAAAAGTAGAACCAAATGAGATGAAGTTGTAGGGCTGCCAAAACTTGCATTTTGAGTTGGCTGAAAACAAGAATGGAAGGTAAGAACAGTTGCAGAAATTGGTGACTCATTTGTAGCTGGATTTTAGTAGTATGCTTGAATGGTTAGAGAAGCTGACTTCCCTCCTTGAGTTTACCATTTGGCTGTCAAAGTACTCTTTCAATCCCTGAAGTCCAAGTGCAAGACTGATAGAAAAACAATCCCTTCATTTAAAATCTAGACAAGTTGAAATACCTTTATTTGTTTTTATTTAAATGTTTAAAGCTTATCCATGAGCAAAGTGCTATCACTGTCCATAGTTAAAATCCTACAGGTCCATTTTTCTTGTCAAATTTACCAAATATATCTTCTGACACCTTGTGTACTTTAGTATTATTTTAGACGTGCTCTGCGTATATTAACCACAGCAAAGATGAAGAGGCAGTGGCTTAGAATTGGGACTGTGCTTTTCTTTTGGAAAACATGGAGCAATCTACTAAAAACCAGTCACTGTAAGAACATGTAACTTGAGTAAAATCTGCAGGTGTTTTAAATTTCCAGCAAAGGATCTGTTTCAGGTGCACACGGTTGAAGATCCTCATACTGCAGGGGGGAGGATTGAAAAAATCACAGTTCTTCCTTCTTTGGATCAAATTGTTAAAATTTTGCAACTCATTAATTTGTCTTGGTTACATTTCCAGTACACGTCACTGAATTTTCAAGGAGAAAACAAATATTGATTAAGAGAATCATCTTTGGTATTTCACAAATAACAATTTTTTAGGAATCTGGCTGATTTCAGGTTGTGTTCGTATCCACACGAGAGGTAACTTGAGATCATATACTTCAGGCTGATGCTTCTTATATGTGAGATTTAAGCAGATCTTAATTGCCCATGAAAATGTTTCTTGAAGCAGCATGAAAGATAAGAGCTTCTGCAACCTGACATGCTGATACTAAATGATGATAAAATTCCAGAAGTCTATTAAATGTACGTGACCAGCAATTCCTAGTCTGAAAATCTACCTTTGATGATGAGAGAAAGGGCTGTTAGTCACAACAGCCATCATCGTGTAGAAGCTGATGGAAGCTCCCTTCTGGATTATGGATGGTATATTCACAATATTCCCCATTCTCTTCAGGTAAATGTATTCTATCCATGCACCTGTTGGAGACAGCAGAAAATTCCAGAGTATTGCTATGTGCATATGCCTTAATGTCCAGTGAATCAGAATAATGCTACAGCAGTGTCTTGGACTTCAGTGATTTTTATAGGAGACCTTGTGATATTTTAAAACTTCAGCTTGTTAATTATATATGTCAGCATGCTGCAAATTCCTGAATTTCTAGGAATATGTTTTTTCCACAAAGAAGAAATTATTGAAGCACCTATTGGTTGTAGATCTATAGTGTAGCACCAGGGAAGTCACAAGAAAACCTTATGTTGAAGAAAAAAATACTGTTGTTTTGATTTTCTGTTCAGCTTCAGACACACCAGTTACTTTTATAGAATTCAGATTGTAAATGGCAGCAGGTTCTATGCAGGTTGTTAGCTGCATGTACAGTCTCAGGAAAAAATGTGTTCTTGAATGCTTCATACAACTTTTTGCAATTATGAACTGATATTTCATTGATTCATGCTGGCATTTCTTTCAAAGTTTAGTCATTATGCAAAGAGATGACACATGAAATCCTGACACCAAAACACCAAACACTTACTAAGACATGAAATGGAAAACTGAACTTCTTTCCTTCAGTGGTTTTTACTCAACAATGAATATATAAGAAAAATATTTAAGAGAGAAAAATGATGAGCATCCATTCAAGATTACTTCTGCTAAAGATGCAGATCCTAGATGTAAATCACAAATCTTAATGATGCAAATCAGAAGAAAGAAATGGTTGATGATTTTTAATGGCAAAAATATTAGCATCATATCAAATAAACTTGTAGAGTAGAACAAGCATTAGTGTTGCCCATGATAAATGACAACAGTAACCACAAATGAGTGTTTATAAATATAACAGAAATACTACAACTCCAATAATTGCAGATGTACTTTGTAATTAGAAATCCTGTTTCACTCATAAATACAGTATTTAATGGCTTTATTCCTAAGAATTTTGCTGATCTGAATCTGCTCTAATACTGCTATGATGCCATTAAAATAGGTGACTCAAATGGATTCAGGCCAGCAAAATTCTCAGGAAGAAGGCTTTAAGTACAATGTCCTTATTCAATACAGACCTCACATAAAACAGCCACTAAAACTAAGGATTTTACTATACAGTTGTATCTTAGTTTAGATGATCAAATATTACTGTAACTTGGGACTGAAGGTGGCTGTTCTGTAATTTTAGTGACCAGCACATGAAAACATAGGGAAACTTAAAAAAGGAAAGAAATAAAAAAAACCCCTATGGCTGGGCACACATGAAGAAAAATCATGTCAACTTACTGCATTACAAAATGGACAAAAATAACTTGAAGCTGACCCAAGGCAGGGTGATGAAGGGTCAATCCTTTTCTACTTCTTTTTTTTTTCTTTTTTTCTCCTTCTCTTTTTTTCCTCTTAAAAGAAAAGCAAGCACTGTCTCCTGTCAGCCTGCCTCTGGTGTCTGGGTGACTAAAACAAGGAAAGGAAAACTAGGAAAATTTTGTATAAAAATTTTTGCTATAGTGTTATTTTCCCCCCTTTATTATTTAGATAATTTGAATTAAAATGATCAAGTCATTATAACTGAACAAAGAATGATTGCTTGGTTTATTTTGTTTAAACTGATATTACTTGGACTGATTACAAATTCTTAGATATACACTCACGAAACTTTGCTGTAATATATGACAACCTTTAAAATTACTACTACTACTACAAGAATTTCAAACAGAGCTTAATTCATGTGTATATACATTCATTTCATTTTCACAGAATTCATATTCAAACACAGTCTAGCTTTAGTAGCAGGGATAGCTGGTTCATTTTCACAGAATTCATATTCAAACTTTAACACAGTCTAGTTAACAGTTAGTTGCAGGGATAACTGATGTAGTGAGGGTATGTAGAAAAAGAAAGGAAAGAGAAAAAAATTTAAAAGATAAACCAAAACCAAATCACAATTTGAGTATCTGGGTTGTTCAGTAGCAGCTTGAGATCCCTCCCAGTTTACCATAAAGTTGATGTATATTCCACTAAAATGATTTTGGCTTGACAGCAGATAAGAAGTTTGTCTGGAACCTGGGCTGTGACAGAGACCTTCAGGGTAAGCAACAAGGCTCCCTTAGGAGAGGGAAAGTCATGGAAGGCCAGAAAGAGACACAGCTGGAGCCACAAGGTGAAGGGAATTGTCAGCAGGACAGATCCTAACCTCACAGGTCACAAAGTCTTTGCTCACAAATGCTGATAATTCTGAAGGGCTTTTTTCCTCTGAAGAAACAAAAGGAAATTACTGCAGTAGCAAGCAAATGGAGAAAGTGAGGTAACCTGGAGATAACTGAAAGGGCATATGTTTTCAAATAATTTTATTTAATTGATGTCCTGAATACAGTTCTCAGTTTCTCTATTTACATGTCTATATTGATAAATAAAATCAACAAAAATAAATATAAGCTTGTGCTATAAAAAAAAAGCTTATGCTGGATATATCAACTAAATTGGATATTTGCTATTACAGAAAAATGTTGTGCTACTAGAGTTTGAAATAAGTTGGGAAGCAGAGATTGCAACTCATATGTTATTCTCCTGGGGAAAATCTCATTGAGAAATAAAACTTTTAAGCCAGTGTATTTCTTCTTTTCAGTCAGCTTGCAGGATTCCTGACTCAGCTGCACACATTAGGAAATGGAATATATGATTAAATCATCAGAAGTTATGTATTAGTACATCATTGAAGAAACAGATCTGTAATAACACATTAACTGAAGAGAAATGTAGATAAATTAATGACAGCTGAAATATTAGTCACAGCTTGAGAATTCTCTGGTATGCAGGTAATTGGGAGGGAGGACTGGGACCTGGAGGAAAGTAATCATTTTCTGTGTGAGGAAGAAAAGGAGAAGGAGGACTGAGTAAAAAAGTGTCAGAAACAGCCCTTTAACCAAGTTATATAACCCTGAGAAATTTATTGTAATGTATAGGCTACCTATAGGACATGTTAAAGCCTGTTAGATGATCAAATTTTAGTAAAGATTTCTATATGCAATTAATTCATTGAATTTTATCACAAATGTTACAACTTCATTTGCACAAGCAGGAATTTACAGATAGGCAAAAAATAATTTTATTACTAATAACATTATTTATGCAACACTTAGAAATTTTAATAACACAGGTTAATATATGAGAGTTCTTTTGACCATGAATCAAAACTCAGACCTATTTCCCACTTATGCAGTCCTAAGAAATATGATTTGTTGAATTTTATAAACTGTCAGTAAGGGGTGGTGCAAACAGTCTTTACTTTCCCAGTGTACAAAAATAAGATTTTTTCATTATGGTTTAGATGAAGTTTCATAGCCTCCTAACTAGCAAGACAGTCACTGATACATCTTCATTGTCTTGTTAAAATATCATAATTTTACTGTCTTTGAAATCTAGGAACTGGTATTAGGAGGAAAAATACTTTATGAGTAGATACACAAGGAGAGATTGCATAGTGAGAATGTGACAGGAAAATATGTATTTTTTAATAAGCATACTAAAGACATGAATAAATTATCAAGAACTAATTATTACACAAAGCTTAGATTAAAAAAAAAAACAACAAGGGATTGAAAAACTGAATATAGGCTTTTGCTTTCATCCTGGCTTTGCCAAAAGTTCTGAGGACTTAAATTCTCCTAATATATACAGGTACTCAAACTGCCTTTCAGTTCAGGAGAACTGCAGACATTTTAATAACATAAAACACATTTTTGCCAGCGTTGCACTTCTGATTTTGCCACTGATTATGCTCGTTCTCAATGTAAGCAGAATGTAGAAAATGCAACACTTCTTAAGTGTCCTGAGAAGGTCCTCTAGTACATCAGGGAATAATGGCTCCAGCTGACTCTAGTCTCTAAAGCATGGATGTGTTACCTAGTGAATCATCAAGTGCATATTCTCTATTTCACCAGACAAGGTACAGCTATTTGGAACTCCTTAAACCATTAGCAAATAACACAAGTGATACTTAGGCTGAAGCTCATGAAACAACAGTTTGTGTTGTAGAAGAAACAAGTGAATATTCCAATCCAAGCTGTGCTGGTATTGTAGAAAATGCTAGTCCATGAAAAGTTCCCTGATAATTTCATTCTTCATTAGTGTAACAGACCTAGTATCATCACGGATAACTAAATGGCAAAAACTAGAATTGCAAATTGGGAAATAAATGCCATTTCCAAGCCTTTAGAGCTTTATTTCATCCAGTACATGCAGAACTACTACCTACAGAAAGTACCCAAAAAATATCTATTTGGTACCTAGGTAGTACAGAAGCAAATGGATTAAATAGAAAACAGTTTTAAAATTTTAAATATAAATTAGGTGTAAAAAAGAGTATCCATCCATTTACAGAACAGATAGCAAATTTGGACTTAATTTAAGATATCCCATTAAAGAGCTGCCTAAATTAGTCATGTTCTTCAATTAATATCTATCCCTAGGTTGTTTAAGCTTTTATACAGAAGAGTTAATAAATTTTACATTTTCTTGCCCTTTTTGATTATAATCAAAAACTATGTTTCTGCTTACTTAATTCTTTCCCAGTAGAAAGTAACCACAAAATTTTACTAAAAGTGTCAAAAACAGGAAAGGAAAATGAGAGAATTCTGAGCTGGTGTAATACCAGTAATACAGACAGCCATCCACACAACATGAATACCTCTGTCTCTGGGTATGCACAGGCACTTGGGCTTACTCTGAATAACAGATCATTTATCTTCTATCCCAAAAGAGGAACAAATCTGAAGGGCCCTCTGGTCGTGTAGCTAATATTTAGTACTGAGTTGTCAATACAATCAATATCTCAAAATAATTACTAGCTTAATTTTAACTTGATTTACAAATCACTGCAGATATTGTAACTCAAAGGACAGTGTGGAGCTCAGACAACTGATTTAGCTACTTGAGAACTGGAAAATTTCCACATTGGCTTACAGTTTTCCTATTTCCACAGGTCACACAGGAAAGCTGCTCTATTTACCTTCTTCCAGTCACAATATTCTTGCTCTCTAACTTCACAGTCTTACTATGTGAAGCCCACTAAAATTCATTTGAGGCTTAAAAACAAAAGAGAAGAGAACTTTGATGGCTGATTGAATTGTTTGCAGTGTTTCGATTCCATCATCGAACACAATTGTGGCTGGCTACATAAATTGTTCTGTATTGCAGATCTGTGCCAATTCTGCAACAAAAACATTCATATGATATTGTAAGTAGGAGCTTTTCCCTAGGTTATAACCTTTTTCACCACAATAAGTGGGTGAAACAGGTTATAACAATTTTCTCCAATACAGCAAAGAGATTGGCCTTGTATATTTCCCAGCTATTCAAAGGAGAATTATTCACAAAGAGAAGGATTTGGATAGCTCAGGAGAAAAAAAAAAAGATATTTCCTGGAATCAGTTAAAATACCCTAGATACATCTCTGTTTTCTGTGATTCATTTCAAATAAAGACCTCATCCTTGATGAGCAAGAATTTAATAGGACTCACATTTCAAAAAGAAGGACAACATATTTCACTAACACTGTGAGACTGCTTCTCTTTGTGCAGGGAAAACCAACATAAACAGGGAGTAAAAAAAATCAGATTCTTTTTAGTAGCATTTGTAATAGCTGAAGTGAAGTTAATAGGCTAGGGAAAAAATAGAGTTGACCTTTCAAAGAAAAAGATTACCTTTGTCTATTGCCTGATCATGAAAACTATTAAAAACTCTACAAGCTCCACTCTACAAATATTTATGATTTGCATGCAAATACAAAGTGAATTCAAACTTGCAAAATAACTATTAGTCTGAACTCTGCAATATTTAGAAACAATGTCACAGGAAATTTCATGGGGAGAATCAGGTTATTGTTATAATGGAAGAAAGTAGAATTCAAACTGTTTCTGCAGTGTTCATTAAAAAATTAAAAATCACAGGTTGGGTTTTCCTTGATGGTACAAGGAGAATAGTACAAGGTATTTAAGAGACATTCCATGAATCTGTATGAAATAGAGTACATAGTACAGTAAAAAATAGAGAATAAAATCCTACCCTAAACCCAGCACATAAGTTGCAACTGGGACCTCTCTGTATTGGCTCCTTTCATTCATTTTATGCATTTAGATCCTAAATTCCTCAGGGTATGCAACATATGCCTCTTTGGACACATGCTGCATACAGTGGAGCCACTGTCTCATATCAAGCCCCATCTGTTATTGTGATTTGTATTCCAAAACAGGGCTTGAAATGCTAATTACAAATACCGTTGATCAGCATTCATATTTCTGCTAGAATTAGATGCTATGAAAGTGGGGCACTAAACTCTGTCCTCACACTTCTGCAGTACACACAGGAATCAGTGACAATTTTGTACCAGCAATCAGGATATGCTGTCCTTCAGGGATGTGTGTACAGACGTATGTGCATGCCCAAAATCCATTTCATAACTGATTATGCCAAATTGAATCCAATCACTATCTTTCCTCCTGTTCTAAAAAAAGCAGCTCTTCTCCTGCCTCCTCTTTTCACTGGGAAAAGGGCCAGGCCTGCTGGATGCACAGTGGTCTGTGGGAATGTGCCATTTGAAATCCCAGCTGGAAGGGGCACGGCCAGGTTGGCACATCAGTGCAAGGATGAGGGGGATTGGGGATGGAAGGACATAGGCAGAGCACATGCACCAAGCAGAGAGCTTTAGCTTGACACTGAAACAGCAGATGAAGCTGTGGCCTTGTCTCTGATGCGGTGTGCAATTTATTGCAGCCCCAAGATACGTAAAAAGTCTCTGTTTCGGCCCACACGTTTGAAGAATGAGTTGGTGTTCTTCAGTTCTCAGTCTCAGAGTTGTTTATTATATCTTATCTATAAAAATTTTTCTCCTGTCCAGCCAAGGTCAACTCAGCAGGACAGACAGAGGCACACTGACCACCCTCAGGGCGGTGTTACCTCTTTATACTACAAACTATGTATAACATGTTCACAATCACTTTCCAATACCTATCACCTATGTTAGACCGTGAGTTTCTATTCTAAACCAATCCAAAAGTGCCAACATCACAGCAGAAGATGGAGGTAGAGAAGAAGAAGAGGAAAGGCTGGACATGCCCAAGTCCCTCCATCTTGTCCCAAAAACCCCTATTTTAAAAATCCCCAAAATCTACTTTTGCACCTAGTGATAATTTTATTATTACACTGCTTACACTTCTGCG
Source organism: Geospiza fortis (assembly GCF_000277835.1). Taxonomy (NCBI): domain Eukaryota; kingdom Metazoa; phylum Chordata; class Aves; order Passeriformes; family Thraupidae; genus Geospiza; species Geospiza fortis. Next base: position 304,851 of record NW_005054492.1, on the reverse strand, counting down.
GCTTTCAGGTCTTCATACAACACTGGTAATTTGCTCCATGGGTCATAATCAAACCCACAGGTGTTCTGGGCTGTGTGCCAGGGTCTCTGAGCCCTCCGGCAGGGGTCCCTGCACCTCTGGACACCCAGAGGGATGTACTGAGTTCTGACAGCCTTGGACTAAGCCTCCATTTCCATTTTTACACCTTTAATGGTGAGACAAACACCTTCCAGCATGCACTGCCATTCGTTTATTCAGCCTTACCCATCCCCATGTATTTATGGGCTATGCAGCCACAGAAGGAGTACAGAGGTCATCTAATGTGACCTCCTGGAAAACTTCTCATTTAACTTTCAAGAGAAGTCAGAGGAAAGGGAAAGACCCCTTTATTTCAAATTCTTAACGAAAGAGAGACCACACACTGTGTGGTAGATTGTTCTAAGAGCTAAATGATAAAAGGACAGAGGAAAAGGCTTCTTTGCTTCTGGTTTGAACTCACTTGGCTTCAACTTTCAAATACACACTTCTGAGATTCTGAAAATCCTTTATCAAAGCTGTATTTTCCAAAGAGATAATTATAGAGCTCATACTCATTAATATTATCCTCCTTAAGCCCAGCTGGGTTACTTCTTTGATCTATGACTTTGGTGCATATTTTCCATTCTTTTGGACACAATAAATTCAAAACTCAGGAAAGTCTATGTCCCAGTTATAAGATCTATCACTGGATAGAAAACATTTTGAATCCAGAATGATCACACATTTAGCAGTCTTCCTAATCCACATGAGATACGTTTACATTTTAGTAAAATAAGAACCATTGATTGAGGAGCCACATTCTAAAGTTAATAAAAGTAAAATTAAAAAATAAGAACAGCACTTCATGTATGCTTTTAAGGATCATTGTGTTAATATTATTGCTTGAACAGTTTTTCCATCCTCTGTGCAAAAAATCATCATCTAAAGATACTCCTAATTCAACAGAAATGATGAATCAGGTGCAGTTGATATCAAGAAAAAATTGACCCAAAAATTCAAAATATGAATCCCTTGAATAAAGAAAATAATTTTTATGCTTATGCTTAATTTATATTGTTGAACGATGGGATATTATTTTAAAAGTTATCACATATAAGTAATATTTTCAATTTAAGGCTATGTTCTATGTTGCTCTACCTCCATTTCTTCAATTCACTTTTTCCTTCTCTTTTTGTGTGCAAAACACTGCTGGATTATTTAACAACTATTTAATAATTTAATCACTGCCAGTTTTGTTCCCTATTCACCTAATTTGGTAGGAAAGCACAAGCCAGGCTTTGGGCAACCCAGAGCTGGAGGACCATGGGGCAAATATAGCACCATATTTTATAGGTCAAGGACTATTCAGCATTTCAGAATATTTATTCAAGATTCAGCAAAAACTCTCCCATGAGCAATACACAGAGTTCTTTCTTTGGCAAGAACAAAGGAAAGCACATAACTGTAGTTATTCTCATTCTTTTTATCTTCCACATAGAGTTTGTCAGCACACCAGTAGGAAGTGAATATAGATTTTCATTAGGTTATCACTATTACTGGGTTGAACCACATTTCAGAGAATATTCCAGCAACACGTTGGTTTAACCACCTGCAGCTGGAATTAAGAATATAAGACTGTCTTTTACAGCCATTGGATAAATTTCACGTTTCAACTGCACCAACATTTAGAGCTTTTTCTGCTATTTTCTCTTATTTTCAATATCCTTTATTGCAAGTTATTTTGAGAACATTTCAAACATAAGTGAGTGGCTAACATTTGTAACCTTTGAACAAAGCATAGTCTTTGCAAGTCAGAAAGATGACCTTTAACTTGAAATATTTAAAGAAGAGAGAAACTGCTTTGTCTTAATGCAAAACTATTAGAAAAAATAATATATAAATACTGCTATATTGCTCCAAAGTGGATATCATAGAACAGGAAAATGGTAGACAGAGCCTCATATAAACTGCCTCAATTCCAAGAAAGGTCAAGTCAGAGATTACACCAGACCAGACCTTCTCCTTTAGAACAAAAAAAATGAAGTACATAATTCCTTAACATACAGCAATTCCCTATCAACTAAGACACTTACTAAGTATCTAATTCCATTCATGGCATGATTCCTATCTACGTTTTCACCTGTGTGTGTTTTTTAAACAACAGTTATGAATATTCAAGAAGAAAGTATTTTACTACATAATTACCTAGAGTAAAAATTATGAATTAGTTACCCAGAAAGATGGTATCTCTTACTTCAGCCACTACAGAGATATTCTGTAGTCTTTGTCAGGAAATGAAGAAGAAAATACTTGCTCAAGTACTTAAATAATTATTAAAAATGGAAAAAGAAGAACTCTGTATAAACACAGCTTGCTATAAGCATGGTCAGGAATTGCAATGCACCATTCCCATTTCATTTCACCAGTCCATAATTACAGCCCCTTTTCCCACACTGACTGACTTTCTCCATTGTCATACTGCAATCTTTCTCTACACAACTTACTTTTGTAATACAATATTAAAATGGGGAGACCAAATGGGAAAATAGGATCAGTTTTTCTTCTGTGACAGGAAAACATTTTCTTCGAAAACATTCGAAGAAAAAAGAGGAAGGGGGAAATAAAGAACTACGAAGTATTCAGATTTTTAAAATTTAAAATATCTTTAAGTTCCACTGTATTTTGAGGATTACTGGACAGAATCCAAATATTCTGAAGAAGGGCGATGTGTAGCCATAATAATCAAGATAAAATTGAAACCATTAGTAGAGATTATGTATGGCAATTTAAGCTACACAGATGAGTTGCCTTTCAGCATTTAATTTTTTTCTTTTTTCTTTTTTTTTAATGTAAAATTTAGAATCTGCATGTCTCTCTTACTGCCTTAGAAAATAGCAATTCCTTCTAATTCCAGAGGAATCTAGAATTAATCTGTCTCTACATTAATTTTCTGCTTACAAGAAGATGATTAGGCAGACAATGCATACTGAGATATTTCATATTAGAGGTAGATTTACCTTGTCACCTTCAGAGAAAGTCATTCCATCAATGGCCCTTTTCCAAGTAATCTCTGGAACAGGTTCGCCTTCTGCTTCACAGATGAGGGTTGCTTTCCCATTCTCAAATGTGGTTTCATTTTTAAGTTGTATTATTTGAGGCTGCACTGTTAAAAATACAAATAGCATTACTGATCCTGCACAAATAATGTAATATCAAAATCTATCTTTAAACCACCTTTCTTTTTGGTCAAACAACTTTTTTTTTTAATTTATTAACTAAAGTTTAATGTTATTATCTATAAAAGCAATTAACTTTTCTGACCTCAAGTTGCACAACAACCATTTCTGTATGTCCCATGAGTTGAACATCCTGCTCCCTTGGTGGGGTAGAGCAGGATGGGTCCTGGCTGGTCCATCCTGTGCTCTTTCCCCCTAAGGGACAAGTTGCCCAGGAACCTGTGGAGTGTCCCTTCCTGGAGATAAACCAAAACCCAGCTAGATTTGTCCCAAGATATCTATTCTGTCTGACTCTGGGCTAGATGGTCTCCAGAGGTGCTTTCCTATCTCAGGCATTCTTTGATTCCATAATGTATTTTTTTGTCTTCAAATGCACATTATTCAGAAAAAAAATAGGAATTATTACCATTCCTTGACTTTGATCTTTAGCAATGTTTCACTGGCTTACATGAATTACAGATTTTAGCAAAATCCCCCAGCAACAAACACATTTCACTGTTATTAACACCATGGAGAATTTAAGAGTCCTTTGATACAAAGGTGTTCACCCTCACTTACCAAGTAAACTGGTGTTAAGATACATTTTAAAAAATCCAGATATTGTTTGCATTCTTCAAATCATTCCACTTTATAGCCCCAATTACATATCAGCTACATCTTTCAATCTACACTGTACCTATCAGGTTATTTATGCATACAATACAATTTCTGGTTACATGTGAATACTTTCACATAGAGGATTTATCTGTACAAGAAGTCTGTATTAATACTGCGCATAGACTACTACTCTCTTCCATGACATTCAAGTATCTTCATAAAAAAAATTTTGTCCTATCTATTACCTCATATATAATGATTAATAAGTTTATCTGAACCTATTCCCCTTATACATTGAAGATGACACTCATCCCCCTGAAAAACCCAACATGTAACCCAAAACCCAACATGTAATCCTGTAATAAGAATATGATTCAATATGTTTACACCCAAAAGCAGTGAATAAAATTTACATAAGTCAATCAAAAATTGGGCTGCTCTTAAGATGAACTTCATCAACTTTAAGTACATTTGTTGAAAGCAATGTATTTTTTCCAAGCAGTTTGTCTGAGCTTCATTTTTGAGGAAGAATTACTATGGTGTATTCCTTATGAAACAGAAAATAAAGAGATGTAATCTGTCTTCTAATGGGATTACTAAAGTGTGTGCTATGGAGAACAGCAATATTACCTTATGTCCATGGATTAAAATGGGAAAGATGCTCATTCAGGTTGGAATGGGCACCAGGAGAGTTTTTGACTGACCCCCTCATCAACACAGCATCAACAGACCCTGTTCAGGTCAGGTTGCTCAGGGATTTGTCAAGCACTATTTCAAAAAATGTCATGAGCAGAGAGTAGACAACCTCCCCTCAGCCTATTGCAGTGCCTGGCTGTCCTGGTGAGGGGTGTTCTCCTTATGTCCAATCTCCTGCTCCATTTTATGACTCCTCAGTTATAAGTATTGACTCACAGATCCTACATTCATTGTCACCAAGAAGAATAAGAAAAGCAGGTTCAAACTTGCTATCTGTAGGCACATCACCTACTTTTTATCCATTCCCTCCACACAATTAATGGTCTCACTTCTCATTCCTTTTCTCCATATTCCTTCTGTTGGTTCTCTACTGTCTGTTCACCCTTTACTATTATGAATAAACTTTTGTGTTTACTGCAGAGAGATGAGAAACAAGTAGCATTTTACCTAAGAAAGCACTGAACTAATAATCCTGCTTCATTAATATATAATCTATGGTGAATGAGATCATGTGATGAGAGAAAACACCCTAAGTGATCAGGAATTGTCAAAATGTCAACTGGATGCAGATTTATTGGATGCAGCAGAAGATAGCAAGCAAATCATTACATCAGGATATCAATTTTGCCAAGAAAATACAAAACTCCTCTGTGGTACAAAAAGGGATGTCAGTGGAAAGACCTAAAAACCCCCACCAGAATTAGAGACAGGAGATAATTATGTTAAATTTCAAAATAACTTTAATTATTGCTCTCACTTTCAGGATCATTCAAATACCCATGAAATATTTCACTTAGGCACTCAAGTGCTCTATTTCCATAGCCATATCACCTGGCTACAAAATAAACTGTTCTATCCTTTCATTACTTCAATATATCATCCTTCCTGGAAAAAAGGATGAGCTATAATAGACATAAAGTTTTTTTTCCTTTTCTAGAGGGATCATACATAGTATTTCATGCCAAAAATTCTCAAAAGTTATAATTATATTCATCAAAATGAATTCCCCATCTGGACAACATGACAAACAATGTAATTTGCTCAAGATGATTCCAAAACACAAAAAAAATTCTTAACCTTAGACTTATTCTGAATTCCTTTAAGACCTTTTTCAAATGGATCACTACAAGACAAAAAGTTTTAGCTTGACATTTTAGACAAGAGTACCTGACATTTAAAGGAATAAGCACTGATTAATCATCAAATACATCTAGCTGACAGTTATTACTTGGAAGAAGAGAGCTCATATGGGGGATATAATTTAATTAATTCATTTTTGTAGGTCACAAGTCATAACTTACTATTGACTAGAAGTTTTTACACTGTTTGAATATTTTTCAATGACATTTTGGACATTGGAAAATATTAAAATACATTTGTGTACATGTAAATAAAACTATTTGAAAATGCCAAAACTGGTATTGACAGAAATACTGGAACAGTCATTTCCCCCACCCTCCTGCCTCCAATTTTTCAACTGTTCTTTCTAAATTGATAAGGTCATTCTCAAACTGAGTTGGTATTTGCCTTTTGTATTCTAGAAAATACGAAGCAAATAAAAATACGGAGCCTTGGAATGCAAATTCAGGAAGCCTTCAGGGCTTTGCTGCTTTCTTCAGACAAAAAATATTGAAATATAGACGTTGTGATGTAGTTGAAATATTTGTAAGCTAAATGACCTGGCTCAAATGAAGCAAGGCTTGAACATAGAAAGGAGCTAAACTTTATTAAAATTATTTAAGGTAAGGAACTATTATTACTAGACATGCATTGTTAAATATGAACAGAGTGATGATGTCAAATAAAGAAACAATATTTGCTGATTGGAAAGTTTGTTTTCTGATCCAAGAAGGTTGGTTTAAGTTTCCTAGCACTTCATCAGTAAACAAATTTCTCTCAGATTCCTTCCTTGGACTATTCTGGATTTGTCTCATTGCTGTGTACCTACAGCCTCTCCATAAAGCCTATGATGAACGTGGATAGCAGTCTGAGGCTTTTGCTTACAACCAGTTTCTTGGAAAAGGTACACAATTTATTGAATTCACAGACTTCAACCCATCCCTTTAACAAAGAGTTTCATCAAACCTTGAAAGCAACACATATACAAAGCTTGAGATAGTCCTGCTTATGTTTCACCAAAAGAATTATTTTAAACAGTTTGATATTGATACAAACTTGCTTGTACTGGTGAGAGGCCTGGTGTATGTCTGTATGTCTGCCTGATGAATCACTTGATTAATATATCCCAGGAGGAATCATCCCTTCCTGCTGTCCTCCTGCACAGACACATTTGAATCAGGTGGTAAAACTGCAACCTCACCCTCCTGGAAACTCCTGGTACAATTTGAGCTTAGTAAATAAACTAGAGACCAGCATGGAAATATCTCAGAAAGAGGTTTCAGGAATTCGATTCCGTATATGATAAGGATTCACACACATACCGGTATGAAATGCTGACCTGACTTAGCACAACATGAACTGAGTCTCTCTCTTTGAATGGTATTATTGAAACATGTTAAAATGCTATTTCTGCTTCACACTCAGAAGGGTTTAAAACTTGTCTTCTGGGAAAACTGTCATCACTGTCTTAACAGATTGGGTTTTTTTATTTTAAAAAGTAGAAGTATTCCAAAAAAGTGAGGAAGTAATAAGGAGGAAAAAGGAATGCAGAAAATGCATGAACTTCTAATGATGCCTCAGGTTTTAGCTTGTATATTTTTCAGATTTCCTGCTGCTTTACTGTGTAGTTCTGAGCTTCATATTAGGGGACGGTGAGCTCTCTTCACAGAGCAGGGAGACAAAACAATTCCTTCTCTAGCTGGGGACCAAGGACAAATGATCCAAATCTCAGGCCCAAGAGCATAAACAATGGTGGGCTGAAGAGAGAGAAACAAGAAGGATGGGACTTCAAAATCTAAAGCTGTAATTGGACAATTAACTCTAATATGCAAATGACCAGAACTTATAAAAGTGTGGGACCTTGTCGCCAGTCGTTCATTTTGTGACCATTTTGGGTCCATCTTGGGTGCAGCCCTGGCTGGGCTCTTGTACTGCCCAAGGTGAATCCATTGAGGCCTTTTAATAAATACCTAGTTTATTCTTTAACTCCCACCTAGTCTCTGTTCCAGGCCAGCCTTCACAAAGCATCACTAACATTACATCTGTAAGTGTTGAGCTGGACTTTGTGAAGCTGAAGTTGGTGAACTTTATGATATCTGGGAGGAGCAGGCACAGGTAGCTCCATACACCGATCCATGGCATTCTTCTTCTAGAGGCATCAATGAATTTAAATGAAAATCTTCCTTGTATGTATTAAAAAGCATCTAACGACCAAAAAAAAAATAACAAGAACCAGAAAAGCATATTAAAACACATATAAATTTACTTGCTAAGCCAAAACCAAAAATTTTAAGGTATGCTCCAGGCACTATTAAAAGGAATGCAGCATTAAGAGTGAAAATAAGGGAAAAATTTAGATAACTCATCAGCCCAATCTCAGAAGCACAAGAGGCCCTTTTTGGTTCCAAGATGAATGGATTTTGAAGGACTAAATTAACATAAAAGTTTTGCATTTTAGCATTTGAAATAAATACAAGAGGGATAAGATAAGGTCCATTATATTTCCTCCTATCTGTCAGATGACAAAAATATATTAATAACAGCATATATTTTCTCAATAATCAATAAAAATTACATTTTGAATGTAAAAAACTGAAAAACTTTTCCACTAAAAAATATTCAGATTATAATTTAAAAGGCATCTAGAAAATAAAAATGGTGTGTGTTTAAAGAATGCGTTAAGTACTAAGTGTCTTTTGTAACGCTTTTTGAGGTATCTCCTCATTTGATTTTTGTGAAGTCACTTGTGAGAATCCAGTGAAATGCCAATGAAAAACTTTTACAATAAAATATTACTCAGACTGCCCTCTCACTGATTATGGAGGTAAAACACCTGTATCATAGAGAACTTCAAATTAACTTATGCTAGAAGTCCTTTAAAGTTTTTATTTTTATTGATTCATATTAAGGAAAGAATATTTTTCCTTTCCAGGAAAATAAATTATTAGACATATAGATGCAGTTTTCTTTGACCTAAGTACAGAAAAGACAATGCTTGTTGAAAACCTCAACACTAAGTATCATCAAATTGTATAACCATGTATTTGAGTGATAAAGAAATAGAAATAACCAACTAGAGCAAACAAAATGAAAACCCTAGGAATATAAATACTATTCATATTAAGCACAAATATGTCTTTAATTAAAGCTAATTTTCTTTCATTTAGTCTGATTATATTTTTTATTCTAACATAAATGAAGACTACTAGCATCACCTTGGAGAAGGAATGATGAAGAAATTAATGTTTACTTTGGAGAAAGAAGATATAGGAAGCTTCAATATATTGAATTTATTGACTGTTCTTAAATCAAATGTTTGTTATTAGGTAATTTCTGGAAATTTTTTGGGGGTTTTCTATAGATGTAAAAATGTGGTATTTCATCATTAAAAATGATAATTTAGATGTATCTAAACACACAAATTTATAAATATGGCTAGTTACTACTGTGAAAAAAAAAGAAAAAAGAAAGTGGAACAGTATGAGTGAAAGTGATAGCTACCAAATAGAGATACAGAGAATACTTTTAAAGAATTGAAGGATGAATACCTATGGTTTCAAGCTGTTTAGTAGTAAACATAAATGAATCTGAATTAAAAACCTTAGTACAAATTCTAAGCATTAATAAATAAAATCTTTTAGGTAATAATTGCTAATGATACAGAAAAAAAGCTATGGCAGGTAGGACTAGTAGAGACAGAGATAATCAAATCATATCAACAAAGGCAGAGAAATAGGGTTTTTTCTCTCTTTTTAGAACAAAGCACTGATAGAGATGAACTGGGGAAGGCAGAGTATGTGCCTATAGGTTTCCACACATATATCAGAGCTGCAGGAAAACTGTCAGAGTAAGCATTTTACGTCAGAATAAAAAAGGGTTTTTAGCATTGATACTGAAAAACACCTAAAGATAAACTAAAGAATCGAGGTCATGCATAGAAACTAAATATGTAGCTGTTACATGACACTGAAATGAGCATGTCTATTCAAAAGTCCTGTGCTCCAGAAAGTTTAAGTAGTGAATTCTAATATGTTACTATTATTTTTATTGCATTATGGTTAAATTACTGTTATTATGTGTTTTAACACTGCCAGAACCATGTTGCAGAAACAGTAGTAGTTGCCCTAAGGAGTTTGCATTGTAAATTAAAATTAAAGATAGCAGACATGTGAGACAAATAAGCTAATGAAGTGAGAGAGAAAAATGCAATTTAATAGGTCAATTTAACATAAACAAGTTGTTTGTGTACTATTTAGCTATAATAACCAGCCATCTGCCTCGTCATTTTCAGACTGACACTTTTTTAACACATTTAATGGAAAAAATATAAGTAGTTGTTGGCTGTATATATGACTGTATATAATCTGTGTGAAAGAGATAAAAGTGAAGTTTATTGTAAGAGACATTAAAATCCTGCTCCATAACAAATTTGCTATTACCTCTTAGGGCAGAGATCTGGGAGACACTCTAGAGAATTCTGTGGAAACTTAAACATAAGAAATTATTTTCCATGCAGAAAAGGAGTTTAGGATGTCATGGAAACATTAAGGATGCGTAGGTTCATAATGGATTTAACAAACTCATTGTATCCAGTAAAACAGTAGGATTTCACTTTCCATGGAGTCCCCAGAAAAAGTGGTTGCTAAAAGATCAAAAATATATACAGGAAATCCTCACTCTTAGTCTGGTGTCTCTTTTTCCCTATACATTTCATTAAAAAGTTTCCTTGCTCTAGGCAAGGAAGTAAAACAAGTAAATTTCATGCACACTTAAAATTACTTGTATAACACACACAGCTGTTTCTGACTGAAATTTCCCTAAATTAATATCAAAATTAGAAAGCAATTTCTATTCCTTCCATATTTTTTTTTAAGCTTGGAAATAGAGTTGACTGAAATATTTCAGTTTTCCAAACCAAGATGATTACTTCTTGAGGCTGGGATAAAATTTATGATTTTATTTCATCTTCTTTCCTTTGAAAGGAAATTGAGAATAACTCTCAAGTACCTCAGAACAACAGCCCAATGGTTAGGCAATGCACCTGGAGCAAGGAGCTGGAAACAGCACAGCATAAAGAGTTTCTCAGAGAGGAGACAGTGGGATGTATGGGAACTCATCCACGTTCACCTGATGCCATGCCCTCAGCCTCAGGCTCCCAGGCCCCAAATGCCAGCATTATCCAACCCAACATCTACCCTCTTCAATGCCAATTATCAGATTACTCTCTCCCATTAGAACTCTTTCACTTTCATAAATTATTATTTAGCTTTAGCTAGGAATTAATGTTAAATCGTAAATATTTGATTTTTTTTTAAACTGGGAATTAATTTCCTCTGTCCTAAGTATGGCATTTACCTATTCAAATAGAAATTATATTTCTCTATAATACAAGCTATATTTAATGTAAATATATATAATATATTTACATTAAATATAGCTTGTATTATAGAGAAAGATAATTTCACTATGTATAATTGTATATATATATTTGAACCCCAACACATTCATTTTTGTAGGTTTTTCATAAGTAAGTTACAGCCTTTTTTTTTTGCACAGTGATTCTGAGGGATGTTTTTTACATTCTCACAAATACTCACTCTCACTATGTTATATCTCAACAAAACCTCAAATAAATTTTCAGTTCCATGTAAAGGAGGGAATCATTAGCACAGTTGGAGTGATGGAACATAGAAAGACAAATAAGGGTTTTGAGGTTATTACTTTTATCCTTTGAAGCTCAGCACACACAACACTGTTATGACTACATCTGCAATTGTATACTTAAAAAATAGATGTCAAGAAAGATAAATTGAAAAAAAAAAAAAAACACATTAGGAAGATCTCTGCATGGCATTGCCTTACTAAAACCCCTTACTGCTTAGAAGTCAAGATAACCTGCTTTTCCCCCTTTCAGAACTTCCCCTTTCTCCTCTTGGTTTTCTTGCAAGCAGTCATCCTCTAAATTAAAACCAGAGTGAATTAACTATTTAACACTCCATTGTATACTGGATGTGAATAGCAAAAAAGCAAATGCTGAAGATAACCTTTTCAAAATGAAATTCAGATGTAAAGGTTTAAGCAGCCAACAGGGATGAAAGAAGTTGTAAAATTATACAGAAAGCACTTTGCTGCATCAGTAGGCACCTTGCAAAAATACTATTGAACTGAAAACTGTGAATTAAAACCTATTTCCCTAGTGTTTACACTTTAAAAGTAAAGATGGACCATATTATGCAGTACTTACCAAAAACTTGAAGGACTGTCTGTTTTTTGTCATTTCCTGCCTTGTTTTTAGCATTACAGATATAAGGACCCGCATCGATATTTTTTATGTCTCTTATTGTTAGTTGTGTATTGCTTCCTCTCAGCACATATTTTTCATTTTCTTCAATAAGTTTACCATTCCTTAAAAAAAAAAAAAGGTATAAATCAGCCATTAAGTTCCAGTAACAATGTGCTATAGAAGCAGCAATAGGCTGAAAATAATATTTGAGGGAAGAGACTACTATTACACCAGCCACAAAAAACACAATTTAATTGTCAGGTTAAAAGATATATATACATAAAAATACTATAATACCTTTATTCCTAAATGTTCAATATTGACCTAATGTTAGAAAAATGGTTGTGAATAGGATTCTTACATATGGCTTACACTCAAGGGAGGGCATGAGGAAATTGGATATATATTGTGTGTGAGAAACTATTAAAAGCATATTTCTCAAGTGTAACTGCTGCTGTTCACAGTAGCAACAATGTAGCAACTTATGAAAAAAATTAAATTACATTCATGTAGAGCCTATTGGCACATCAAGAACCCATCCAAATAATTTCCTCTCAGTTGTTGTTGGCTAGCCACAACTTAGCAAGCAGGCATGTCTCCAGATGTTAGAATGAGCTGTGACCAGATGGTGCAGAAATAATAAAATCTGCAAGCAATTCTGAGGGCTGATTGAGGCTTGACCGGTCCATTTGGGCACCTTGGCCTACACGCAGCTGCTTTTTCAAGAGGGCATTACTCAAACATTCTATTCTATTCTATTCAATATTCCTAGTTTAGGACAAAAAATATTTCCATTTTATTCTCATATAATTCTCATATGATGATAACTACATATATTTCATATTTTCCTAAATAATATATTCTCTAAAAGTGAGGACAGTGTTTCTTTCTTGGGACAATCATAACTGTTAGTAGGAGTACCCTGATACCTATATAGTTTGCACTTAGTACTAACACGTTTTTGTAAATAATTCTTATCCACTTAGTTACCAACATCAAGACATTATTATGATACTTGTTCATTTCCTTTCCAAAGAAAATCACAGAAACTGTTTTACAGAACAGGAAAGGCCTAATTTTCCATATTTAGATAGTCTCACAGAAAACCAAACCTAATCAAAACCTGAATAAACAGAAAAAGCCACCCAAACCCACTACACAGCAACAAACAAAGAAACAAACAACAACATAAAATCCCAAACAACCAAAACCCCCCTAGTGATACCTTTTTTCATAATCATTGATATCTATAGCAGTTTCTCAGCAGAAAAGGGATTATGAGTATTTCCCTGGACCCTCTAGTGAGCAGAGAGATTCATATTGATGCTGACGTTGGATAACAGGAAAACATGAATAATACACTCAAAGTGGATTATTTCTTTTGTAAGATAATCCTAAATCCTGTCAGCAAAGACCAGGAAATTGATCCAGCTAAAGTTTAGCAGTGTAAATGATCTCCACAGCTATAAACAATGTTTTCAGTAGGACTATTCACACGGGTGAAGATTTCCAGTTCATGACCTGTAGTTACATTAGGATCGTTATCTTTCACTCCTGGCTAATTTAATTCCATTAGTGTATTACCTCTATGAAGGTTATGCTTTACATTGATGCAATATCAGCTTCAACAGAGATCCCAGTTCAATGGAGAATTAATTAGATTCTCTTAGTCCATGAAATATCAACAAAATATATATGTATATGAAATAGAGCAGCAACTAAACTTTGATGACCTTTCTTCTTGACAAGGTATTTTAAAGTCACTAATTTTTATAAGTGCACTAAATGATTTTCGGAGAAAAATTGATATATTAGTTCAGATGCATCCATTTTAAATTGATAAAATCTAAATATCATCAGCACCTGGAAATAAAAATGGTCAACATAAATAGTTCAACTTCACCACATTAGCTAGTGTCTTAAAGAGCTAAAAGCTTGGGACTATTGTTTTGTCCAGAATCTTGCTTACAGTCAACACACAGAGATATGAGTCCCTTCAACAGTAGTGTCATCTGAATTTAAAAATACAGATATTTTTCATAGCCTATCTGAAGGCTATGAAAAATATCTGTATTTTTGATCTGTTAAAATCAGTTCATTGGAAACCAAAAAGGAAACAAGGGTAGTAAAAAATTTAGATAATTTATTTTTTAGTTGACTAAAATAGCAGTGGACTGTAAGACTACCTTCGAATAGATCCAGATTCTGCAGGCCTTAATAAAGAAATTTCATTTGACTGAATGAGTGAATAATGGTGTGAGAGCCCATTTTAAAAGGCAACAAAGGCAGAAGAACATGGAAATGTGTAAACACAAGTCCTCAGTCTTTATGAACCACCTTAACAAGCATGGATATACTTTTTACACCATGAAGACAAAATCCTGCAGAAGAATGGAGTAAAAAATAATTTACCACCCTTTTTGTCAGTACTTTTCCACAGCTCTCCAGGAGACTGAGTATACTTCAGAATGTTTTGCAATAAGACATCAGGAAAAGCTATAATTACGATTTTCTGTTAGAATATCTAACACCATCTCTCTGAGGCCATTAGCTATACCTAGCTATTCAGAGAATTCAGAAAACAGGCTTCCATTACATCACTTCATTACACCTGCCCATTTTAAAAATGTTTAACCTGAGACAAATTAAATAAAATGACTGAACTCACATAGACAAAAAAGTGAGGTCAGGTTTAAAACTGAACACAATTCCCTTAATTTGCTGTGACAAATAATTGTAATCCTTACAAAATCACTAGTAATATTTTATCAAATTCATTTGTTTATTAAAAATGAAACAATAAAACTGAGCTTAGTACCAACTTACTTTCAACATCAATAAGCACACTAAACAGGGCCAAATAGGGAATAAGTTGCTATTAATTCTGAAAAACATATTCAATTAGCTTCTCAGTGCATGACAAACATATTAATATTAGATAAATTAGTTTAGATAAACTTCCCTTACACTCACTGACAATGCTTTCTAGATTTTTCTCAAAATCAAGAAAAATTGTGTCAATCAGGTTTTCCTATGCTCAGTCTAATTTCTAAAAATCCCTGTCTGAACTATTGTAGAAAACCAAGGTCTTTATCTTGGCATACTTTTTAGATAAGACCAAGGGCAGGAGAAGAGATCAGCTGATTATAAAATCATGGACCTGAAAATAGACCTGAAAATTTTAGGACAGAGATTTCAGAAATTTAATGCAGAAACTTAGGACTGGAATACCATTTAGTATTGTTTGCTTTCTCTAAAAATAGAAGGAATTCTCTTTCCCCATTTTTTCCCTTCTTGCATATCAATAATAATGTCTTGTCCCAGGGATAAATGTTCTTTTTGATGTATCATTTTCCAAAATCTCAGTGCCAGCAAATAAAAAAAAAAAGAATATTTTCTACTGACAAGAATTTACACCCTAATCACATGAAAATAAAAGATAATCAAAGGGGGAAAAATAAAACATCAAAAGGGAAGGGAGATACATTAGCCAATACTCCTCATTATGAGATAGTTCCTGATAGAGGAACAAAGCAGAAGTTTGCACATGTATGATTCAATATCCAGTCCACAAGCCTCAAAAGCTTCTGGAAAATCATTACAAAAGATATTTAATGAATGGTTTAAAATTTTAGCTCCTCAAGGGCTGTCCAGCCAAAGGGAAATCCTTCAGTGGCCTTTGATCAGTGTGCACAGAAATAAGTGTCTCTCCAAGATGCTTGGCCTGTGTGCATATCATGGTATTTATAAAACATGGAAAAAATCCCACAACTGCCAATGGAGATATCCACAAATGGTGGAAATCTATGTAATCTTCCCTAATATATACCATGATGCTTGCTGTCATACCCCAAAGCCATTTAGGATAGCAGATTTCAGACAACTCTTATGAATTTTGGTCAGATAGGAGAGACATTTACAAAGTACTTCAAAGACATAAAATAAAAATAATATTATTTGAATTTAATATCAGTTCTTTGATTTGAGCTATAATATTTTGGGTTTATTTTACCTCCTCTTTACTAAATTTTGAATTCTAAGCCACATTAAGGAATTAACTTTGCATTCTATTTATTTATATCTCCTGGGATTCAAATTGCATGAGAGAAAAATTCAGCTTCACAACTGACCTATGGCATAACAAGATTAAGATATCAAAAGAGAGAAACCTAATCTAACATTGTTCAAATGTTCCAAAGGAGGTGAAGAATTGATGAAAATCACTTCTATGCCCATTTTAAAAATGGGATGACCTTTTAATCCACTTGAAATAATAGAAGTAGATGCAAATTATTCAGGTCTAAAATAGAAATGTGCACTGGTTTGAGATATTGAGATACTTTACATTCCAGAAATGATGCATATCTTTGTTGAAACTGAAAGAACACAGAGTAAATAGATATTTAAATTTTTACAAATGCTATATGGTAAGTGTTCCCAAATGACATAGCTATACTATGCTCATGTCATTGATATAATGAAAAAAACACACATGAGATTTAAAAGCAATTCCATTTTCAAAGTATTTTATATTGATAAAATTACATGAAGTTACATTGAAACTTATTCAAAGACACATTCCTGGGTCCTACAAGTGTCTAAATTTGTACCTTTTTCTGAATCTCATTGAAACAGAGAGTTAAAGTTAAAATCCATTTTTACAAATGTGGAAAGTGTTGCCTTTTTTTTTTTATTAGTATTGTTGACCTTTACTGGATACTTATTTATTGCATAAATGAATATCTGTGCATTTACGTGCAGAAGTTGTTGTTAGATTGTTCTTGTACTGTTTTTGAGATATGGACTTACTTATTTTCCACTCACACATGAAGAAATAATGGCAATATGGTATTTTTGTTACTTTTTACATTTACCTCACTTGCTGGCAGCCCGAGTGCAATTGAATTTGCGTGAGTCTGTTCACACATTAATGCTTAATCCAGACTTAGCAGTGAGAATAGAAATGGACAGAAAATTCTCTTAAAATTCAGTGGAGAAATTAAGGTTGCACAGCTTAATGGACTGTGCTAGAAGATCAGGACACATTAAAACAATGTGCTCTGATGTGGAGACCTCAGCTGAACTCACCTGTACCAAGTGATCTCAGGGGGAGGTGATCCAGTGGCTCTGCAGAACAGGGTTATTGCCTCTCCTCGATCTGCCGTGGCATTGAAGGATTTCTGCAGTAGAATGATTGTAGGGGGGACTGAAAAATAAAACATTATGTCCAATGAATGAAAAATAAAATATTTTAGGTGTTCCTGGAGAAATTTCAAATGCAGGATCCTTTGCTAATTTGGGAATTTGGGGTTACAATTAAGGATCAAGTTACCATGTGAATTATTGTTAGTAGTCTTTCTTCACTTTTTTAAATTCAAGATTTTTAATATTATTAGGACATTTATAACTTTTCTTTTTAATAGAATAAAGTTTTGGAAGCCTTTTTCAGCAGCTCTTCAATTCTCTTACAGAACATTCTAAGGTGACTGAAATTACATCTAACATGTATAAAATGATACACATATAAGATATAAAACTATGTCCTGACATTAGACAGTTTTTCTAAAAGAGGGATCAGTATACAGAAGCCTTGATTATGCATATTCAATCCTTTTACTGAGCCCCAGCATACTTCTCAGGCAGGAATATCACCAGCTTCCAAAGGCAAACGTGATGCAATGGATGCACCAATGCAATGTGCACCCAATGGATGCAATCTATTTGTATTTCCAAGAATTTAATTTTGTTCTAATAGTTAAAAATGCTTTCTGTTCTTGATGGGATTAAATAATTTCAAAAAGTAACATTTATAACATTAATAATAATAAACTAGTAACATTTTAACTGTGATAAAATCATAACTGTTCACAAAGAACTTCTACCCAACCGAAAAATTAGCAATAATATTTGAGACAGAACAACTCACAGGCTGATATTTAACATATTTGTTTACATATCTTCTTCTATTAATTAACATGCAAATATGAAATGTTCAAGGCCAGATTGGATGGAGGTCTGAGGAACTGGGTGCAGCAGGTGTCCCTGCCCACGGCAAATGTTTGAAACTAGACGGTCTTTAAAGTCCCTCCAATCCAAACTATTCTGTGATTCTATGAAACATACAAACAAAAACAATCCAAGCAGATTGGATGGAAGTTGATATGTGGAGAAGAATGAATGCCACAGAAAGTGAGAGGAAAGGGAAAAGATTAGAACTTCACAAAATAGAGGTCAGCTAGAAGGAACATCCTGGGAGATGACAGGGTGACTCAGTTATCCTTTTTATCTTTACTCTTTACTAGTGAAAAGATGAAACAGGCAACCCCAATGAATTTGTTTTTAGTGTTCCATTGCATTCCAACAGATTTTTCTCACCCACTCTTGAAAACCAACTGTTGTGGCTCTCTACCAAATATTTCAAAAGCCTTTTCACTTCTGAATCTTAAATATATCAAATTAATATAAAATCATGTATCAGAATTATCAATGATAAGTAATTGTGTGTTTTTATGTACTTTTCACACGTTTTAATGATGTGTTTCATAGTGTTTCACAGATCACTTCTTTCCTATCTGAAATTGCATGGCCCATTACTCAGCACACAAAACCCTTCTGCTGTGCAACGGGAATTTATCCATCTCCAATAAAAAAATAAAAAAAAAACTACAAAGCTACTTAGAAAGCTTTTAATGCTTTTTAGCTATTTTGCAGTTCATTTTAATGCCTGGACATTGAAAATAGTTGGGAACCTGAGGAGATGATAGCTCTTTGCTAGTAGTAGCAGGCTCTTCACTGTTCACCACTAAGAACTACAGGACTGTGACCTGGTTCAGTGCATTACTTAAGTGCTTCAATCGTCCAAGAATACTGCAATGACAATGAAGTGAAATATTATTTTCTTTTTTGCAAAGTAAAATTTTATTTTGCTCATAATTTTTCAAGGAATAAAATCTGGTTTTATGGTTGTATGTACATAGGTTGTATCTGAAGTGTAAAGCTACAAGAGGAAAAGTGAAATGAAGGTATGCTGGTAAGTCTCTCATTTCATAATTAAAGCAGAGTGGCAAAACTCAGTCCCATATAACTGTGTAAATAGCTGTCTTTCATTAATTTCAGTGAGATCAGGATGACTATTTAATTTATGGAACTTCTCAGATAGTAAAAAGTAAGTCTAAGTAGTACATTAGGGAAAAATAATTCAAAAAAGAATAAGGAAAAACAAAGAGACAAAAGAATAAATAAAAGAAACCTTTGTTTACAGGAGGACTTGAATTCTTTCATTCTCCTCTATATCAACCACTTGTAATCACAGAAAATTATGACATTCAGATCTCACTGTAAATACGACTAGAAAAGAAATGCTACAAAAATTTTAGCATTGAAAGTAGAAAAGAAACATAAACATCAGATTTCTAAGAGATAACCCAGCTGTCAATTTTTTACCCCTTATAACCCTCCAAGGATTTCTATACATTAGAAATTACCCTGATATCAAACTTTGTTGCAAGATTTAATTATTTTTGAGTAAATTTGCAAACTGTTCATATGCAAACTTTAATTAAAAAAAATGAACTACTATAATTAACATGGCATGCCAGATTTCATAAAGTACCCCTAAGCTCTTTTGTTACAGTTTATCCTGCTTTGGAGACCTTCCATACTTCTATTTACTTGAAACCTGGACAACTTTTTCATTGGACTCAATGCTCCTTGTGGGTCCCTTCCAATTCACCTCATTCTGTGATTCTTATTATAGAAATATAGTTTGTATAGATCTTGCATATTCCTACAGATTCTACAGTGAGTATAACAAGATGGGTAAATAAACAGTAAAGCTCTAAAGTTGAATAACTTTTACATACAAATACTTTCATGATAATATTTTCCTTTTATTGTAAGCCAAGATTATCCTCCAAAGGAAGTATTTCTTATTACTCTTTTGGAAAAGGAGATGCAGTGGAAATATGGCCATGGCCATGTAGCTTTTGGTGGCCCACAGACTGATCTTTCTCTCTTTTTTTTTTTTTTGTTTTTTTTTGTTTGTTTTGTTTTGTTTTGTTTTGTTTTTGTTTTTTTTTTTTGTTTTTTTGTTGTTGTTGTTGTTGTGGGGTTTTTTGGGTTTTTTTTTGTTTTTTTTTTTTTTTTTTGTTTTTTTTTTTTTTTTTTTTTTTTTTTTTTTTAATTTTCCTATTCAGTTCATTTAATAGGCTTTATTTCCACCAAAAACCACTACAAATTTTTCCTTTTTTTCTGCATTTTAATACTACTCTAAAAGCTTTTCTGGATCAAATTTTATCCTTTCAACTTTATGTAGGCAAACCTATTTATTACTATAAATGAAGCAGGAAATAGCTCTTAATTGATGTCACTTTACATGACCAACCATGTCATAATCACTTATTTGGCAGCTCTTTCTCCTCCCAAGACTGAAGTTTAGAGATGAGTGTTAAAATTCTTGCCTAGAGTTATAATAAATATAAGATGAACCAGATTTTTTTTAAATTCAGCAAAAAATGATGTGAAGGCTGACCATGGTTTGCAAACCAATGTTTTAGGTTAAATACAGACTGTCTCAGCTCAACTGCATATAAATAGAGATGAAAGGCAATCAGAAGGTGGATTCATATCCCTGTACATAAATAGAAGCTGAGGAAAATCTCATTTGGCATTTTAAATGCTACCAGATGCACTGTTGGAATTGTACATAACCAGGAGTCGTGGTAATGCAGCACCAGAATGTGCCACCTACAGTAATCTAGAGAATTCTGCCTCAGATGTTGCTGCTTGACAGCATGGACTAAGAAATATCTGTGCCAAAATCTGCTCCTCCTGCTTAAACTAGCTGTGCCTTCACCTTACATAATGCTTTGTGTTTGCTGGGGTTTGCTGGGAAGGACCAGTCAAGGGCAAAGCATTTAAAGCTCTGAACCTAAGACACACTGAGGAAGAATTTCACTGAAAAGCTGACATTAAACAGACTGCAGAGATAAAAAATGCCCTTTATGAACGGTGTCCTTTCCAGGCAATATATGAAGAGATAGTTATCTTTCACCAGGTCAGTGCAGAGCTTAAGAGAGGTTGAGTTAAATGCTCCCTCTTGTCTCAATTCATTGATTTTCCTTCTTAGAGGTTTATTATAAATTAATAAAATGCATAATGCAAATTTTCAGGTAACTCCTCACATATTTTTTTCCTCACAAAAATAAAATTTGAAAAAATCTGTAATTAATACTGTTAATAAAATGTATCTGTGACTTTTGGGACAGCTCATAAAGTACATTACACAGTGAAGGCGAATAATTATGAAAAATCAAGCGTGTTTTTTTAAGAGTAAATGACAAAAAACTGAAAAATAGACTGAACTGAACTATTATAATCTGAAATTCAAGTCTTGAAATAATTATTGTACTGTACATGATAAATAATAATGATCCATGCTTTACATATTTATATTTACTGATATTATGAAATGCAATTAATTCTATTTACACGGTATAGTAGGTTTGGTTTTTTTTAATACTAAGGAATTATATTAATAGGAAACCAATACTAAAAAGATGTGACAATTATATTAACCAGTTTAATAAGGGTTTTTTAGAAGTTAATATATGTTGAAATAGGCCATAATAATCAAATAAAGCAAGAAGTCAATTCGTCAACTTTACTCCTTACCGTTCACAATAACAATTATGTCCCGAAAGTCAATTTCTCCTCTTGCTTCCACTCTTCCTTCACATCTGTAAACTCCTTCATCACTTTTATTGATCTTAAGAATTTGGAGATTATTGTTTGCTAATATCGCAAATCGATCTAGAAAGAAAAATAAAGAGATCAAGTGGCATAAATCAAGTAAATCAAGACAACATGAGGAACACTAACTTAAATGAATAATATTTAAGTAATTTCTCTGTACAGTCAGAATACTCAGTGACAAAACATTTGTACATTTAAAAAGAAAATGTAGGCTGAGAAATTTGGGGTTTCTTCATTCCAAAACACATTAAATTTCCTAGAATTCAGTCTGGATTTTTCATCCATAATTTCCTACTTTCTCCAAGAAGTAATCAACTTTAAGTTAAATAGCAATTTATCACAAAATGAGTGGAATACTCGTGAGCATTTACACAGAATAAAAAAAAAATTAAATAAAAAAAATACTCAAAAATTAAATTGAGCAATTTTAAATAAAATAACCAACGAAATGCTGTTTCCCTCTCTATCTAGACTATCTGTCTTTGTGCCCATTCTACAGCCCAATGTTTAATGATTTTCAGCTTGCTTGCCCTCCTTCCCTCCTCCTGTTCCATTCTTCATTCACTCTTGGTCAATGATATATTTCACCACCCTCTAACACTTCACAGAAATGGCAACAAAGACATAAACCAAAAAAAGAAAGCACTCTATCTTCTGAAAAGGCCAGCATAAACTGAAATTCAGTAGACATTTTGAGGAGCTGAAGGACGCTGTAAAATCAGGTTCTGAAAGAAAACCATGTACACAATTTTCTGCACATGCAGCAGCAAAATTATAAACTTCAGGAGTAAACTGGATCTGAATTTAATTTTTCCTCTCCCTTCTCTCTGAACTAATATTGGGTTTATGTGTTTATCTGTTGGCCTCAAGGATCAGATATCTCCTTTGTAATCCATGGAAGATCCAATGCTACAGCAAATTCATCCTGAACCGCAACCCAGAGAAAGGATCCACACTGGAAATGTCACAGACTGACCACAGGCCCCATTGCCCAATCTTCCTGCATTCCTCGGAATGGGTGAGCTAGAGGAGTCAGCAAGGAAAGAGTAAAGTCTGAGTAAAAGGAGAGGAGAGATATTGTTTTAATTTTGTCTTTGTGTTTCACCATTCAACATTATTTAACATGTAATAAATTTAATTAATTTTCCCCTCCGTCAAACCCATTTTGCTAATGCCAGTGAGCGTTCTCCCTGTCTTAATCTCAACACACTTTTTGTCTCATTTTCTCAAATAATCTTGTTGTCTTTAGTTTGGTTTTTTTTTTTTTTATTTTGGCGAGACTTTGGGGGGGATACAGAAGTGGCTTCTTTGAGAAGCTCCTAGAAGTTTCACCCATGTTCTAGAGAGCCATTGCCAGCAGGCTCTAAGAAGGAGCTGCCCCTGGCCGAGGCCATCAGCAGCTCTGGGATAACCAACCTAAGAAAGGGAAAATTAATGTGCAACAGCAATGGCAGCCAGGCGAGGAGTGAGAAGACTTGAGCTGAATCACTCTGCAGACACCCAGGTCAGTGAAGAAGGAGGAAGAGGAGGTGTCGGAGCAGAGATTCCCTGGCAGGCCATGGTGCACACCATAGAGAGGCATCTGTGCCCCTGCAGCCCATCAGGTCCACAGGGGAGCAGAGATCCACCTGTAGCCCCTGGATGACCTGGTCAGACCAGATGGAAACCTGAAGGAGGCTGTGACCCTGTGGGAAACCTGTGCTGGAGCAGGCTCCTTGTCAGGACCTGTGAACCCACAGAGAGAGGAACCCATGGAGAGAGGAGCCCATGGAGAGAGGAACCCATGCCAAAGCAGGTTTTGTGCCAGGACTGGGATGACCCTGCTGGAGTAGCTCTTGAAGAACTGCAGCCTGTTGGAAGCATTGCTGAAGCTCATGGAGGTGTCCCCACGCTGGAGCAGGGGAAGAACATGAAGAGTCCTGCCCTGAGGAGGAAGGAGCAGCAGGAGAAAGTGTTTGGAATCATGTTAAGCCCGAGAAGACAGACAGTGTGAGGGAAAGGTGAAATTTAAGACTTTTATTTCTCACTATTCTACTCTGATTATGTTGGCAATTATATTTTCCTTGAGTCAAATCAGTTTTTCCCATGATGGCAATTGGCAAGTGATTTCTCCATGTCCTTATCTCGATCCATGAGCCTTTTTTATATTCTGCCTCTCCTGTCCAGTTTCAGAGGAGGTGATTTAACAGTTTTGGTGACAGATGGTGTGCAGCCAAGGTCAACCTCTTGAGGAGGGTGAGAGAAAGGCTGGGTGGGTGCCTGGAAGCTCATCAAGGTAAACTCACCAAAACTAGTCAATATTAATGCACTCTTCTGAGGAGAATGACTTCCTGAAATTCATTGAATGTGGGTTTTGAAGAACATGAACCCCTGTTATTCAGCTGTTGTTTTTCTGTTTTGCACCTTTCAATATTGGAGGATGATGAGATTAAGCATTTAACTTTCATTTTTAACTAGCAAACAAATGACTTCTGTATTAGTAGCAAGAAGAGAGAAATGAAAAAAAAAAAAATCATGCTTCACCTGATTCACCTGATAGAAGTTTACAGGACATTAACATCATCAACATATTTACACTAATTATGTCTGGTTTGTTAAAGTCATGCTTGAATATTAATGCCATATCATACACTACCACATACAAAATATATCTTTTCCTGTTTTGCTCCTACACAATTACCTACACAGAACCATGTCTCCAAGTATTTTGAAATGGAGAGATCCAGCCCCTCTTTAAACCTTTAAGCATTGGTAAATATTTTTTGGGTTTTTTTGGGGGGGGTTTTTACCATAGACGTGCAATCGGTGAGATGAACAGGAGGGCTGAAGGTGATCTCCATTTTTATAAAACACTGAAAAAATGAGGGTTCACTTAGTATCAGGAAACAAAAACTAAATGTTGACTGGATAATTTTTCAACATTCATTGTAGAAAAATGGATACAGCAGTAGATATTCCCATGAGTATACCAGAAGTTCACTATGCCATGGATATCTTGATAAAATTGTGCCCTTTACTAAGCAGATTTGAGTTGGTGAATCTGGAAGTAACTGGGCATTACACTACTCCAATCATCACTGCATTTTTGTGACTCAATCCCCTCAACTCAACTTCAAACTCCTGATTTAGAAGAACAGTCAATTGCATGACCTCCCCCTTCAGTCATATCACATGTTAAGTGGTGTGGCTGACAAGAAGGGCTTATGTCTTTTCACTGCCACTCAACCCAATCTGGAGGATTTTTTGGCTCATGGTTTGCAAATTTTGCTGTATGTGTACCAGGCTTTGAGCCAGAATGTCCAATCAAATACTGTCTAATAGTAGGACATTACTGAAAAGCTGTTGAATAAAATATTGAAACTTTTGGAAAATGTTGAAGACTAAGACTTTTATTAAACCTTTTTCTCATACAACTGGCCATTCTTTTGTAATATATTCTAAACACAAAATAAACACAGCATGTTAGCCATCTTAAAGCAAGCAATCACATTTGAATGTTAGATAATACAAATGTATTTTAATGGCCTACATGGGCTCTGCAGGGCAATGGCAACACATCTCCAGTACTGCAATTAGAACTGGACAAGCTACTGATTTGAAGTGGAAAACAAATACCAGATACTATGCTACACTGAGGAAGCAGCAGGACTGTATTGCAACAGCCTGCCCAATAGGATCTGGAGGGTGAATTTGCTCATTTGAAGCCTGCCTTAAGTCATCTTTCAGAATAAGAGAGAATTTGATCATCCACTGTAGATTTTGAAATTGGAATTATAATATAAAACAGAATAATTTTTATTTCATTAGGCATGAAAAAAATTCCTACCTGTAAGACAGTGGGCATGCTGTTTTCCACCTGTATTGTAAACCCACACAAAAAAACCCCACAAAATTTCCAGTGGCCTATTTTTATGTGATTTAAATATGGTACCGCCCAAACATGACTGGAATTGTATTTGGATACTGTTCCAGATCAGAACATAAGGGAAGTATTCTACTATTTAACTTAAAACTTGTTCCTACCATTGTACCTTTTAGCACTGTGAAAGAAAATGATTTAAAAAATAGAAGTTTATGCATTAAAATTTTAAAAATTCCGATTTCAAAGTGCACGATTTTGAAGGAGGAAGGAAATGCTGCTTCATCTGCTTTGCTAAACCTACAGGTTGACTGAAAACCAAAATGGCGATAACAAATTTGAGAGAGATCTATGAGGCAGTTCTACTTTTTGAAGCTCTATCATCCTCAAATGACTTCTTCCTACATTGCTAATTCATGGTTTATTTTCAGTGTTCTTATTTTTGAAAATTTTCTATGTTTAATTATATATATATTTATATAAATAAATTACAACTATTTTTTTTTAAGTGTAGAAATTTGCTGTTTCCTTTTAGTCTCTGTGTCTAGATGACAAAAGAAATAGGATATACTAAATAAGAAAGAAGTTTAATCAAAACTTTCTTTCCCAATGGAGAGGAACCAAAGACTGAATCCAGAAATATTAACCAAGATTTTTTTCCCCCCTAACAACTCTTCCACATTTGACTTCATAAAGCCCCAAAGAAACTTTTAATTTTCATTTTGAAATAAAGAAAAACAATAACTTTTGAAAGAAGAAAAATTTTAAATATGTATTGCTACTCTGAGTTTCATTACATGCAGAGAGAAAAACTGATGGAAAATTAGAAAAGCTGATTAATTAACAATGTTAGTTCAATTTCCAGAAAATGTAAAAAAAGTCCTGTTTTGGAAAGATGACTATGGAGACAGCACTGGAAAAAATGATTCAAAGTTTTTGTGGGGGGTAAATAGAAAAAATACTGTTTGCTTAGGTAATTGCCTCTCTAGAGACTTAGAACTTGCATGTGGGGAAGGTGAGATTTGTCTTAATCCAAGCTTTATCAGTCCAGCCTCAGCAGATTACTTTTATCCCAGTTACTTGTAACTCAGAGGGTAACAAGCAAACCCTCACAATAACGCAAAATGCCTCTCCACCTGGAATTCTCTGAGCAACTGGGCAAGCATCCCAAAGTCAGGGCTGTGCAGGGTCAGTATCACAGCTTGGCCTGCTGCGAAGTTCATCTCTGTGCGTTTTAAACGTGTTCAACTCCTACAGACAAGGCACACCAGGAAGAGATCCTGTGAGGGACCTCCCAGCAATCTTTTGGGTGTTTGGACACTCATGCTACATCCAGGCAAAATTCCCAATTGGAAAAAAAGACACATGAGGGAAACCATTCTCTACAGATCACAGAACCTGGTAAAATTACATTTAAACTGACGGACTAATCAAAATCTCCCACTAAAATCCACCACAAAGTCCACTAGGACTTTAAAAAGACCTTTTTTAAAATAATGTTTTAATATTAATTGGAATGTATAACTTAAAGAGTTACCA
Organism: Geospiza fortis; assembly: GCF_000277835.1. Classification (NCBI taxonomy): domain Eukaryota; kingdom Metazoa; phylum Chordata; class Aves; order Passeriformes; family Thraupidae; genus Geospiza; species Geospiza fortis. The sequence continues at coordinate 277,772 of NW_005054492.1, read as the reverse complement.
AAATACTAACTGTCAGCAATAGTTGTGACTTCCTCATTCCGATACAACCAGCTGACAACGGGAGCAGGTGAACTCGTAACACGGCAAACAACTTCTGCATCTTCTCCCTGCCTGAACTCTTGTGGAGACACTATGTCCCGAAAAGTGAGCTTTTCTGAAAAGGAAAAGAAATCAAAAAAACAGAATACAGTAAGAGTCTTACACTTAACATAGCATTAAATTTATATTCAATAACAAATAAGATAAACACCACTATTAAATCTACTTATTGTGATAGTACAGAATTATTTCCATAACATAATTTTCCCACATAAGACTCAAATCATCTTGGACTCTGCCTGTAAAAATTACTTTACAATCCTTTGGTATTATGGAAAATTTTGTTTATTTATATACATTCTGCAGGTTTTATAAACACATTTTCATTGTTTTCAATGTTCCAGAACACAGTTTTTAAACTCTATGTCTTAGAGTTTAAGACTCTAAGACGTAGAGTTTATATATTCATGTTGATAGTTTATTTACTCTCTTGTGGGTTTTGTTCCTCATTATTCTGTTATTGAATTAAAACCTCATATTTTTATTCTATTAATTCTTCCATAAAAAACATTAAAATTTGGAAAATTCTCATGAGAAAAGTAGAATATTTGCATCACTGTGAAAAACAGCAGCTGAGTAAAATACAACATTAAAAGGCTAGTGAGAAACTATTAGGTCTATTATGACTATTAGGTCATAACAAATTTTATAATTATTTTTAGGAATTAACAAGATTGTTTTAGGTCTGCTGAGGCTTTTAATTCTTCCGAGCTCAAAGAACCAAATTATATTTGATTTTCCACATGTGTCGAATAAATCCAGTAGTTTTACAAGTCCAAGATGCTATTAATCCTTGATCTCATATAAGATCTAATGCAGTTGACTAACATGAAAAAAAAAAAAATCTGGAAGAATTCTTGCGCACAGTATAGACAAATCAACCTATGTTCTCTCAGGTCAAATATGGCCAATTACATTTCAGAGTAAAATTTGGGGAGCTTATGCCAGAGATGCAGCTTCATCTCTGTTTTTTTTTGTATTGATATGAGTGCAGGCTCAAATAATCCAGACACTTCCCACAGCAGAGGGAGAACAGTTTTGTTGTTACATCTCTCATACATATTTGTATGAAGTCAGAAGAAAACCTCTCACAGATATCTGAGAGTCCTAAAAACCAGGCCCAAGACTACCAACAGGCAATCCTGCTTTTTTTTTCTTACATCACAAATATGAATAAGGAAATTTTACATGTCTATTCGCATAAACATTAAAATTACTTGTGTAGGTTTGCAGGTTTGTCTGACCTCAGAATTATTAAAATTAACACACGTGAATGCTTCTAAAGATTTCTAATTTTCTCAGCATTCTGCTAATGGAGTAACTGACAGTTATATGCATACAAATTAATTCCTGAAAAATTGAAATCCTTTGATTTGTGAGGTTTCAAGCCACCATGTAATCACATCTAACTGCTACCACTCTTTTATCGGTTGTTTTATCAGAAGATTTTTTTTCATCTTCTTTTCTAATCTATCTCATATTAGCTGAGCTATCTGTACCTCTCAGAAGCAGTGCTTTACCATTCTACTCTGTATTTTTTGTCTCATTGTAATTCCTTCACATTTAAAAAACTTGTTCTCCAATGAATTTAGATCCTAACTCATCTGATGGGCTGCTGGCATATGCCCCATCTTTCACCAACAAAAACCTTGCCTCACATCTTCACTATGCTTGTTTAATGCACAGTTTTTAGGTATTTTTGATTGATCTAAAGAAATGTCATAAAATGTAGTTATTCAACACCGAGAAAAAAGCTACTCAAATCTCTCAGAGAATGCCATACTACAATAGAATGCAGTTATTTTTCAAATATACTCCTCAACTCATTGCTTGCAATTGAAATCCATTTTGGTTACTTATCACACTGAGCTTCAATGTCTTACGTCAAAACTCATTCATAAGGGCAAGAATAGCAAAAGACAGAGATTAAAATAACAATTGAGTAAAAAAATCTGTTTTAAAAAGTCATATATTGCACTTCCTGCACTTTTATTTATGCATATTTGTAATATTTTGTAGTTTGTAAACTGTACACACACTCGTAATGCAAATTATACTGATCTGTTTTTTTTCCTCCCATTTTCTAATTTCTCTGAGGGGCAGGCAGTGAACCCTCATAAGATGGCATTCTAAAATACAGGAGAAAAGCAATTTACAATACTTATATGTGGCACTCCAATTAATGCAAATCTTTTTCATAATGTCTACTTAATAAACCGCACAAGATGCAATTATTTGGAAGATAAAATTCAGAGCTTGGGATGATATTTTGAGAGGCTTCACTTTCTCTATGCAAGTGTCATTTAAAACACAGTCTTTTATTTGGTAATTGATGGCATTTTACTTACGATAAATCTCCAAAACCACAGTAGCTTCTTGAGTTTGTCCTTTAGCATCTGTTGCTTGGCACCGGTATATACCAGCATCTTCTATGTTTGCGTTATAAATGGTGAGGCGTGAGCGGACACCTTCCTTCTGAACAACCACCCTCTGACTGGAAACAATCTTCTCTCCTTGGGGGTTGTACCAATCTATGTTCTCAGGCTCACCAATGGCTACAAACAAAGCCAAAACCGATGCAAATTTAGACATTTAGAAGGACATCATGCAATGCGTATGCCTACCCAGTGCACAGTCTGTGCAGTGTCAGGAATTGAAAATGAATTCAGGAAGAATTTTTTCATGGAAAGGGTTGTCAAGGACTGGCTACTCAGGAAGACGGTGGAATCACCCTGGAGGTGTTCAAGGGATGACTGGATATGACACACTCAGTGCCATACTCTAGCTGACATGGTGGTGATCACTCAAAACCTAAACTTGACAGCCTTGGAGGTCTTTTCCACCTCAGTGATTCTGTGATTCTGCAATGCCAGCTAATTGCTAAATTATGCAAGTTGTAAGAAAGACAAGCAGGACAAAACTGCAGGCAGATGTACGATATTTGAGACAAGGTAAATAGCAGCTAAAGGATCTCAAGAGGAGGGAAAAAAACCCACAGAAATGTATAAAGTCTTGTAGGAAAGAAACAGGCTGTCAGTGACTGGATCAACAGGTCAAGTCATCAGATAATGGCACTGTCAGTGTAGTCAGGCCATGTGTCACTGTCAGTGGAAGATCTCAACTCAGCACCATCAAGGATCCATATCAATCAGCTGCAAATGCAAATTCTTATCCTCCTGACTATTTACTGCCTCACCAGAAAAAAATCTCCTTGGCTGTCTCATTAGGTTGGAGAGGATTTAATTCCTTAATTTAAATAAGTGACAATTTTTTAACTACAAAAGCATCCTAACAGATATAAATTACATGTACTGATATAGAGAATTCAAACTGATTCAGTGTGTGAAATTAAAAGATCCTAGACTGGAAATTTGAAGCCAGTGAAGTCCTAGTATTTGCTACAGTCCTCACAAGTCAATGTGAATGTACAACAATATGTAAATTTAATATTGTACAACTATTTCAGTTACAAATACATAAAAAACTCAAAATTCAACACAAATTATATACCTACAAATAAAATTAATACATACCTGTGCATGTGAAGAACTTGGATTCACCCACACTGAGCTCAACTTTGCTAAGTGAAATTGTTACTTGAAGTAAAGCTGAAAAATATAAAGTAGATTATAAATTAATTTGGGAATTTATCAGCTTAAATCTTGTATTGTGAGGTTTTATATTGTTTTCATTCTATATATTGAACCTGTTCTACAAGTATGAAATTTTACTAAACATTGTTATGTTTTGAGCTAAAGTACATATTGAGATAGAAAAAACAATCTAAATAAGGACATTAGATGATGGTGACAGCCTTATGTCCCAAACCTGAGGACAAAATTAAAGAAGGGGGTAAAAAAAAAGGAAAATGTGATAGAAAATGATGTGATATGTGATGTTGACATAAAACTAGAAATTAAATGAGAAAAAGATGATTTGTAACACACAGAACAAGGGTAAATCATGCCTGACTAAGTCCACCATCTTCTAGGATAAAATTATAAATTTTGTGAACAAGAGAAGAACGTTGGGTGACAATTACCTTGACTCTGTCAAGGCTTTTGCCTTTCCCTCCCACAATATTCTCATATTTGAGTGTATTGGATATAAAAAGCAAGGTTTTGTTAGTGGGGCTGATTGCAGGGGAGGGAGTTCAGAGGTTGTGCTGTGACAGATACAGGCAGTTCCAGCTGGGTCATGAAGGAGCCACTGCAGGACACAACTGAGAGGGCTGAAGGAGTCTGTAGCCCCTCTTAGAACGTCAAAGAGAGAGACAAGAAGGCCAAAGTGATAAGAGGTGCTCCACAGCACAATTGGCAACACTCCAGGACTCTGGCCAATGCATGAGCCCATGAGAGAGCAAACACATCCTGAAAGGACTGTGGATAATCCACAATAAAAAAAGAGGAAATGAGTTAGGCAGAAGGAGCAGTGGAAGAAAAGAGTGAAAAGGAAGAAATGACAGAAAGGAATCACTGTGTCCTGAGCCCAGCCTCCTGCATTATCCATCACCTCACTGAATGGACTGTTACCTGCATTGGTGGACGTAATAAAGGGATTGAAGGCCAGGAATAGGAGAGAGTGGTATCTGGAGTCTGGGAAAGAGGCAGAAAGGTGTTTTCCATAAGTCTCTAGCTTTTTTTTTTATGTGACAAATTTTACCCATTAATATAACTTCAAAACTTGCTAAAACCCACAGCAATTTGCTTCTGTTAGTAAAAATTCAAGAAAAGCTGAGCACAGAAAAACTATCAGCAAAGTGCTATCCATAGATATTAACATTAGAACTATTATAATTAAGAGAAAAGTGCAATGAAATAGATTTGCTATTAACTTTTATGCAATTAGCCTAAATAAGCAAGAATTACACAAGATGTGAATCTTTTGTTTCAATAGTCATATCAAAAGCTACATGAAAAAAGGCAAAGAAAACTGAAGATTGCTTCAGTATCAGTCTGCCAACCTAAATTTAACAGAACTAGGTATTTTCCACAAATATTCCCCACAAACAACCCAAAAAAGATAAACATCAAATATCTGCATAGCACATAACATTTTTCATGAGATTTCCTGAATTGTGAATGCTTTTTCAAAGAAGACCATCACAATTGAATTTTTTTAGTAAATATTAATATTTTATACCCTGCTCCCATAAGAAAATAGCTAAGAATAAAAAAAAAAAAAACACAGTAAAAAGCCACAAAGAACATATCCTGCCTCAGGCAGAAGTAAATATCTGTGTCCACTCTGCTAAAATCAAAAATTCTGAGACCATAAAGACAACCAGGAAGATGGCAGGACTGCCTAGTCCAGAAAGAAGCTGAAGGGGACTGTAGAAATATTGAGTATAGTACTATGGAGGAGGGAGTAGTGGAATTTCCAGTGCAACAGTGAAAAGCATGGTGAAGGCTCCTTTAGGACACACAGAGCCCTGATAGAGGAAGAGTTGGCTTGTTGTCTTCTCTGGTCTTTGCACTCACGGTACCAAAACCCAAAACTTCCACACAAGAAAGCAAATGAGTTTAACAGAAAGTTTTACCTTGTGTTGTAATAAGAATCAAGGAGTAATCAATCATCCAGGAGGCTACTCCAAGCCTCATTTCTTTATTTAACTGTCAGGTAAAGCTTTAGTCTAGCCTCAAGACCTGTAATTGCTGGTGGAAAACAAGGTACTAATAAATAAAGACATGGAGGAACTTGAAGAGCTTGGATATTTATTTCATGTCACATTCTACGTCACCATTTTTCTGATACCATATTCCTCTAAAGAGCAGTCTTGTACATTTGCTCCAGAAATATATATGTTAGCAGTGAAATATATGTGAAATGTATATTTCAGCAGGGTTGCTTCAAGGATAATTGCATTTCTTAATTCAAATAACTGATGTTGAGCTATCTAAATGCAATAGATTAGGTAATACATGTCATGTAGAATGTAAGAGGTGGCATGATAAGAGGTGTAAAAGTAAGAGAATATTTTTCCTTCATAAATCAAACAGATATTTGAGATTGCAACACAGCTTTGGCAGAGGTCTCAAATCCAATTAAATTTCTTAGCATGAGTGTAACTACATAAACTCTGTCGAGATGCTAGCTACATCTCTGAAACCAAAAGGAAATATTTTTTTCTACATATGGTACTTTAATATTCACAAAATAGAAAAATATAAAACCATCTGTCCCATTTTCCCAGCTTCACAATTTTCCTAGCTCTGCTTGATGTAAATAAAAAAATATTGCTTCTTGCAACCTAGAAGTAAAAATATTGCTCAAGTTATTAATCTAGAAATCTCTGCTTTTTAGTAGTCAGGCAAATGAAGATAGGAGAATACTCACTTGTTACTTACTGAAAGCAAAATATTGCAAAGAGACAACACATTCAGAAAATTTCACCATACTTCCAAATCTGTCTCAAGAGCTACAGATAGAATAAGCCCTGATGAAGATGGCAGAAATGTAGTCACAACTCAAATTATTACTGTACTCTAACTAATGGATTAATAAAAAATGGAGTTCTTTGCATCAGGCTGTTGTGAATCTCTTTAAATACACAGTTGAATGCCTATTCTATCAGATCAGTGGAGATACTGTAAATATTTAGTAGAGGTGCTACCTATGTTAACCTAAGCCCAGAAATAAATAACATCTTCTTGATAGATCTGAAAAAGTACTTTCTCTTCCAGTGTTTCCAAGAATATCACCTAACTACCTATTCAGGAAAAAAAAAAAGGAATAAAGGCACGATGTAAAAGATCTATTCAAGAAGAAGTCTGGGAAATGCAATGCCAGTGTAGTACAGCTGTTCTGGGAAAAAGTGAATTCGTTCAGGGCTTCCCTCAGTCTTTGGTACATGTCCAATTTCACAGCAAAATAAAGGAGCACTACTAGAACTAGGTGATACAACCCGTCCCTTCCCTTTTGATCAGAGTCATTATAAAGGAATTATTATCAGTTGTAATACACTAAGACGATTCTGTATTATTCCTTAATGGTTTTAAAAATCACCAAGGAAGATAAGTAAGAACAGTAATGAGAGGTCCATTTATACTGCTAAATATGGAGACAGATGACTGTATTCATATGGACTAATATTTAGCAGACTAATTGATTTCAGTCCCGTTAGCAGCAGTAGCCTTCAGGTTTCAGTACTAACATCACAAATCTGCCACGGGTGCCTGCTCAGATGCAATAGAAGTGAGTCCATCACTGAGAGATAACAAAAATTGTAGCAATAAGTCACTCACATGTGTACTTCTACTGTCCCTTAACAATATATTACAACACCTTCAAAGTGTATACCATACAAATGTACATTTAAATATATAAATATAAAAGATGTAAAAAGTACTAAAAAGGTAAAGGGGAGGATATTTTAATAAAATTCTGAAAAAATATTGATTAAAGCTCTGCTTCAACTAATAAACCCATCCAACATCTTCCTCTAATTCCATTTCTTAAAAAAAAAAAATCCCACCCAAGCACTGATAAAACTTGAAAAAATTCCTTTTGTCTGCATTGGAAAGACACCGACAACAAAACATATAATATTCTGTTCTAGCTTCCACAATATAAATTGTGTACAGCATAGTTGAACAATTTCATGCTACATCAATACATCTAAATAACTTTTTGAATTTACTGTTCGACCATTAGACACCACTCAGCTGTAGAGGGGTCTTTCTAAACCTGTTGGACTGCAAATTCTCGGAAAAGAAGAAGATAATGGGAAGGCAGTAAAAAGGAAAGGATGCAACTCTGAAGACAAAACAAGGCATAACTTGGGAGCAACATTCAGTTAAGGGAAGCAGTGACAGCTACAGACACTCATTTGGATAGCTCTGGCACTGGCTTCTAATAAAAACAAGTAGACAGCAAGATTTAGCTTAGAGGACTGTTTTCTTTGGGAAGGTCCAAATTCTGTTTAGTGTAGGTTCTCTGACAAAAACTACAGCCTTGTCTATTGGTGTTCTTTGACTTCATTCAGTAAGCAAGCTTACTTGGGTGATGTGGTTTTGTTTTCAGTAAATGATTTAACTTCTATTTAATATATGCTTAGAAAAGTAGGCTTCATTATCCTTTGAGCATGAAGAAATTGATATGTTTTTAATAGGTATCAAATTCAATCCCAGGGCAACCACTCACCTAATTAATCTTTCTACCCTTTATCATGCAGAATTCCAAGAATATTATGTTCAAGTGCACTGATACCCAGATAAAAGTGAATGGGTTTTGAATGAAAATTACACAACCCTTGAAGAAATTGATTCTCCCTTAAAATTCTAATAATTTATAATTTAAATGTACTTTGAAACACCATTGAAAAACTACTTTGTGGGTTTTTTATTAATACTGTATTTTAGAGCCTTTTGGACTTCTAAGCTGAAATGAGGAAACATAAAATAAATATACAATGAACTTGTTAAGTATCAGACAGTTCAAGGAAATTTTCTTTTAGGGCAAATGCTAGAGTTATTTTTATAAATATGAACAGTTTAAACTTTCTTAACTACTAGTTCAGCAAAGTAAGAAATACAAATCCAAAAAATCATTAAACAAGTCATAAAGTTACATTTCCATTAGCAAAAGTCTGATCTAAGCCATTTCCATGAGTAATCAAAAAATTGGGAACAGTATACCACTTCCCTGAATAACTCCATTAAAAAACAATATAAAATACAGCTGAATTAAAGTCTATTTAAAGTTGTTTGCACTTGGGAGGTGGAATGACCCAATGTAAACCATGTTTGGAGATATCATAAGTCACCTAAGGTACTATTGGTTTTTTCACATAAACAAAGAAAACTCTAACACTTTAGACCTTTGAAGAGGGGACAGCATGCAGTCAAATATTAAACAAGAGATGACCAGTATAGGTCATGACATAGTTATTAAAATTATCATCATTAAACAGCAAACCCACAATAAAATCTTAGGAAAAAAAAATAGAATTTTACCGCATACTGAGACATCTCTCTTATTTCCTAGTGAACTATCAATGGGAAAAAATCCTATTATCCTGTCCTGGAAAGGAGATGATGATGTTGTTGAGCTTGTAAAGTCTGTGAGCTTTCTAGTGTTTAAATCCACCTAATGCATTTGAAATCCTTTGGGAACAAAGGGAATGCTGAAGAATAATCTTTTTTCTATGTGCGTGAGAACCTAGAGTAAAAAATTAATCCAAACAGACTATTCAAATGCAATTCATTCAATGTTTAAATTTACTCATTTAAATGTACTTTTTGGTTATTTTTTTCCCATCTTTCACAGTTTAATATAAACTACACGAAATTTCCTATTCATTCTTTCCTAATATCCTAATATCTTGTAAACAATATAGTCCTAGTTTTTTTCTTATGAATAAAGGTATATTAACTGGCCTAATATATCCTTCTTCCATTCAATGGCCTTGAATACTTGTCTGCAAGTTTTGTAAAATCATATAAAAACAAACTGTACCTGTAAAGATAACAAATATAAATTTAAACCCTAAAGTATTTGGTTATTTTCATTTTTCTAGTGGGCTGACTACTAATAAATCATAAAGCATCACTTCTTCATGGTATGGCAGTAGTGAGAGATGTTACATTTATAATTGCTTGGCAGAAAGTTTCACAATTAATTAAGCAGTTCAGTATAAATGAACTTTCCATTTTATCACATTAGCCCTAATTTGGATTTGTCAGTAGAGAATACAGTTCTGATTTCAAGTTCTAAGGTTTTATTTGAACTATTATGGATTCCTTCTTCAATTTCTGTCTTATAGATTACAGAGTGTTTTATTTTTAGTGAGACAAAACATTCTTTGTGTCATCATGAATTCATTTCCTACATCTGTTGAAGCGTCTTTTTGCTGATGAGAGGAGCTGGAAGTCACACAAAGTTCAAACTGCCTTCTGGACCAGAACAGATGTTGTAGGGGTGAAATGCACAATGAAGGAGCGCCAACACAATCCAGTTTTGTGCAACAAATACTGAATCATAATCAGAAAAATCCTCTGTTAAACATTCTTCTCTATGACACTTGCAGCAGAAAAAGTTAAATAGATAAGCCATTAATATCTGAGCAGAAACAGTAAACAAGTATAAACCAGTCTGCTTGCTACAATTCCATTCAAAAGACTAATCTCAAACAGAAGTTACTCACTACTCTTCCCCTAAAAGTCAAGCAAAGTACAGTTTAGAAATAAATACATAAATATTGCAGGTACTATTGAGATTTTCAGGTAGGTTGATAATGGGAGCCCAGTTCTTCAAAACTAAAAAAGATGGGCAATTGGGTAAAAATGGGTAAATTTTTATATATAGATTTACAAGCTCAAACATATTTAGATGTTTTAAAGAATACCTAAAGAATATTTATGAATATTTAATATTCCTTGTCTTGGCTTAGAAGCTCATAAAAATCGAGATTAATAGATAGAGAAATGAAAAAAAAATCAATATGATTTATTCACTTAGAATCTGTGTAAGTGAAAGGCACAACAAACATTGGAGGAGTTTAGCTATAAAGTGTCAGGCATGACATGATGCATATTTTTAATTCTATTTAAATTATTCTAGCTAAATTCAGTAGAGCTTCTTATTATGCATGAGAAGAACAGTGAAGTTTAAAATTAATTTATTAACAGAATATTAAGATATTCTAACTGTTGAGGAACATACCGGGGACCCTTTATCATGTATTGGTCTCATACACATATAGATACATGTGTGGAGGAAAAAATAGCATAGAATAGGATGATCAAAGTACTATAGAATTCTATTTATCAAATATGAACATCACCTTAACAAAATCTGCTCAACCTGATTTTTTTTGAAGCAATAAATAGAAAGAAAAAAATATTTGATGAACAGATGAATATTAAGGAACATGCTTCCCAAACTGAAAATTATTAAATTGGGGAATTCCTAATTTCACAATATTTCCTACACACAAGGTTAATCTTATCAAAACCAATACGTGCCTCAATAATGATACACCTGAAAAATAAGGACCCAAATCTTCAAAGTAACAGTTTTTTAGGAATAGTAACCTAGATGTGTAGAATAAGTGGGAGATTGGGCATGTGCATTGTGGGCAGAGTTTATTTTTTTAATATTAAATTTCTTTTCCCAAGCAAAAGGCTGGAGGAAAAGAGGCAATGGCCTCAAGTTGCACCATGGGAGATTTTGATTAGATATTAAAAAAAAAATTCTTCACTGAAACGGGTTGTTGAGCACAGAAAAACACTGCCCAGGGACATGGTGGGGTGGAGGTACTGAAAAGATGTGGAGCTGCATCCACAGGTAAGAGACATGGCTTAGTGCTGGGCTTGGCAGTGTTCAGTTAAAACGGTTGTACTCGATGATCTTACAGGTCTTTTCCAACCTAAATGTTTCTATGGTGTTTTGTTTTGGGTGTGGTTTTTTTTGGTTGTTTTTGTTTTATTTTGTTTTCTTTTTTAATCTAGTCTAAATAGGATTTAATATAATTTCCAAAAGATAAGTGGCAATGTGCACTAACAAAAATGCAGGAATCTCTTTCTAAGCATGGTAAAACAATTTTTTATTTGGTGGTCAAACACAGGAACTGGTCACCCAAAGAGGCTCTTGGTTCTCCATCCTTGGAGATACTAAAAACCTGGCTGGGCACAGCCCTGAGCAATCTGTTGCTGACCTTGCTCTGAGAAGGGATTTGGACCAGGAGTTTTTCCTGCCTTCCTGCCTCCACTGGTCTGTGTGTGTCTATGTGATCTTGAGAACATGAAAATCTAACTTGTTTCTCCTTGCTCCACTGGGCAGCCTTTCATTATAGAACAGTACAGAGAAAAAAAAATTACCTAAGGGTCACATTTGTCAAAACCTGCAAACTTGAAGGTAAAGCCACAAACCTTAGAAATGTTTCTGAAAAGAAGCACTCATGCCAAAAGAGTGCCTCATATTTCCCCATTATATTCCATTTTGGTTTTTCTGAGGAAGAAACTTTTTAAAACAGCATTTCTTCATTGTTGCTGGGTATTCAGCAGAAGTTTGATAATGTGCCAAGACTGTAATTGAACATGGACACCCTAATTGAAAGGTACATGTGGGCTGCCTGGGGACCAGTAGCAGAAAACATGATACAGAGAAAAGAAAAAAAAAATAAAACCAACAAGTGAAATCACTGCTAAAATTCCTCCTTCAAAGTCAGCTAAAAGCCCAAGTGGTCCTTCAAATTGCAGAGTGGTATTGGGTTGAGCCAGCATTCATCTAACTACTAACTACTATTTATAACCTAAATCCGAAGAACACGCATCTCAAACTTCAGGCCAAAGTTTCTGCAAAGGCCAAAACTTCTGCAAAGTTTCTGTTGAATGCTAGACACATTAACCCTCCCAAAATAACTAATACAACAATAACTGATAGAAGTAATACAGCATAAACGTGTCTTAGAAGGAGCTTGCCCATTCTTAAACAATACATTACCCATTCTCACAAAAATATCTGCTTCAAGCACATTCTACAGAGGAGATGTGTGATATTTGTTTCTAATGTGATGTATATATTAAGGGACTTCTTTGGGAAAAAATGAAAATGTGCTTAAAAATAGTACTGTAATAAAGACAGGACAAGAAATCATGTCATATAATTATGGAATCAACATGTCCTGAGTGATTTCAAAACAAGAGATCTTTGCAACAAAAGGTGTAATGCATCCTTTTCCCTCAGTTCTCACTTGAAAAATGCTACATTTAGCCTTAGAGTTCAGAAGTTATTAGGTGAGATTGAAAAAAACAAAGAAGTACAGCAGCCATTGCAATTGTATGGCAACTGTTGCTAAAAATGCAGTAGTCTCTATGAAATGTAAATACAGGTAACAAGTTAAAGCAGAACAATATGTAAGCTAAAGTCAGCAGCAGAACAAGCAGTATTTAGGTCATGGCATTTTGAATAAAACACATTGACTAATCAATGTGTCTGTAGCTAAAAAGAGAGGATTTTAACTCTGAAAGAATTGTGAAACAAACAACTCTACTGGCCGACCTTGCAGGTTTGTCTTTTTTCCTGTAAAAAAGACGACACATGCAAAAAGTACTTGTTTCCGAGAAAGGACTTTTCTAGTAAAAATATGCCTCAAAGGTTACAGTCTCTGTCAGAAATTGTCTTTAATGTAAATGTAACCGTTCATTCAATTTCTTGGAAGTGCATAATGAAATCAGAATATCAATTTCAACCGCACATAACCTCACATTTTTAAATGTAGGAGTTCACAGAGGTTATGGAAGTGTGACCCAAGGATGGCTGTTTGACATCTCAAGAAAATGAACTAGTGGCTGTTGAGGACAGACATCATCAGGGCATGGAGAAACAGCTACAAGGACTTCCTGCTGCCAGACATGTACATGTAAGCAGTGTCTAAATTCAGATTTAAGAACATGCAGAATTTCTTTTGGAAATAGTCACTTTGTCTACATGATTCTTTTAAAAGTTAGGTAGTTCTTGAGACATTCCAAGTTGGCTGGAATATGAATTTAGGGACTCATCTTTTCACCAAGTGAAGTTTACTTTGAGCCATGTTTTTTATTTCCTCTTCCTTCCATCACACCCTTGAAAAACTTGAACCCGCATTTTGAAATGCAAGGGTCCACAATCCAGCACTCAAATTTTCCATTATTACTAATCCAAACTCAAAAATTATCAATTTGGGGTGATCCTTAAACCAGAAACATTACCCACATTAGCTATATCTTTATAAAAATTTTGTTTAGAAGAGAGGGGTAAGCATAGAATACACATTTTGATAAATGCCCTCTTCTGCCTTTATTTTCCTTTACTTTCTGCTTCTGGAACTTACAAATAAAGCAATTAAAAACATAAAGTGCATACTTAGACAATCTTATTCAAAAACATCTTGAAATATTATTAGTTGTATAAATATATTTTATCTTTCATCAAAACCTTTTTAAAATATTACCATATTTCTAAGCAACTCAAACATAAGATTACTGTTGCATGAATTTTTAATCTTTCATAGTTTAAAATAGAATAATATTAAGTCAGTGATGTGTTTGTTCTTGTTATATTCCCTGCTGAAAACCCATTTAAACAAATTTTAGGAAGTCATAAATCACATAAATAATGCTAAAAATGCCCAAGGACAGAAAGATATTCAATATTCAATAAAAATGAAAATATTTTAGAAAATTATTCCTTCAGCACAAAGTATTATTCTGAATAGTCAAAACCTGAAGAAATATGAAATTTGGTTGAATAAATGTCTGTTTACAAAAAAGCTTAGGCATCATTATTACAGAAGTGTGACTGTTGAGGATATCAGAGCTGGTGTGTGCAGAATGTGCTTGGGTTTACAGGTGCAAACATCGCAGTCCATTGCAAAGCTGACAGACTTTTATGCACACAACTTCAATAATTAGGAATGCTCCCAATCCACTTTAAGCAAACAGCTTAGCATTGTATGAAGCATGTTAAATTTTTCAAGAACTTTTCTAGCAGCCTTAGCATATAAATCAATACATTAAAAAGATAGCTATATTAAATTATAAAAAAGAAAGGATAATCTATTACCGAAATGATTCAATTAGCTTACAGGTAACTATTATTATTCAGCACAAAGCTGGTCATTTAAATCAACTCCCAGGCTAAATTTGGGATGGGTTAATTGAACTATGAAGTTTGACATTTTCTTTATATCTCCGAAAAACTGACATAAAATCATGGAATTATTTAGGATGGAGGTGACCTCTAAAAGTTATATTACCCAGACCAGCTCATAGCAAGAATTACCTCCAAACTTAGATTAGGTACTTTGGTCAAACAAAAAAAAGATGTCTTTCACATCTGAGTTCATTTAGAACCTTGGATTAGAAGCTGAAATGAATAGAGATGAAATTCTAAAAACTTAAAGGCTTTACCTCATTATGTCAATTGATTTAGAACTTGCTGAAAGTATTTGATCATTAGCTACAATGCAATTTAATTTAGTTGTAAATTTATGGCGTAAAAAGAAGTAATTTAGAAAAAAAAAGTTGTATTATATAAAAGATAATTTTCTAATTTATTTAAAATATGTTAAACAGCAAAATAATGACTTGTGATGGCATCTGGGCAGGTACTTTGAGTGAATTCTTATCCAGCTTTCTAGCCAATACTGAGGAGGGCATAACTCCTGTGTCAAATTTTGGGCCCCTAGTTCAAGAGGTAGAAGAGTCCAGCAAATGGCTAGGATCTTAGAGAAAATGTTTCATGAAAAAATTATGTCAGAAACTGGCTTGTTTTTTCTGGGAAATAGAAGGCAAAGTATCAAGCTCTTAACTGCCTACAACTTATTTAAGCAGAGTTAAAAATATGTCAGAGCCAAACTCTTCTCAGGATGAATGTCACTGGACAATGCAAGGCCATGGTCCAGAGGAATGTTTGTAATGTAATGTGACACTCTTACTGTAAAGAGGAGATTGGAAGAGATGGGCCCCAAATATGCTCTCAAATCAAGATCCTATAATCTTTTGGTTCTAAGAGGAAACATCATGAACATTAGGGGGCAAGAAAATAAATCAAATTACTTGTTCCCTGTCACAGTAAGGAATGGGCACAAATAATCCAGTTAAAAATCTGAAGAAACAGCTCAGAGAAAACCTCTCCTGAGAAACAGAAAAAAGAAACAAACTGATTTAACAAGTTAATCAAATCTGAATTATCTCTGACAGGATACAAAGAGTCTATCACATCCAAATACACGAAAAAGCTTATGCTAAGCTACAACTGTTGTGTACAGGCATGCTAAAGCTAAGAAAAAAAAAAAAGTGGTTTTATTTAATGTTTGTAAATACCATAAATAGAGGTAGTGTCTGTATAAGATATTTCACCAAAAGGAACCAATTTTGCAATTCTAATATCATGTAACAAAAACAACAGATGGAGCCCTACTCATCAGAGTAACCTCACTGACTGACCTCAGGCCCCTTAGTCCTGGCCAAGAAGAACAAGGACATCATTTGAAGGATACTTTTCCTATAAAACTATTTTGAATAAAAGGCCACATCTTTAGCTGATGCAAATAAGTATTTTAACATTAATGAGAAACCTCCTTGGAAATTACATAATAAATATTTAAAATGTAAACAAGAAGATTGAATTTCTAATTATGCTGTTTCCTTGTTGTCATAAAACTAAGTAGTTTGAGTGCAAATCACATGATAAAGCTTTTGATCTTTGGATAAATGTCACAAACATTCCTTACACATAAAGTACTCCATTACAGCAAAGAAAGGTTTTATTTTACATTTGAGGTTTTTCTTCAATATACGCTATGGTCTTTCAAAATCTGTGGAATCAAAAAGGAACCACCAAACTTAAGAGTATGACCTGACACTGAAACTTAATGTTGGAAAATACAAGTCCTACTGCTAGGTATCCATTCCTGTAATATTCAAAGGCTAAAAATGAAATTATTTGGCAGCTAATTGAAAGTTACTTTATTCATTATTCCTCATGATCTCCTGGAAAATGAGATTCTAGATGTCTAAAAATTATATTCAAGATAAGTGTGTGTGTTTGGGTATGAAACAAATATACTTTTTTGTACCAAATCACGTTTGCATGTTTATTTAGAGATTCAGTACATTTAAAATACAGGATATAGAGAAGTTTTAAAAATTCATTAGACCCACTAGAAGATAGATCTTACTTGACTTTGGAAGCAATTTAGATGCCTAATAAATTGCTTCATCAACTTTTTTAGCTATTGAAGCATTACTGCTGTCTTTAAAATCAGCAATTAACTATGATAATACTTCATTTAGGAAAACAGAACAGCTACCCAGGAAACAGACACCACAAAACATAAAATGGTTGCAACATTTTGACACTGTTTAACTGAACTTTCAATGGAAATTTCACAGAAAGTACTCAACATGAAGTTTGTTCACTCGTTAAAACTAAGTAAAATTTGGCAGAATTGTTCCCTATATCTTAAGCAAGATTTCTGCTGATGTGCCTTTGATACAGGTAAGATACCATGAGAAAAACTGGGAATAGCTAAATGGTTAAAGAGCTGTTAAAATATCACAGAGTCATAGAATGGCTTGTGCTGGAAGTTACCATAAAGATCACCTAGTTCCAACACCCCTGCCATGGACAGGGACACCTTCCACTAGACCAGGTTGCTCAAAGCCCCATCCAAGCAGGCCTTGATATAAATTCTGGAACTATCATCCTGATTCTGGTCCTATGATTAAGTGATTCCTTCTAGGTTCCAATGTTAACAGCATCATTTATATTGTGTGGGAATACTCACACCAGTTTAGATATTGAATTGCACACAGATAACTGCCTATCAGAAAAAAGCCAATCATCTCTGTGTTTTTAGAAATGGATGACTTGACACCACTAGTGAGGATGTTAATTACAATTTTTAAAATATAATTTTCAATGTTCCAAATATCTTTCATCAAAGGATCCAGAAGTTGTGCTAGAAATTACATAAACCATGGACATGATAGGCCTTGAAGAGGATGTAGAATCAAGACAATTTCAAGCTTCTCAACAGCTACATTTTCAGTTTTCCAATTGAAAACCTTTTAGCTTTTGTTCCAAATATCTTCACTGAAGAGATATACTTGAAAAGAGATAAATGTTTGCAAAGTTTTATGTGACTTTTTGTGGAAAGGAGATGAAACTTCAAAACTTAAATATTAAAAATAGGCAAAGACTTGACAATATTATCACTAAGTATTGGAAGTATTATGGATAACAAAAAAAAACCCGCTTAAAAATCTAGTTAATCTATCTGAAAGGAGCAACTGCCCATTGAGGTATTATAAAAAACTTAAAATATTGCTGTTAATACAGTGAAAGTATTATCTTCCACTTGTCCAAAAAACTCAGAGCAGCCTCATGAGACCTGTCTGGATTATAAGAATTTATAAAGTCTCTGGCATAAATATTCTTTCTGTTTCAAAAAATTAAAAGTTCAATGAAATGCTTATAAATAAGTGACACTGCCAGAGATCATAGGAAATCAGACTGGCTTTTCAAGCTCTTTTTTTAACCCTTAAGCTCTTTGATCTTTAGATGCTATTGTATGGGTACTAGCAAGTTCCCATCTTTAATTATCTTGATTTAGGAAACTAATTTTCTCTCAAAAGATTCATTTGAAAAACCTTCTAATTGAGAACCAACAGGGTTGCAATTACTATGAAATTAGTCAGACAAATGTATAAACAATCTAATGTACCAGACCATCCTAAGTTTTTAAAAATCAATCCTTTCATGACACTATATACATATTTATTAAGGCTGCCATAATCCCCAATTAAATCTTGTATGAGTCAAGTTATAGCTGGCTTAGGGATTCTTTATACCTTCTGCATGTAAGCCCCAAGTAAACTCTAAATTTCAGACTAAAACCCATATAACAGGTCAGGTCAGAAGTCTGAATAGCCAGTACTGCCACAGTGAAAAAAAAAATAAAAGAATGCAAGGAAATTGCACTTCTTTGTTGATTTCTTTTTCTTCTCCCACTCCAAGTGCTGGCACTTTGGCATCCAAAGGTCTGTTTGAAGCATTCAGTTCTAAAATCCCCTGTAACCTCACATAATCATGGAATGGCCTGTGTGGGAAGGGACCTCAAAGATTTTCTCTGTCAAACCCTCAGCCTTGGGAAGAGACACTTTCCAACAGTCCAGGTTGCTCAGAGCCCCATCTGACCTGGCCTTGGACACTTCCAGGGATGGGGCATCCACAGTTTTTAGGGCAACTTGCTCCCGTGCCTCACCACCCTCACAGGGAGGAATTTCTTCCTAATATCTAACCTAAACCTCCTCTCTGATAGTTTGAAGCTATTTCTCCCTGTGCTGTCACTCCAGGACCTTGCAAATAGTCTCTCTCTATCTTTCCTGTGGGTTCCCTTTAGGTACTGGTTGAAATTAGGTCACCCCAAGCCTTCTCTTTTCCAGGCTGAACAATGCCAGTTCTCTCAGCCTTTCCTCCCAGCAGAGCTGCTCCATCCCTCTGATCCCCTTGGTGCCTCCTCTGGCCTGGCTGCAGCAGGGCCCTGTCTTTGCTGTGCTGGGAGCCCAGAGCTGGGTGCAGCCCTGCAGGTGGGCTCTCAGCAGAGGGGGCAGAGGGACAGAATCCTCTCCCTTGAAATGTTGGCCACATTGCTTTGGAGCTCAGGACATTGTTGCAGCATCTTCATTATCATCTAAGTCTGTAAGATTTCTGCTTTCATCAACAGTTTCTGACAAGTAATTACATCATTTAATTTTACTTGTCCGGAGAGGAAGTTTGGCTCTTTGAATGGTGCCACATTCTTCCACTGTGCATTTCTTCATTCTCCTGTTCTGACTGTCACCATGTGTATACTGATTTCTTATTCCATTCCTCCATTATCTCCTGATTTTATAGAATTCTACAATCAGTCTTTATCTGCAGCACAAGGCTCAGTGAAATTATTATAATTCATTAGGGCCTCCCAAATGACAAACCATTAGGCAGAACTTTAGAAGGTAAAATTCCCAGGTATGCTTGATAACTACACTTTTAAAGATAAAATCTCATAGCTAACTGTAACTTTTTTCCCTACTTTACATCACTTTGTAGTAGACATGGAATAAACAAAATCTGTATATGCTATAAAGAAACAGATTTTCCTGCAATTAATTACAGAATTATTAGAAAAGAAATAAGAATAGTACTGCTAATAAGTCTCCAAAAGTGTCTCCACTAAAAGTCTTCAAACTCAATCTGTATTGAATAATGCTGTGCTGATCACTGAATAGAACTATAAAAAATATTCATTTAATTTCTTACATATTATGATCTAACATTAAAAAAAAAAAAACACAAAAAACCCTAAGTTTTCAGCTCTAGACTTTTTTGAATTATAGTTCCCCTAGGACAAACCTTATGTGTTCATACTCAGACTATCCAATATTGTTAGTTTCTCAGAATTTCTTTTCCATTTTACTAGAAAACACAGTAAGTTAAAATGTTTCAAATAGAAAACCCACTGGGAAATGTGTTACCTATGAAGTTCTATTCTCTAAATTGCAAAACAACCAATGATTCATGGCTGTTTTGTTTCTAAGAGACACATCTTATTAGAAACCAAATAAAAAATCTGAAAAAAATCGTGATAATAATCACAGATATAAAAATTTTAAATTACATATATATGGATAACATCCTGTAGACTACATATGGCTCTATAATATAAATAATAATATAAATAAAATTGCTTTATCTGCAGTGACTCATGTAAATATCTCTAACTATTACTCTCAGTACTATTGTCCCTTCTCTTTCCTAAAACACTTTACCCTACCTAATTTCAGTAAAAGGAGTAGCACAAAGCAGGACCAGTGATTTCAGTGGTGGTTATAGATAATGCTGAATTAATTCAAGTACGAAAATGTTTCAGGTTATACATTATAAGTTGCTTCCACATGAACAGAAATTTGTCTTTGATTCAAGCCATAATAGAACTTAATCTAACTTATTTATTCCATCACAGTCAGTTCCACTTCTTCTTCCTATGATTCTACTGAATTATTTTTTATCTAGAATAAATAGCCCTCCAAGGAAATCTGGGATAAAACTAGATATGAGACTTGTAAAGGACTTTCTATACCATCCAAAATTATGAATGTAAAAGATTAATTGATGGAAAAAATAAAATGAAAAGCTGTGTTGGTGACAAATCATAAGGCAATAGCTCATTTTTCACAGATATTACCCACCACCTCCCCAGAACATAAGCCTCTAATATATTATCTTATCCCTATGCTTTTCTCACATCCCCTAACTAAACCCCATTTGTTTTTAGATAGGTGAATGTCCTGCTGTATATTTCCAAGAAATCCAACTATCTCTCTCTGATTTTTTGTATGACCTGGAAGTGTTCAAGGCCAGGTTGGATGGGGCTCTGATCAGCCTGGTCTAGTGAAAAATGTTGGAATGAGATGTAACTGTTAGGTCCATTCCAGCCCAGGCTATTTTATGAGTCTGGTTTTAGTGTCAGGTCTGGCTGAAATTTGCCATGGAATTCTATACTTATTAAGAAAAATAACAGAAAAAAAAAATAATAGTTGAATGAGCCTCACTTTCTAGGTGTGCAATTTCATGCAATTCAATTATATTTAAACAGTTTTTTCAGCCACTTAAAATATAAAGACTTAATGGTGGCAAAGAAACCTCTCAAAATAACAGCTATAGCAATACAACATTATTATTATTATCATTATTATTATCATCATCATCATCATCATCATCATCATCATCATCATCATCATCATCTGTTCTGCCTTCATGCGACCCTACCTGGAATACTGCATCCAGGTCTGGGGTCCTTAGTGCAAGACAGTGATAGGTATGGATAAGAAAACAAAAAAAAAATTCAATATGTACTCAAGATTGAGAAGGAAGAAAGCATCATCTCCATGTTCCTTTTGCAATAGTAGGATGAACCCACACCCTGCAGGCATTAAATTCCTCCTGGCAAAGACCTGGAGATGCTGCTGAATTCATAGACACTCTCACCTCTCCTTCCTGAGTACAGGTTTTGTAAGCCTTAGGAGCCAGGTAGAAAACTATTAAAAAGTGATTAACACCAGGAAGATTTTTTTTATATAATAACTTTGAGAGCCTCCTTCTATTCATTAGACCTAATAGGCAGTTTAAATTCAGCGAGACTAACAATAAATTCTTAGAGTCATTTATATGTTACGCTCCCTTTTGCACATTACAAGATTTTGAGCCTCAGCACTGCAAGGGATTTGAATATGGACCTCTCAATATTAAAGCTAACATCTCTACCTGAAAGCTACAGGGCAATTTGTGGTGGAGTGCTCTCAGTTTCCCTCCAGAGCACATTTGCTTTGCATAAATATTTAAGCATATACCAAACAGGAAGTAGAAGCCAGGTGTTCTCTCTTTAACATGAGCATTTTAATACACTGCAGAGCCATTCTCAGCTTCAGGCTGAAATTAGTAGGCAGAATCCATCTCTCCATATATGGTTACTTTGGTCAGATACGATATAACATCCTGTTACAACTTCAGGAAAAATGTAGTGTTTTACTTTTCATTTTGAATATTTTCATCTATTAAAGAGAAGAAATACTACAAAAGAATTTTACAAAAATCTTCATTAAATCAGTACCCTAGCACACCTTTTATATAATTCTTGAGAAGGAAATAAGTCAGGCAGGATGACATAGGGGAGATAGAGGAATGAATTATTCCTTTATGGAATAGAAATAGCAATAGCTTTATGTATGATTATGTAAGGGTCCAACCTTTCCAAGCCACAGCAAACTGAACATATTTCTTTCACTGATATAATTAGTATTTTGACTTACTTGTTTTATGGAACGTTATTTTATGAGGCCAATGGCAAGACACTTTATTGCTCTCTGACTAACCCTGAGATCAATGCTGTGTGTGTTTGTACAACAGCTCTTTCTGAGCACGTCCCTCTGACAAGAGGAGGGGAACAAATTCCCATTGCATGCTGTGTGAAAAATCACTGAAGCCAGCTGTAGGACCTGAGCCAGCAAAGATCCCCAAAAAATGCAGTGGAATCAGAGACAGAAAAAATCTGACACAGAAAAAACCCCAAAACTTGGAATACTTGCAGACAAAATCTAACTTACTTTCCCCTTTTTTGATAATCTTTATTACCTAAGATAGTAAAAGAGATGAATTATTAAAAAAAACCCCAACAAACTTAGTTTGAATTTTATAAAGTACTTGGATCGCAATTAGTTAACAAAAACAAAACCTGAAGACCACAATTACTTAATTCATAGTAGTACAGTAGTATTGCTGTAGTGCTCTATTAACACTGTGGGTATCATCTACCATATTTAAATTACTCTTCTTAGGCATTATTGCACATGAAATATTGACTGCAGAGGGAATAAACACTCTTGGAGACAATGCATTGTATCCTAAAGCAGATATCTAAGATGCACCAGCTGATTCACAACTTCCAAGTGCCCTTTCCATTTTTTTTTTAATTAGATGCAAAAGGAACTTAACATGAATAGGCTAATATCTCCTTAGAACCATTATATCAAGATACTTGATATATATTTGCACTGTCTATTTTAATATATATTTCCTATATATTGTGTGCATGTGTACGTGTACTTGACTTGAATATCAATTATACATAGATAATAGATGTGTATTTGATATATCTTTCTGAGATAACTTGAAAGGTTTGAATTTATGGAAGTGCTGAATATCCAAAATCAGGAAACATTTCTTTATATTTTGATTAAACATGCAAAATCTTTGGTTGGATTAGAAAATAAAATTCAATTCACCACTGAATATATAAGGAATTAATTAATAGTTTATATGTGCCCATACTCATGTTTTTCTTGCTTTGGCATTTTCATCTCTCACATGTTACATGTTGTCTGGTATCTTCCTTAGCATTTCATTAACACAGTCCTCTTTACTAAAATTGGC
Source organism: Geospiza fortis (assembly GCF_000277835.1). NCBI lineage: Eukaryota > Metazoa > Chordata > Aves > Passeriformes > Thraupidae > Geospiza > Geospiza fortis. The sequence goes on along the minus strand of NW_005054492.1, from coordinate 254,216 downwards.
TAATCCTTAGCTTTTGGCACATGTTCATGCATAGGGACCAGCAAAATCTGGAATATTTCTGCTACATAACACGTTGTACCTTTATATGTAACTCAGTACTGAGTTCCTCACTTCTCCTCTGTCATATGTTTTTCAGAAAGGGTAAGGTTTAGCAGCTTAAGCAAGAGAGGCCAACACTTGGAATATCAAAACTCCCCATTCAATCCAGTCTAAGGAAAAAATCAGATTTTTTTAATATAGAAAGCCAGAAACCCAGGAGTCCTTATGAAATATGAATCATGAGAAATAAAACTTGAGATAGCATAAAATAAAATAAAACCGTTTTCTAAAGTATAAAGAAGATTCTCTTAGATTTTTAAGCACACTTTGCTTTTTAATAATATTTATTTTGCCTACTGAACTAACAGATTAACAAATAATCTGTAGTTTTACTTAGCTGACTTAATCCATTATGATAGACCATGATTTTTTCCTTTACAGCTCATCGCCAGAGGAAATACAGGAGAGCTAAATGGTTTTTTCCAAATTTGGATGCTTATGTGTTAACTGTTGACATTGAGGATTTGTCTGTATATGTGTATAAATATACAGATATACATACATACATAAACACATACATACATAGATAGATATGTGTATATATATATACACAGACTCTTTTATATGCAGACTCTTTTAAAAGATTGTATTTTCCAAATGTTACTTATAGCAGTGACTGGAGGTTAAACTTCGGCTTCACTCCTGACTTAACAGAAAACTGATTCAAGGAAGTCATAAAGGAAAATAGCTTCACAAATGGCTTATTGTTGGTTGTGCAAACAATGTGAGTTAAGAAACTAAAGGGAGGGAGAAGAGAGAAGGGAATACAGACATGTACAAAGCCTGAAAGATGTTTCTGTGTCAAATATAGGAACAAACTTATATGTGAAACTCCCTGGAAAGTATTTATCAAGAAGAAAAAAAGCTTATGAGAGAGATGGAAAAAAACATTCCTTGCCTAAGTCAAAGAACACAGCGTTACCATTTAACACCCATAAACTGCTCCTCCTGAGACTGGCTACCAGCTCCTACAAGGAGTTTGAGTTCTGCACAAGTCAGTCAGTGTTAACACGGCTAACACACATCATGTGTTGCTCCTGTGAGCAGAAAATGCATCTTTCACACTCTTCCCTACAGAGGTCATTCAACTTCAAAATCCCTTCTGTATTATCAGAATACCTTGAAGAATGTATTCCACACAAAGAACCCCACGAAAAAACGGAATATTAATTGATCCAGGATATAAATATAACTACTTTGGTGTTCAATTATAAACACATCTTGACATCATTTATTTGAACTAAGCATAATGAAAACAAAAATGTATAAATATAAATTTATCTAAGCTAGTTTAATTGGAGGTATCACATGAGGGAAAGATGTGGTCTTTGATATTAAACAAACAAGTTATTACTTCCAGATTACTGTAGTAAAATATAGCCAAGAATAAATGAATTTCCTTGAATCCTAATTTTATACAAAAATAGTTTACTAAATGACTGCATTTTATTTTTATTTCATATTTAATCTTCTGGAAAATCCATAATAAATAAAACAGCTAGTTTTCTGACTTCACATAGTATCACCACTAGAACTAGTGTAAGGTGCACATTTTTAATTACATAGATTTGCATTAGACACAGGTTAAGCACCAACTAGTAAAATCTAGATAAGGACTAAGCAGAAAGAATATTCTAAGTAAATGTCCAGAAAAAAAACCAGATGTTTAACCAGCCTTGGTTATCTGCGTAAAAAGGCTGAACTGAAAGTGAAGTGACTGAACTGAAAAGTGTTCATTTTCCATTCCATTTCCATTATATATTTATCATACCAAGAAAAACCCCTTATTTTCACCATAAAGTACATGCTGGGAGAAAATACAATGTGTACTTCCCTGATTATGACATTATACTAGAGCACCAGTATTTACAAAAAGTAGCATAAGCCAGAAAACTCATTAAGCCAATTCATTTTTTTCTTTACAACACAAACCAAGATATTTAATCTGTATTTATGCTGACTAAATCAGGCTGGGAGACTGGAGGTTCAAAGAACTGGAATGGCTTACACTGTTTAGATTCACAAGCCATACTAGTATTAGAAAATGAAAAAGCCAAATCAGATTCTGAAAACTGATTATCATTTTGGACTTTTGTAGGAGTACCTGCAAAGCAATTAGCTCAAAATATTTTTTCTACAAAAAGACAAAACAAAACAAACAAAAACCAAACCAAACCAAACAAACAAACCCCCCAAAACATAGAAAGCCCAGAGAAGTATAATGCTTGGTAAGCCCAACGTACCAATTATTACAAAAAAGCATACCCTATGTAGTAGATAATTTCAAATTAGAAGATAACTTTGTTATCCATACTAAAATATTCACTGCAGAATGCTTTGGTAAAACTGGAAATCAAGAATGTTGCCAAGGGACACTCAAGGTAGTTGTCAGAGTGCGTCCCTTTAAGAAGAATGTTAAATAAAAAATATGCATCATTCTTGACAGAAAGCTTCATATTAAAGTTGCTCATCTAAAAGTTAGGGGGGCCTGTAATCCTCTCTCCTTCAAACTGGAAACCCTTGGTACTTTGACTTCCAAGTGATAAAGTTCAGTGATATCTTAGAAACTCTCTGGTATTTCTGCATCTTGATTACCTACAGGTAAATCCAGATCACCATTACAAAAACAGTGAAGAAGGAATAGTCAGATGGCTTGTTCTGGGTCTTCCTTGCCAAAGGGTATAAGGAGAGATGATAAATAGTTCCTGTATTGATTAACCTCTGCACATTTATAAACCTCATGAGATAAGTTTGTGTCTGCATTTGCTGTGTGCATCACTGAGCACTGGAGCTGTTCTGTTGTTTTAATTGCTTATGGTCAGCTCATTAAAATAGGACAGAATGAACTGAAAAAAACTTCTCTGTCCATCTCATCAGCAGAAGTAGAGGGTCTTAGAAAGACTTTGAGAGAGATGGGGTACAAAATTCAAGAGGGTTATGAAATGATTGCACAACTTAAAGAATTCAAGCTGCAAACAGAAAAACATTTCTCTGTAGCATTCCAGCGACAGAGCAAACATCTATTTACACTGAAGGGCATCTCTTAATCTTTCATTGAAAGAAAACAAAAAAAGAGAAAAAATACACTCCAGTTTCATTCCTGAATTGATTGAGGATGACAAGGGATTTATTAAATTGGTCGTGGAACACTTGGTGGTGCCTTGACAGTTGTCACATGCATTTCTTAGTGGTACCTCCCATCTAGTCTGAACTCCAGAGAAGTGTCCTCACTTCCACTATGAATTTGGAGATCTCACAATAAACATCATCCAATTAGAGCCTCAGCATAGAGATTACAGCAACTTCTTAGCCTTCATAAGAACAGCCTTGGAACCATTTTTCAACATTTCAAGAAGGCATGAGAGAAACAACTCAAAAACCAATTCCCTAAATGACACTGAGAGGAGGAAGGATAAACTCAGTATGCATCAAGTGTAGAAAAAGCTGACAGATAAATTAATTTCCTGGCTCAGCTAGAATTCTCAAATCACCTTAGGAGAGCTGTAAATAACTTCTACAGTGCCCTTTATCCAGAAAGAACTCGGTATACAGGAAAATAACCAGGAAGTTTGACTTTTTCAAGCGGCTTCTAGAAATAGCTTTCATCAAAAAGGGCATTTTCACTAACATAATTAACTAGACTATAACTGTAAGCACATCAGTAGTAGACAGATTACCAGAGACACCAGGTTCTGCTCTGCACGGGATTGCAGGTCTTTTGCTGGTAGAAGTCCTGTGGCTGACACTTTAAACATTTGAAGGCAATCTTTCATTACAAAACCAGAGATATCTCACTAGGCCCAGTGATGGCTCTTTAACCAAACCAAAAGATAAATTAAGTTTCTTTTGGTCAATGAAGTGAATTAAAAAGGTAGAAGATGTCTGTCATGGTGAGGCAGAGTTACAGGAACAGCAGGCCCTGTTAAGAGAAGAGAAATCCCCACAATTTCTGTTTTAATGAAACCATTATTCAGGACCTCTCTCAGGGGGACGATATAAAGTGATTAAAGCAATCCAGCACTCAAGCCATAGGGTAGAGCACTGAGGAAATCCAGGTCTAGGTTAGAAATGTAACTCAGATTGGTTTTTTTTTTAATTTTTTTTTTTTTTTTGTGTTAGTGGAAGACACCAGATGGAGAAACCCAGTTCATCAACCTTCTTCTGCTTCCATTATATGGTTATATTACTGAGACATCTCTTTTTTTTTTTTTTTTTTTTTCCCTGTTGGTCTGCTGGCTCTTTTGATATGTGTGCTTGTATTATTTGAAACCTGTCACAGCATCTATCATGATAGAACTTTCAAGGAAAGGTACAAAACCCTGTCTCAGGGCTGAACTCCCTGAGCAAAGAGTTGCAAAGGAATTAATCTCTTCAGCTGCAAAATCCACTTCCAGACAACTCGCTGCTAATTACTCTGAAGAGGTAATTTATTTTAACATGTCCCACAGCCTGATATTAAAAATAACTGAAATTTCACATTTCTCTTACACAAGTAGCTCAGGAAAACTGAAATCCTGGAAGATACTTGAATCTAATAGGCTCAGGCTACAAAAGTAAGGGATAAGGAACAAAAATAAACATATGTTTTGATGGGCAATAGGTATGTGTATGCATGGTAGGAATGTACATGCGACTAAATTTGTTTTTTAATCTAGGTCTCTGAAATATGTGTGAAGTTATGTTTTAGATGTGTGCATTTCAGAAGTATACAGAGTTATTCTTCTGGACAAAGGCAAATAATGGAATATTGTATCAGATAGCAAAGTTTTTAGAGCCTGTTTTTAGTGAGCTGGTTTTTTAAAGAAAATTGGCTTGTGTACAGGAGAGAGGAAGAAAGAAATTGTGCTATCAGAAGGTTGGGATTTGCTGACATTATATTTTATTACCTTGGGAATGGCCATGCTAAAATCTTCACTGACCTTTCTGAGGAAGCACGGATGCCTCCAGAAAGCTGAATGGAATCAGATGATTCTTGGTGGCATCACCCTCACTCCAATTGACTCTCTAATTGCTACTGCACTTTGCAGCACAAACACCAAACCCCTAAAGGGGCTTTTTCTGAGTGACAACTTTGAAAGAGGAGCCCAAGTTCTAGCATGTTTGAAATCCCAAACTGTTTTCTGCAATACTCATAATGACAACAAGGCATGGCTCCAAGAGTTTTAGGAAAAGAAAGGGCAGGATAACACAAGGATTAGCCACATATGTGCATATTTTGGTATATCTTCAGTAGAGTTCAGCTTTAGGTGACATTTACTTATAAATCTGAAAGTGCAAATAAACAACTCTGAAACAAAGAACAGCTAAATCTAAATGCTAAAGATAAGAAAAGGCATTAAGCAACTTAATCTTTCTAATTTCATATTACTGCTGCTCACTGCCACACTGTTCAGAGTTTTTACAGATTTAATTTAGATCATGTTCTTGAATACGTGATGAAAACATAATAGAAAATATTAGATTTTGCTTGTTAATTAAATATTTTTAATTTCATTTCCTAGAGTAACATGAAAACACACTTATATTCTGCAATCATAAATGTTAAAATGATTGATGACAGTCCCTATAAATTGTGTCTATAAAATCTAAAATTATATTGAGGAATACTTCAAAGGATTTTTTATTAAGTTTCTCTGATTTAACAGGCAAGTTATATCAACTGCTTTTCAATATGTTCACTATATGCAAGCAGCTCTTAAATTTAATGCATTTTTGGCTAGTAAATCAAATGTATGTCCCTACAGAAATGAGACAAAGGCTGCTTCTGGAATTTATTCAGCTTGCCTTTTTTTTTTTTTCCTCCTAAATGAAAAATCAATAAACAGGCTCTATATTATTAACAAAGATTCATTTGCCAGATTATTGCCAAACACATACCATTAATCCTGCCTTTGTCCTTAATAGATCAGTAAATATTAATATTGCATTTTGGTTCAGATTAAAAAAAATAAATCTGAAGATAGTTTCTAATACAGGACAGGATTCTCTCTTGATGAGAAATTCTCTCTTCTCTCCCATTAGAGACATGGGAGAAAGAAAATGAGAAATTATTATCAGCTATTTGATTTAGCCATCAAAAATTCTGTACAGATATGTGTGGAGTGCTATATTTTGTTTCCTTTGAAGTTTATCTGAATATCTTTCCTTCTACTCAGGCCTAATCCCAACCAGTTTTTCCTTACATCAATTTACTCCACCCATTTATTCTCCTGATGTCAGCATCCACCTCTTCCTCCACTCCTGAACTATGTTTAGATTGCTGTTCAACTGCAGGTTCCTCCCCATCTTTCTCCTGTAAGTCTAACAGCCAGAGCCCTTGCTGATGTTTCTTTTCACTCTCAGCCTAAATTTTGCTTTAGCTTTCCTTTCAGCACCACTGAATAGTCAGCCATGTTTTAATGTTCTTCTTTTGTAGCCTTTTCATTATGTTTTCTGGTTTTGACCAGTATTTCTGGAGTAAAGTAAATAAATTTCTACCACAGCAGCTTCTCCTATCTGTCCCCCAGTTTCTCCTCATAGATCTGAATTGCAACAGCTCACAAAATAAGCAAACAGGGAATTTTTTTCCCCATAAAATACATCCAGGTCGAGGACTCCCCTAGAAATTTGTATTTCAGGGCCATTTACTCCATATATTCTGGAGAAATCTAGAAAGCCACAAAAAATAATTCTGTTTCTTGTTGTTTTCCTCCAGATAGTGTATATTAGTACTTTATGTTCCTAAGCAAGGAATGAAGACTCAAATGAAACATAGAAATATACAGATACTTATGTGAACCTTGTATGCTAAACATTTTCAAAGAAAGTCTGTCCCAAAATGGTTTTGGCACAATAACAAATCACAAAGGAAATGTGTCTGTTTCCATGGATGGTCATTATATTCCTAGGACATGGTGAGAAATACCAATTTTCCTCTACATTATGTCATTTTCCTCTTAAAAAAAAAAAAGGAAATTCACAACATCTTTCAATATTCCTCAGGCACTGTACCAAAGATAATTTGTTCACAGGGAGCAGTCCAGAATGGGATTCTGGATTCAAGGTGTGGCCTCACCAGTGCCAAGTACAGGGGGGTGATCACTGCCCTGGCCCTGCTGGCCACACTGTTGTTCATACAAAAATATAGGTGTTTTTATATTAGTAGTTTGTATATGCATATTCTGATATAAATATATTAGTACTGAATAGTAAGAAGGATATTTTTAACAGTCTTTCCAGTCTTTTAACTTGTCTTAGTGAATTCACCTATGAAGTGGTGCAGTTGATAGTGAACAACAGTAAAAAAATGCAGTATTTATATTTTTTCTGATGATAAACTCAAACCATATCAAAACAGAGTAGGGACCTGTTCTGAAGACAACTGATTGAATCAGCAAAAACATGTTACCACTATTCATCACTGGGATCCCCTTCCCACACGTTGTATGTGTTTTGAAGTTCTATATTGTAAATGACTCATTCAAGTGTGATAAGGAGACTTCCACAATCTCTTTCCTCCATTTACATTTAGCTCTCTACCACATGTATAGAACTTAAACATATTGCCCCCTTCCTAGCCCAAAATTTCTCTATTTAATTTCTTAGCTTTAAAAGCTGATATCATAAGTAGAATATGTCATGAATAAGTGCCTTACTGACAGACTGTCTGAAGGAGTATTCAGGATTTTGGATTAATTAAGTACAGAAGAGTATTTCATCTGCCTGACACCGTGCATATTAGTCCCACATCACCCACTGAGAAACAAATTAAATTCATGAACAAGTACCTCTCTACTTTTTTTTTGCTGCAGTACTTCAGGATATTTGAATGTTTTGCAAACTCCCAAGAGATATAACTGAGTAACAAAAGTGGTGAAATTGGAAAACATTGTTTGTTGCTTGCTCACGAGCTTATCAAAATTTACTTTTCAGGACTGCTACTGGTCTTGTCAGGGCTCTCAGCACAGCAGTGTCAGGCCTTTGAAATGTGAAGGAGCAACAACTCCAGGAATAATGGTTGACACCTGCAGTGCCACTCTTTTTTCCTTTGTGCAGGAACGTGCTGAAGCAGCCTCCCCCATCTTCTCTTGTTACAACCAAACCAACTCAGCACTGCTATAGAGAAAGAAACTAGGAATTTATCAAAAATATTAAAAAGATGATTTTAAATATTAAAAAAAAATAAAATAAAATTTAAGATTTGAACATTTATCACTTCTCTCAAGGCCAAGATTTCCTTGTGTACTCAAATGCTTCGTGTGTCAGTGCATGACTGTTGAGCAATACAGGGGCTGTGGAGCTATAAATATTTCAAGCAATGGAGGAAATCCAGACCAGGTGGGAAACAAGTCCCATTTCCAAAGAACTGATTCCATGACAAGGCCAGATTTTGCAAGAACTCTGTTTTTTCAGTCTCTTACATATATTACAGTACAGAATCTGTGCAGAGCCTTCACTGAATCTGACGTAAATTAAACAAAGTTTTAAAACTTGATGTTCTTTATTGATGCCAAAAAAGTTGTTTCAATTCATTGGCTGCACTACAGAGATGGTTTGCACACAGGTATTAAGAGCACACAGGTGTTTAGATGTGTGTCTATGTGTATTTTAATATGTGCCTACATATACATAGATATTTAGAATATTTGCCTTCTACTTGAAATTTTCATCAGTTTCCCCAGCATTCAACAACATCCAGAACTGTCTCCTATGTTGGTAAAAACATTTTGCTTTGTGTAAAAAATAAAATATTGCTCTCAGAATAATGACTTCTAATACCTTTAGGAACTTGTTTCTTTTTTTTTTTTTCCCCAAATGAAGCAATGAAGAAAATTTAGCCGCTCCATCCACAGGCAAATTTTGCATTCGTTTCAATTCTATTCATTAGTTCTATTTTGAAAACTGCCATAACCATTACTCTGGAATTTGACTTAGGTGTGCTCTTTATGAACAGCCTCAGAGGACTGACCATGCCAATGAACAGTAGTTTCTGTCACAGGAGTGAGTTATAATATTATTTAACCTCAGAGACTGACCCTCATTTCTCAGTAACTAATTGTTAATGATGGCATCCTAGCTTCACAAGAACAAAATATGCTACTATTTTGGAAGAATAAAAAAATGCTAAGTAAACTGAGAAGCCTTCATAGTCTTTTAACAGTTTAATTAGTGAAGGTGTAGCCTTTTTTTTCTGAATTTTGGTACTCATGCTGGAATAAATATTTGTTCTGTCTGTTCAACAATTCTGTTTTTTTCCACTCATATGAATTAGGGAACATACAAGAAACAGTGCATTACACACAGGAATAATAACCACAGTTTCACAGCTATATCTCTTAGAGGATTTTGTACAAATAGCACATACTGAGATTATTATTACCTTTAATTACAAGATAAATATTCTGTAGGCAATATAAGCACAAATTAAAAACCTCCCTGTAACAGCAACATGTGCCACACTGAAGAAGCTACTCCTGAGCAACAGAAATCAGAACTACATATAACAGGGCTGCAGAGCCCTGGTAAAACAGGAGTATTTTCTAGGATTTGGTCCACAGGTGAACCTCAGCCCAAAGAGAGCATGTGTTGATTTTAAAATATGGCAATAGGGACTACAGAACAATTAACTACGCAGTATTCTTTAGTACTTAAATTTTCTGAACTCAATTATTCTGGAATAATTGCTTTTTAAAATTTTGCTTTTATTTCTTGATTATATCTGAATATAATTCTGAGCATTATTCCAAGTGTTCTATCAGTCACTGGCTGTTATCTTTTCAAGTGAATTTCCTTCTACAGTATTTTGTTTACCATTAATTCACTCTCTCACCTCCCTGTTTTGAACATGCATTACGTTTTCACTGATCACACTTTCAGTTTGAAGCAACTTTTCCCTCTCAGCTTCATGCCTTTGACATACAAAAGTGAAAGAAAAGGAGTCAGAATAAAAGACCATTGCTACTGCTGTGGTCCAAGTTGTTGGCTACACTGCACTGATACAGGGCTGCTGCTGTGACTAACGTGGCATCTTTCAGGGTTATGGCAGATATGTTTTCATAACATGAACAACTGTGATACCCATATACTGTTAAATGAGTTCTCATGCACAGAGAACATGAGCATTGCTCCCTCAGAAACTGAAGATGTACCACTGCACACGCACAATACCAGTGACCTACAATTAGCAGACAGGTATTACAGCTAACCTGATTTTCCCCTGGAACAAGGACATGGACTGAAACACACACTGAGCCTGTCAAACACACACAGAGTCTTATCCCTGCCAATCACCAGAAACATGAGGTAGCTTAACCTGTTTTCATTTATTTCTGGCTCTCTGATAACTGCTTCATACATTCCCCATGTAGGTCAAGAGCTGTCACCCCAACACTACCCACAAGAATGTCCCCCTCTAATCCTTCATATAGGAAACTATTTATATACCAAACTTACTGGTAGTGCTGGACTAAGAAAAAAATGGGAGAAGTTGAGTGAATTGAATAAGTAGATATCTAGTGATGTTTAAGAATTCAAAGCAATGTGCCCCAGGGTTTGGAAATCATTATTCTAGTAATTTTCTCTCAAGTGAGAGACAAAGAACATATGTCAAGCATAATATAAAATGTCTACAGCTCCCTACCCCATGTGGGAAAGCTATCTGGGAGACGTTTCATGTATATATATATATATATATAAGAATTTTCAGATATTAATCCTGCACATGTCTAAGATTTTAATCTTTCTCTAGCATGGAACTGGCATATTAAGTTGACTATAATATTTATTCCTGCCGTATAGTTGGTGTGCTTAATTCCCCTGTTCTTTTTTTTTATTTTTTTTTTTACATTTTGCATGCTGATTCTGTATTTTCTAGTTACAGAACCACTTTTTTGATGAAGTACAAATCAAGTAGATTAAGCACAAGAAGGACAATTTCAAAACAGCCTTTTCTGTGCTCTGAGTAAAATATCCATTATAACATAAGTTTTATTCATTTTTATAAGTTTTCAGACCACAGAATATATCTCTGTTCATGGGTAAATTTTCAGAAATGCAATACATTCAATAGATCATGTTTTATAATATAATAAACAGATGTCTGCATTTGTTTCAGAAAGCAAATTATATTTCATAAGCTTATTTTTCTTTATTTTCTTCCTTTCTCATTTTTTTAAAGTGAAGTTGTGATGGATGATAATAGAAAACTAAGTATAATTACATTATTTTAACCCTCTGTTTAAATGAAAAAATGGGCTGCTGAAAAAATGGGCTTCAACAACAGCCAGTAAACTACCAAACCAGCCTCATTACCAGAAGTAACTGAACATCCTTTGGTTTCCTGGCTGCCTGGCTCATAATTAATCTATTCATTATAAATCATTTCTTGCATATAGAGAAAAATTGAGAAGTTCAATCCAGTTGTGCTCAATTAGCTTGCAGATTACATGAAAGGCTAAATTGGAGGCAAAAAAAGATTATGTTGCTGTGCCTTACTGTGCTTTGTCTGCTACAGTTCAAAGAGCTCTACATATCCACCCATTTTATATCCTCTATATTCACAGCAAAGATGGTAAATTGTGTCACGCATCAACTGATATTAAAAAAGAAAAAAGGAACAGCAAGTGTCTTACATAACTTTGAACAAAGCACTCCAAAATGCTATTAAGCTTAACAGCTTCTCAGGATCAAATCATCGGTGTGATGGGAAAACAAACTTGCTTTTAGTACAAGAACAGGATTATTTATGTCACACCTGCATTCTGGTGAATTTCTATGCCTACCAAGAAGCTGGGCTTTTTTACACCTGTTCTGAAACTGTTTCCTAATTAAACCATGTACACAATGAGAAGCACATCTCTGCTTTGCTGTTCACACAATAAGCATGTATGATTAAACATCATAGGGCAGGTTTATACATGCAAATCATTCTTGGAATGAAACCAGTAAACTTAATATGTCATTATCTGCATAGTACTGGAACCCACAGGAAAGAAAGCGATGATGTGTCATTCAGCTTCTATAAAGATAAAAGGTGGTTGCAATACACAATGTTGTCACAATTTAGAAAGCATTTTAGAGCACTCAAACAATTTTCATCCACTCACTTTGAAGATATTTTCAATGGAAGTTAAAGAATTATATTATCACATCAAAATATTTAAACATCACTGATGAGAAATATCTATTTAAAGGATTCTTCTACAGTTGAAATTCAAAATATGGCATTTAAGCTGGTGATTTACTATTAAAATGATAGTGGGACAAATATTAGATTTCTATATTTAACTAGTACATCACATTTATTGAAATCTTTCCTCTGCTCATCCCCCAAAGTTAGTTTTTCAGAATACAGTATAGTAAAAAGGCATTAGAAAAATGGAATATTTCCATAAAAAGTATATAGTACTCTTTGGGAGCAACTCATTAAAATCACAGTATTTAAGCAATCACAAGTGACTATTATTCTTTTTTTTGCTTCTTTTAATCTGAAGGTTGTCTTGCTCTCTAGATCCTATAGTGAAACAGTTCAGGAAAAAAAACATGGTAGTCAACAGGAATTTTGGTTGAGTAAGGGCACTGGGTCTTCACTGAAAGTTCAAATAGGACAACTTCCAATAGCTGCAGGTGCTCAAACCAGAGGTATTTCAAATAACTACAAACATCTATAGCATTTAGTCATTATGATAGAGAAAGCTCTTCTTACAACCAAAGTGCAAAAAACAAAACCAAAAAAATCTACTTTTTTCCATATTAACTTCAGAGTTTTATATAAATCTCAACAAATAATATTTTGATTTTTAAATATAGAATTTTAGGATGATGTGGAATAGAGGAAAAAGACTTAGACACTTCTTTATAGAGAACCTGCAGATTCTTAAGCAGTAGCTCTTTCTCAGTGAGACATTTTTACAGGAAGTGGCAGAAAGCATTAAAAGAATTTTGTATTTTTTTGACAACTTTCCTTTGGGCTGTATTTTTAAAAGAAATTAGCATATTGCCTTTAAAATGAGGAAGGAATAACCAATCCACTTGAATAATTTGGTCTACATGAGTTATTCAAAAGCTTCATTAGACAAGGAGCCCATAAAGGCTACCTTGTTTTTCAAAAATGGAACATGTGTCTTTCTGGGTGAATTTTGTTCCAAATATCTCTTTTTCCACTGCTTTCTTGCTCTCCTCTCCTCTTCCAAATGAATGATTTCTCCCACCCACTGAAACAAAAGGAATGTCTCATCCTCTCCTATCTGGTGTCACCAAAGTATAAAAATTGCATGAAATGCTGCAATACACAGCAGACTCTAGATTGCCTGAAATACAACAAAATAACCAAATGTGCTGAAAAGAAACTAAAAAGATGGGTAAGAAATTTATATTTTTGCAGTAGTATGGGGACTGTTAAATAAAAGTCTTCCAAAGACAAATTCATACTCCTCTCTCCCCATCACAAGACAGACGAGAGAGAGACTACATGAAACAGCACAGCACAAATGGGGAAATAGAGATTATGTTTAAAAGCTGAAGCTGCCCTCAAATAGAAATTATCAAAAAGCTTGCAAGGTCAAGAGTAACAATAGACCAAACTAGTTAGAAAAAAAAATTAAACATGAAAAGTTTGTGTCAAATCAAAGCATGGTGAAAGTAGTTAACAAATCAACAGAGTGAGCAAGAAGGAAGCACCTAAGCTGAGGACTACCCAGGTAAGGTCAGAAGAGACTCAGGATGAAAAAGCTCAACTAATAATTGTTACCCAAAAACCTCTTTCTCAAAATACCTTTCTTGACAGCCCCAGGCTGAAAAGTAGAAACATTACACACATCTTAAAAACTGGGTTCCAGGAACGCAAGGAAACCATAATATTGACACACATACCTTCTGTACTGGCCATATTAATGAACTGTTCAAAAAAATGTAGAATTCACAAAATTTTAAATATTTGCTTTTACTTTATAGCAGCTCAGGCAATGCTGTGCTTTGCACTTGTGGATAATTCATTAGAGCTTTGGCTTTTACCAAGAAATGCCTACACAGCCTCAGGGCTTTCCCTCTGTCCCCCAGCAGGTTGGCTGGAGGTGACAGAGGATTGGGAGGGTACACAGTCAGGACAGTGGACCTCAGAACAGAAATATTCCACAGCCCACCATGCCATGCTCAGCATGACAAGCTCAAGGCCAGGAAGAGGAAGGAGGATTGTTGGCATCTCTCTTCCCAAGCAACCACAATGTGTGCTGGGGCTCTGCTTCCCTGGAAGTGCCTACACACCTGCCTGTTGGTGGGGAGCAGGGAGTGAATGCCTTACTTTGCTGTGCTTCACTTACTAAACCCTTTTTTTATCAAAATTCATATCAAAAGCTTTCTCCTTTTTGCCCTTCCAATTCCCTCCCTCACTCTGCTGGTTAGGAGAAGCAGCTCTGTGGGTTGAAGCTGCTTCTGGGGTTAAACCCCATGAACACTATAAATATGAAATATAGATGTAATAAAAATACTCAAAGGGATGTGACATGTTTACATTTATACAAACAGAAGATAAAAGTACTAATATCAAAAAAGCCCTCAGAAAAAGCTCAGAGCAGAGATTTAAAAAAAAAATCGTTTAAAAGCACGCAAGTTTCCAGTTACATTTACAGTTTCCCAACTTAGGCACTATCTTTGCATCACTACAATCAATTGGAGCTTTATTACTAGATTCCCGCAATGTGAGAGCAAGCAAAAAGCCCTGCAATCAGCAAAATGAAGGTTAACAGGACTTTTAGAAAGCTGCTTAATGCAATTCTTTAATTGCTCAATATTCAACTGAATTTCAGATGTAGATTCCAAGAGCAGCAATCCTTAACGTTTCTCCTTTTTTTTTAATCTGATAAAGGCCAGCAAGTAAGAGGTTTCAGTCTATGCTAGTTTGAAATAGAAAATTATTTATACAGAGAAGAAAGGAGAAAGGAAAATATGAGCTAAGGAAATAATTAAGCAAATCAGTGACTACACCTAGATTTTATTTTCTTGAAATAGGCTCCAGTATGCTTTAAATTAACTGTAAAATGATCAGGCTTTATTCCAATAATACAATGACATGATGTCATTATAATAAGATAAATTCTTCATGATAGAATATCATAAACAAGTTAGAAAGTAAACATTTCATTGTGTTCAAAAAGACAACCCACAATTTCAGTCAGAGATGTGACCCAAAAAGGGTTAATTTTTTTTTTTTAGGTTGAAATTCTTTTAATTGCATAAATTACCAAATTTTCATCATTATATGAAAGTTTGGAAAGGATATATATATGCCCACTCCTATTTCAACTCTGTGGTAATTTACTAGTTTGGTAATTAAAAAATTGAAGTAATTTTCTTCAGCAATGAAACATCTACATGACAAAGTCCTTGCTTACCACCGGTTCCCAATTTTCTACAGGTGAGAATAACTAATTGCCAAACTGTGCAAATCAGTCATGTTTCAAAGTTGAGAACTTTGAAACACAGTGCCATGAAACAATAGAATGTGATTTCATCTGAAATCCATACACAAGCCACACAAATGGGTCCCTTGCCCTAAAATTACCAGCTTCTTATACTTGAACTGTGAGAACTCTAAGATTTATTTTGATCTTCCACTCAGATCTCAGGTCTGAGATCACAATTAGATCACAATTTCTCTTCCATTTTTTCCTTTAATGAGTTAATGAGTTTATTTAAAGCCACATATACTGTTATTACAAAGATTTTTAATTGTTCTAGATATTTTCTAGACATTATAAGTTACGGTGTTTACACTATATGTTTTAATTATTCTGCTTCCCTTTTCAAGGAAAAGTGTGGAATTGGATCATTGGAGGTTTACAGCACATCTGCTATGTGAATATTTTTTTTTTAATTAATTCAATTTCTTAGCCTCTTACTGTAAATCACATTTGTACATATATCAGAATAATTTATATTCCAAGCTTCTAGATCCTTCTCTATCTTGTTAATACCACATCTGTTCCCATACTGATTTTCATTCTACTGAAATCTCCCATGTCCTTCACTTTTCATTTTAAATGGCAACTAATACCTAACTCATCTATTTTTAATTTTTATAATTATATTCTCCTTAAGTTGTAGGTTGTGTGGCTTTGTTTTTTTTTTTTTTTACTGGCTGTTATAACGCGTGATAGTGACATTCACAACCATAAACATCCTGTTCAGATAAGAAATCCACATTAATTCATGCTTTTAAAGCCTCAGACTGATAGACTGATCATTTATTTTTCTCAGTCTGAGTGTTGAGGGGTTGGAAGTGCTGAGTCTCAGTGTCAAGGCTGTTTCATGTACAATTACCAGTTATGCATGAGCATGATTTTTAATTTTCCCTGACAAAGCAAACAAGAGTGAACAGCAGTAAAAATGTGATAAGCAGTAAGAATATGAAAAACAGGAGGAGAAAAAAAACCACTTTACTGGAAATTTGCTGAAAATATAGCTTCTTCTTAGTATTTTATATTAATATAATGTAGAACAGCTTCAAATGGAAACCAAAGGAATCGACCAAGATATGGAAGAATGTCCACACTCTGGTACAGTCAGAACATCTTCAAAAGATCTCTGATTGTTAGAGGAATACAAAATCCGAGGTCTTGCCACTCCCTCATTTCTGTGATGGCTACTGACTTGGCCCACCAATCAACAAAAATGGGCTGTTTATTTGGGATTTTTGTTTGCTTGTTTGTTTTCAGACAAAAGGTTCCATGTCCTTTTAAACTGTGAAATTATGTTCACAATATTGTTTAAACTATTTGGTCATCTGCTACTTCAAACAGATGAAATTAGGAGGTCATTATATATTTCAGAATACATTACACTCATGTATGCATGGATTTAATTACTACTTAGCATTCTTAATCTAAAATATTTCTAACTCTAAAATTGTGACTTTTTTTAGTCCTGGTTATGGCTTACAAAACTTTATGCAAGCTTACTGCCTCTTCACATGTTATAACAGAGCACACATGACAGATTGTACTTTTAAAGGCCCTATATAAAGTTACCAAGGGTCCTGTTGCCACAGGTGCAGAAGACATGGCCTCAATTTTTCTTCTAATTTCTTGTGGTGGTTGGCCCAACCATCATAAAAGGTAATTAATCCAAGACAGTACCTTCATTAGAAAAACAAACCCAAACCCACACATGTTAAAGCCCTAAATGTATGTGAAGCTGTCATTATTATGCTTCTCTAGGGTTGTCATTTTAAAGCCTGTTTCTCAGTGATTCCTGTAGAACATATAAAATTTCTCTGACTTTAAAAGAGTCTTAAAAACTAAAAGATAGATTTAAAGCTCTAGTTGAAATCTGCAGTTGGCAACTTTGCTCCTCTGGGCAATGAAAAGTCCTGATAGCAAGATTCCTAGAAGACTACACTAGGCAGACTTCATGAGCTTGAACCAAGACCAAAAAAACAAGATGTTCCCAAAACCCCTTTTACTTAGTTTCCATATCTAGGTATACACCTCTGGGCTTGATTCTGCTAAAACAATATGCACACTTTAGTACATGTCTAGTGTGCCTGCATGCACATGAACTAAAAATAATGGAAAACAAAGAAACAAAACACCTTAAAATACTTTTCCAGGGAGACAACATGAAAGCAAACATGAGAAATGATACTGGTAACACTTCACACTTTCTTCAAGGCCACCTGATTACATAGTATGAATGTGTACAAAGAATCAGCAAAATAAATGACACTGTAAGATTATTGATCCTTGTGTGACAGAAAGTCCTTCAGTCACGAGACACTTGTGGCATTTGGAGACATGTAGCCGCTATCACAGAAACAAGGCGGGATGACTCCCAGAGATGGAGCACTGCACTGGATGCCTACCAGCTCTTCAGGAGAGACAGAAAAGGGAGAAGAGGTGGAGGGGTGGCCCTTTATATTAGGAAGGCTTTTTCCAGTGCTGTGTCCAGTTCTGGCCCCTCAGTTTAGGAAGGACCTTGAGACGCTTGAGCACATCCAGAGGAGGCAACAAGGCTGGTGAGGGGCTGGGAACACAAACCCTGTGAGGAATGACTGAGGGAGCTGGGCTTGTTTAGCCTGGAGAAAAGGAGACTCAGGGGTGACCTTATCGCTCTCTACAGCTTCCTGAAAGGTGTTTGCAGGGAGGTGGGGTTGGTCTCTTTCTCCAAGCAGCAACTGACAGAACAAGAGGACACAGTCTTAAGCCGCACCAAGGGAAATTTAGGTTGGATATTGGGAAAAGGTTTTTTCCAGAAAGAGTGATAAAGTACTGGAATGGTCTGCCCAGGGAGGCACCATCCCTGGATGTGGTTAAAACAAGACTGGATGTGGCACTTGGTGCCATGGGTTAGTTGAGGTGTTAGGGCATGGGTTGGACTCAATGATCTTAAGTGTCTCCTCCAACCTAGTCATTCTGTGAATTCTGCGTGTGACATCAAAAACGTTTTGTCAAAAATTCAGAAAATATCACTGCTTATTTGTAGTTATAAACTTTGCCACAAAGGGCCCATTCTTTTTAATTGCCAAAGAGAAAATAGACTTAATTTTTTCTTAGCATGATTATTCTGAGTACAATCCCGAATCCTCCCAAAGCTCTTTATAGGCAAGCATTACATGGCTAGAGACAATCAGGATTACATTTTTGTCTGGTTTTGAACATTATTCACAGTACCAGTTCACTGTACTTTTTTTCGAATAATAAGGTCAGGAAATTTCAGCTGATCCATTTAAATATGCAGTTCACGAAACTGAGAAGCGTATCTCCATGTGTGTTATAGTCAGTTTTAGATATTCAATGTCTTTAATAAAGAAATTCAGAATTTCTCTCCTTCCCTGCAAAATTACTACATTCAGAAATTATTTTTATTGAGATTAAAATAAGAAATTAGTGTCAGAAGTATTTTTGCTTAACTTCATAATCTCGTCTGCTTAGCTTCATCACTTCAAAATCAAGACAAAAAGTGCTCCATTTTATAATGGTTTATAACCCTGGATAAACTAGAGAAATTTCCACAAAATTGTCTTTTAATGCAAGAATTCAGGAACAACTTTTTTGAAAACTTGTCATTACAGAAAAACTCACAGGAGATTTTACCCAATAGGATTTTAACAAAAAGATAAACACTAAAGCACATAACTAGAACATTAACCACCTGATTCTTGCATACATTATATGGCATTCTTGCATACATTATTACTACTTTCACTATAAAACTGGAAAAAAAATCACACCATTTTCTTTTCCAAATTCTTTCCATAGCATTCTGTCTTTGACTTTGAGAGTCATGTTTTCAGCTCAGAAAATTCAATTGTACTCTAGTTCACTAGGGTGGAAAAGTTGAAAATAAACTAGAGTAGAACTAGGGTTATGGGAAACAGCTTATTGTTTTTCCGGGCAATTTGCAAGTATGTGTTCTATAATTGTGGAAAGATGGGCCAGATTAACCTTAAAAATTAACTTTAACAGCAATGTTTTTAAGTGATTGTAGGAATTACTGTCACATTACAAATAATCTACAAGTCTTACTATTCCTTTTTTTATTACCTTATTGTGGTGTCACTACTTCTTTATTGTCTTTATATGGAGAGATACTATTGCATAATTCTACTGTACTGCAAGGTCATGGTCAACATTTCTAGTTCTCATCATCTGAGCATGTGAATCACAATGAAAATAACAAGCCACATGTACTTAAAACCACAGATCCATGACCCAGATCTCCCCGTATCTGTGATTATTGGTTATTTACCATAACCAATGCTCCACAGATGACATCTATGTAATGACATCAGGAACAAAACACACAACATTTACAAAGGGTTTAAAAGCAAATTTTATCAGGAAGGCAAAAAGTTAACTTGATGTTGAGATCAGCTCCTCTAAAAGGAAGAACAAATGTTGGAACTGAATGCCAAAAAAATCCCACTCTGCTGATTGAATTTAAGAAAGTTTTTGCTTCAAAGGCAGTGTTTCTTTCAAAATTCAACTTCTCAACCAGTCTCCTCAAAATAGAAAAGGAGTCGCTTATCAATCATCATTGTAATGCCTGCCAGCCTGTCATTGCACATCCTTTAAAGCTGATACTTCCAAACCTCCAATATACATAGCTTAAAAAGTAGGAGTACTAAAAAATTGATTCCCTTCATTCTGAATGCAAAACTTTTTTCTGTGTTGTTTCATTTTAGCCATTATAAAATATGAAGTACTAGTGATCTGTGTGGAAAACCAATAATTCATTAACTTCCTCTCCTCAGTAAATAGGATTTACTGAAATACATCAGTATTTCTCTCTGGTCTTGTCACTTATGTTAGTCATGAATACCTCTAAAGCCTTTGGCACTACAAACCAATTTGTAGTGAGGAAAGAGAGCTTATCTCAAAGTAAGAGAAAACATGTTTGAATATGAATCATGTGGATATTGGGTATTCTTAAAAAAAAAATCACAAAAAGTAAACTTATTTGAAAGTTCACTGATAACTCCATGGTCTATTAGCAAATAATAAACATGTATAATAAATAATAAACATGTCCTCAAAATACTTAAGTGATAACTGTCCTATAAAGTTGCATATAATTAGATATTTTAAACTAATATTAAAAAAAAAAAAAGTAAACTTATTTGAAAGTTCACTAATAACTCCATGGTCTATTAGCAAAAGTCAAAATACTTAACTGAAAACTGTCCTATGAAGTTGCATATAATTAGACATTTTAAAATAATATTAAAAAAATTATAACTCTGGAAAAAAACCCCATGGAAAATCTAAGTCATGGAACAGGTTACATTACTTATGTAAAATCATAAATAGTAAGTAAAGGTCTAGAAGTTTTACTAAGTGATTCCAATTTTATCTCTTTTTACTTTTCTGCCACTACTTTGATCTTTCTGCTGCAAAGGGAAAAACAACAGCAAAGAAGGCAACATGTCCCAAAAGAGATATTTCAATTAATTCAAATCTGTACAAAACAAAAAACACTGACATATAGCAGATGTCAGTTTAAGAACTTTAACATATTTTCACTGTGAGAATGATTCTAGGAGTAGAAAAAGTAATAGGTGAATAATTGTGAAAATGTATGTGGAAAAATGTAGGTATGAAAACCCAGAGAAACTGGGATAAAAACTGCAGTCATAGTGACATTTTGCTGGTACAAACTGAAAACTGTGGAATGCATAATGCTGACAGAAGGATAGCAGTGACCTGCACAACCAGGCTATTGAATATTTTCAAGTCTTGCAGATTGAGTGGGGCTAGCTTTAGTTTATTCTCATAGTTAGAAAATAAATAAAATAATAGATAGCCATTTCAGTAGATCTTTAAGAACTCTTCTGCTGAAGAGCATAGAACAAGTGAAGTATAGTAATAATGTCAAGACATTTTCAAGACAAATGAAATGGAAAATTTGGCAAAATTGTCTTTCAAAGTATTAGAACATAAGCCTCCTCCCTCTCCTTCACTTCATCCCCAAGAAAATTCAATTGGAGAATGTAATTTAAACTTTCAGAAAGTTGATGCAACATAATCTTACCTTATTGCTTATAGTTTGGTATATCAGCACTTGAAGCTGGTGATTACTACAATATTACACATATTTTTGTATTATATCTATAATATATATTGTATATATGTGTATATATATATATATATGCATTGTATTTTTATTTACACAGAAGTTTGGATTTCCTACACATATGTGTTCAGAAACGTACCCTCTTTTGAGGATGCTATTACAAATCTTAGGACTGACAATAAGAAGAGGCACTACAAGGATCAAAGAGCTAAAGCACAACGTATAACGAGAAAAAAAGGAGCACTTTTCTTTATATGTAGCAAAAAGTTTTGGTTTTAAAATGCTCTCACAACTTCTAATTGTCCAAAAACCCCACGACAAGTTCATCTGCTTGGAACAATGAGAACAACTTGGAGACTTGGGGGCAATTTCCAATAGCTCTACTATATTCACTATTGCTAGAATTCACTTTAATAGTATGGCTGAGTTGAGAATAAGAAATCTGACTGCCTGTTCTGTTGCCAAAACATATATATATAGGCTAGCCAGGAGAAAAGCAAGATAAGGAGGTATCCAAAATTGATTGTTTTTCAATTTCTCTGTTATTTAGGAAATCCTTGGGGCAGTTGCTGCCCCACCAGTCTTTTTATTAAAAGAAAATACAGTTTAATTACAGTTTCAATTAGATTACCGGGAACCAATATACACAAAATGTGTTATCATTCTGGAAGCGTGGCCAGCATTAAAGAACTTCAATTTTATTTACTTTTTTTAGCTGAAACCAAGCCAGCCTTCTTATTTCAAATGAGAAATGCATTTCCCCTCATAACATTGGGATGAAAATTAGGATAAAAACTATGTGCACCTTATAAAGATATAATTATTAACCTTAAGGATCACAAAACAAACACCCCTCATGACAGACTATCTCAAGAACCATGATAAAAAATGCCAGCATGAATAACTGATTTAAAATTAATTTTCTGACATAATCTTATCCTTCTCCCTTTCTCTACTTTGGTCTTTCATATATGTACAGGGCTTAAGATGCAACCAAGTGAATGATTCAAATCTCCACTGAAGAGCTCCCTCTTCAACTAATCAGACTATCCTTTAGACCACACTTCTGGGATTAATTTATACCAAAAAGCTTCCAAAACCATCTCTAAAAATTTCTTATGGAGTGCAGCTGTCCTATCAGTTGTAGAGAGGACAATAAGACATGGAAGAACTCTAATGCTTAGCCAGCTTTCCTATATGATCCTGAATTAATGGAAGTAAGAACAGCTTGTAGGTTCTGAGACAAGCATGCTCGAGGCATACACAGACACTGACTCTACTACATTGATTTGGACAACTGGACTTGAACATTTAATTTAATAACACAGACTAACAGACTATATTTGGTGCTAGTCAAATAATAGGGGGAAAAAGTAATTTTCTGTCTGGTTGAATTGCTTTCCATTATTAATGAAAGTAAAAAGAGAGTTTAGAGTTATGTACACCTTCATGGGCACTTTTCCAGGCGCTTTGTATGGAAGATGATAGTGGAATCAAGTCTGAAGTTATACATGAGTCAAATTTCAGCTCTCTGTATGAACTGATACATTCTTCTTCCCTACCTTTATTGACTTGGACTTCGGGTTAATTTAATTCAGATAATACAAGTCTCATTTGACATATGCAGCAGTGGACACATTTTCAATAGCAATAAATTAAAAAAAAATTATAACTGCATTATTGCGTTATCCAATTGCATTTAATCAACAAATTACATATTCTTTAAAGCTTCCACTTTTTCTCTCATAGACAACAGAGACAGTGTTTCTGGTCAAAAGCACATGATGCAATACAACTACCAATATCTCAGAGGTATTGCTGTGTATAATCTGAGAAAGTCTCTAGATGATGTATCACTGATAAATCAAAAGACGTATAAACTGAATTTTCAAAAGCATCATAAATTATGTCCCTTATTTTTGCAAAAATAGTCAAATTAATACTAAAAAAACACTGGCAATATACCTTGCTTATGCTACGTACAAGAAACTATTTACTGGACATCTACAGTACTTCTAACATTTTCAAGGCACAATTCACCTGCCTGTTGGACAACTATCAAAATGGGAGTGTTCTCCATTTCAGAACCATTAGGGTTGGAAAAGACCCCCAAGATCAAGTCCAACTTTTGACTGATAATCATCTTCTCACGCAGATCACAGCACAGAGGGCCACGTCCAGTCATTTCTTGAACACATTTGTCTCTTGACAGAAGAGTTTCATTTCACAGGAAGAAATATGGAAGGACACAGAGACAGCAAGCAGCCTATCGGTCTCGGTATAATTCCTATAATTCCAAGCATGCTGCTCAGAGATTCTTTGTAATGACTTAAAAATTTTTCCCCCAGGGTCTGCTTTTAAATTATTCCATTACAATTGACCCAATAACCTCTAGTTATCTTTTCTGAAATATTTAAGATATTTTTACATCCAGCTTAGAGTTTTGATTATTTCTCTATTTCATTATTCTATTTCCTGCGGAAAAACTACCAAAAAATTCAGTCACCCTGCCAGTGTATCAATTCCTTGTAGGCTTGTTTCACATTTTAGAACTTACTGAGACCTTTTTTTCTTAGAGCAACACAGACTTAAGTTTATATCCTTTTTTGATTATCTTTCCTTTTGTTTGTTTTGTTTTAAAATGCCACAGCTTGTAAGCAATTCCTTTTTATTTCCTGTTATTCCCAATTCATTTTCTGGGCAACATATTTTTTCTACTTTGCTCATTCCTCATTTCTCTCCAGGCTGTAACAATTATCTACATTCCTCTGGAGATCCACATTGCAATTACTACCTTTCTTCTTTCTTTAATGCTATTTCCCCTTGGCACTGACTATCTCAGAGATATTTTGAGTCAGCTACTGCTTCAGTTTTGGTAGGAAAAATTCCAGATAATTCTTAGGTAAAAGTTTTTGCAACCTATGACTGTCCCAAAGGCAGAAAAATCTGCCTCTTCCTATCTTCAGCCTTGTTCTGCTTCTTCCTGTAGCTTAGAGAGCATTTCAGCCAACAAATTGAAGCACACAACTGTGCTGCATTTCAATTTTGACTGCATTGGAGGTGCTTACTAAGACAAATTAAAGGGGAACTTCCTTTAGAATTGTCATGTAATTACAAAGTCAACAACTTCTGCTTACCCACTAATTACAGAAAATTGTATTTGATAGCTGCATAATTTGATCATAATTGCAAATATTTGAGCATCTTTAGTGCTGTTTGAAGAATATTCCAAAATGTCTCCTCAGTTCTTCTGGATTTAAACATATGCACAGTGTAAATAAAACACACTATATGCCAATGGACTGCTTTTATGTATCTGCCAATTCAATTTCCATTACATTAATTCCTGTGTTGAACAGTTTCATCTTTCTCAGCAGACACACATCATTTCTGTTTACAGCAGTGTGGCATTGAGTGACAAAGCGTTACAGCACACCAACAAGTTGAATAATCCTACATAGTTTAGTATATTTTGGCCTGCATTTAAATAAATTAGTTTAGACTTGCACGTGTAAGTCCCACACATGCAAAAACACAAACTGCTGTGCCTGAAAAAATGCAGTTGTATGTCTAGAGAGGAGAACAGTCTAGAGATGCTCTCTAAAACACCCCTAGAGAAATGGATTTTGCAAAGTTGCCAGTAAATTAACTGAAATCAAAACCATCTAGAGAGGAATCGAAACCTCAGCCACCACACTTGATTAAGTTGTATACAAGTAGGAGAACTCCACTGTCATTGGCTTTCAAAATTATTCATTCTCCTTGAGACTTTCATGGATTCATTCCTAAGTAACTTAATTCCTAATCCTCATTTTTTATCCTCATTCTACATTACAAGAATTTATCTATTATACATGTAGCCTAGACAGGAGAAATGGATTTAAAATGAACAGAATTGTGTATTCTAAAAAGAAAGCACATTTTATTTTAATTTATTATGGGACTTTGCTACATTATCATCCTAAAGTGTACAAGAACATCTCACTAGAAATACTTGGCAGTATTTAATGCAGTTCTTATCTGGCTTTCAGGCAGTATGAACTTTTGCAGACCTATTTTTTTTCTTATAGTGCATCTGTCCTTAAACACACCTTTAACATGGATGCAGCTGAGAATTCATCTGGATTATCAAATCATTAGAATTATATCAGATGATGAAAAAATGAAATTTACATTAAAGAATACATGGAGTAAATACTAAAGAAGAATGCCATGTAGAAAGAAACATTCCAAGCATTAATTTTGCTAGAGCAGAGAAAATCAGAGCTGATTCCATTTAAAATTCACCATTTAGATAGCATCAACACAGACATGTTACAAAACCAGCAGAAGTAGCAAAATATTAATATTCTGAGGTGAAAAAGCACCAATAACTTCAAGTGAAATGTAGTACTAAACTATTCAGCTTTTCTCTGTCTTGAATTATCCCTGTTAATCTAAAGAAGCAATCATACCAGGGCCAATGGTTAATTCTACAACTGCAATTGTTGCCTCCTATCTTCATAGGTAAATGACCAGAATTATGATTTCATTTGGTGAAATAATATTTTTCTTGTTTGAACAAAGTAAACTTTTTAATAAATTAAGCTGTACGATTATTACTGTTCATATTTTCCCACTTAAAATAAATTCATTAATTTTTTTTTTCCTGCATAGATCCTCCACCAGCAGAAATCTTTGTGGTCTTCTTAATTAATACTTATATCTTAATCTACATAGATTGAGATATTCTCCAAATTGTATACAGAAAAACCTGTACAAGATGTAAAATCTGTATGGTAAGAATGAAGGATGTAGAGAAAGCAAGAAAGATACCTTGTAATATGAAATAATCCTGCAGGGAATTTGGGAAGGGTGTCTGCTACCAACAGAATAATCTCCCTGAACAACAGGAGACATGTCTGATGGAACCCCATGGATCCCACAGAATATATAATCTACAGAATAATCAAGAAGAACACCTGGGGTAATAATGCCAATGATGTCATGAATAGATGAGATTGTCTCCTTTTGGGGAGGGCAAAGGAACACAAGGTGAACAGGAAAGGAATGATGGGAAGAAGATGCACCACAGTGGTTCTGGTTTGCCTTGTGCCTTGTGACCTCTTGAGTCTGACCACTTTGACTGGGTCACATCAAGGGACATGGCCATCAGCACAAACTTCATCATAGCAGCTTCTGTGGTAGGTTATAAAGGGCTTGACACAGCAGCCAAATGAGATTTATAACTGCACTCAATGTCACAGGAAGTCAGTCCTGCAGCAGCTCCCAAAAATAAATAGCTTTCCTCGGGTTTGAGAGGCCAACATGTACAGAGAATTTAACCTCCTCAATTTTCTCTTTTGCTGGAGTCCAAAAATAATCTGTTCCTAGCAGACCTCATCTTTTTTTTTTTTTCCCTCTTGAAAGTCACATCTTAAAAGAAGTTAATTCTGGGAGTAGAGAATACAGCCACTGTACAAAAAAAAATATATACACATACATAAGTATAAATAGCTATGCCACTATAAGCCCTGGTACTGCTATCATTGACTTGGTATCTCTATCAGGAGAAGAGAAAGGAGATAAAGATGAACTATTTTTTTCCTAAGCTGTCAGCTGCTGAGCTGCTCATTCACATTTCCTATGCTGCGTCCTGTTCCCTCCCTCCCTCAGCCTTTATCCAAGTTTCATAAGTAGGATGCAAATAACAGGCACTCTAAAAGATTACAAGGACAGGGGACAGCACAACTTCAGCTTTAAAAAACAGGTGATCTGGATTTAATGTCACAATGATGGATGAATGTTTTTGGATTAGATGTGAAATTAAATTTCTGGAAGCAGTAAGGCCTTTCTGTTCCACTCAAGTTATATGGTGTATGACATTAGAAACACCATGTTGCTAATGGAATTATTGCAAATTAAAAATAGTTATTCCAGAAGAGGCTCTAATAAGCTATTTTAGTATTGTGCATATAAATTAGTGTTTTGCAAAACTGCCATGTTATTGACCCCATGGCACTCAGATCTAAAATGTGAAACATTTATCTCTCTTATTACTGAAAATTCCATGGTGAGTTCAAGAAGAACTTAAGTCACTGAAAATATATTAAATTATTTTTCTAAAAATAATATTTTTAATCACAAAGCTCCCCCAAAACATACAAAAAATATTTCTTGCTTTGATCTGAAAGCAAAAGAGAACAATTTTTAAGCAGTTGTCATTTACACAGACTGCCACAGTTTTAGTAAGCAGGGCAAATGAACCCTTTACATTTAAATGGAAACTCAAACATTTCAAGTTCAAATATTTAAAATCAAGTTAATAAAAAGCTTGCTTGGCATAGTCAGAAAAAACTAAGCAAACATAAATCCCACTAAATTTTAAGATGAATGAATCATGCAGAGATCAAATTTGAAAAAAAAAAAAAGGCAAAAGCTACCTAATTTTCCATCTGCATATTTCAAATAGCCCATATATGTACATGTATAAAGAAATTACATCACATAAAAGGGGGGGAGCTTGGGCTTGGAGTTTTCAGATTGTCACATTCAGACTTGCTAAAGGAACAGTCATACAGAGATGACACTTATGATAGACAGTGACAGGTATCAGCAATTGTTTTCTTAGACAAATTCTTGGCCAAGAAGAAGTGACAAGTCTCTTTTGTCTACCTCACCAGGTTTCATAGAACACCGAGAACCTGTGATTGAAAAGGGATACTTCAGAATCCAACGAGACAAATCTTGAGAATATTTGAGACTGCAGGACTGTAGAAATAGGTTTGCTACTAAGCAAGGACTGGCAAGAAGGGTTCTGAGACAGAAGAAATAGAAAATCACATCCTGTAAAAATCTCAGACTAAAGTGTAGCAAATTATATATTAAAAAAAAAAAAAGAAAACCAAAAAACCTACCCTTCAGTTGACATAATTATCTTCCAAATGGAAATAATGGGCGGTGGTCAATAATTTGAATGGGTTGCATCTTTAATTTAAACATTTCTAATGGGAACAAATATTCGTCCCTCCATTATCCCAGCAAGACTTTCTTAATCTTACTTACCACAACTAAAATCCAAAGGCCACAGGCTATGACAAACAGTATTATTGTTGAAAGGGGCAATTACTCTGTTAAACAGCTACTGTCTCCTGATGTTAAAATTCTTCATTCCACAGGAGGGCTGCTAGAAATGTCACACTAAGTACAGATGGCCACTGTTCAGTTTCAAACACAACCTGTCATTGTGCATCTTTTCAGAAAGAAGTACAGCATCATTAAGTGAAAATCAAATTCTTATGTTGAACTAGGAGAGGCATATTTAAATTGATGCATTCTGAGTAACGTTATGAAAAACTAACTTCAAAATCACCATCTGGAAAGTGGCATTTTATAGTACAATACTGTCAAATCAACATATGCAGGTAAGTGCTGCAGAACCTCAGAGATGCAGGATTTCAGAGAGATTCCTTGCAGAGATCAGAGAAGAGGCTGATAGAAGGAGTCACTGGTACAAAATTCTAGGCACATAACATAAATTTTCTATGGTTTTTAAATGTAACACTGTGAGAGGTATGTAACACTATGAGCACTGTGTAACACTCACCTCTAAGAGTGAGCATTTAATGCCTTGTCCTTGTAATGACTAAACTCATTGGGACAAATCCCTTACATTCTAGGAAAAACATGTACTTTAGGAACATAAATCAGAGGGGTCTCTCAAAGTACTTCCCTTTATTGATAAGATGAGCTGCGATATAGATGTCTAAATCCAAGCAAATTAATCCCACTATATATGCTTAAATCAGTTCAAAGTCCTTGTATACTGCATCAAAACCAATAAAATATGCTTTAGGTAGAAACACTTTTCACTAGAACAAGCAGGTGAGACCTGAGCTTTCATGGCACAATTTCCTTGGGTTTAGACTAGTAAAGATAATTAGCTGATAAGAAATTCAAAAGTGTCTTAATACTTTTGGCTTTCTTATGTGCTTTTCTATGTTGTTGTTCTGTGGGGTTTTGTGTTTGTTTGTTTTGTAGTTTTGGCTTGTTAGTTTGGGTTTTGGTTTTTCCTTTTTCTTTTTTTTTACTGTGCATTGTGGGCTCTAATAAATTGTTAATAAAAACACTGTTTCAAGCTGTGGACTTTTAATACTGAGTCACAGATTTGGAAAGCGTTTAAATGCTTGTTTTTGTCATCAGAACTCCACATAGTCCTTCAGAGGAAAAAATAATGATTTGACAGACAGCTACTACACTAAAAACACCATCATAATCTATTTTGACAGGGATTAATTCAGTAATTAAGAACAACAAAAAGTATTAAGAAAAAAAAAGAAGTAATTTATATTTTTGAGTAAGCAATTGACATCATTTTACTTTGTAATAAAGTGGGAAAACATTGTCTAATCAGAAATTAAGTTATTTGAAGGTAATGCTCTTTTAGCATTACAGGAATTCTGATACATTGTTTAGTCATCAAGTTAATCTCATTTGCTGGAAACCTATCTCAATCAATCGTGTTTTGACCAACAAAATGAGGAAAGAAAATTTAACTATTTTAAGGTTGCAGCAGTCAATAACAACAGTCATTCATAAACTCTTTTGCATTTCTTTTTAAAATATAGTGTTTGGTATTTTTGAATTATATGGTGAATTCACTGGTGCCAAAACCCCAAAGCAATCACATCCTCCTCTTACTTAAAAATAGAAACAGCAGAAACCCTGCTCTGAAAGTTAGTATGGCCACTGAAGTAGAGGAAATTATTGCATCAATTCTTAAAGAAGTAGACCTGGGAGATTTTGTGTACTAATACTTTTATGGAATGATAGATTTGTTTACTAATGTTATCAATAATTAATCAGCTCATTATGTCCGTAATGAATTACAAAGGAAAAATGAGGATAGAATGATGATGACGATGATCATGATAATAATATTTATCATGAAACCAAGCAGATATTTTGTATGACAATGTGAAAAAAAAAGGTTTCAATCTGAACATAAATGATCTGATCATCTTGTTCTGTCTGGTATGTAAGGAAGATATATAAACATGTTTTGAATTTTTGAATAGCAAAAAAAAATGCACTAGTAAAAAGACCAAAAAATCATGTCCAATTGTAAACATATTAATTCCTTAATCCAGCAGTTTATCTATATTATAGAGGAAAAAAATAATTTTAATTCTTTGCAGTAGCATTTAAGACATTGTGAACCATATTGAAATTCATTGGAAGACAAACCAACCCAGCTAATTGAAATAAAATTTAAAAAAATAAAGAAAAGCTAGATAAATGAAAAATTTAAACTATTTATAGTAATCTGTTTGTTAATTGCTTTTGGTGCATATGAATAGACAACTGCTTTATTTCCGAAGGAAAGGTCTCCTACTTTAACACCCCTTAATCTTTGAAACCTTGATTTTTTTTCTAATTTACAAATACAGACTCAAAAATGTGCCAAATAGTGACATACACATCGAGCATTTACATACTTCCACTCTGCACAAGACTAACAACTTTTCTGTACCAAGTATTCCATAAAATAAACTTTATTTTAAGTTACCAAGCAATTAAGACATTTCCAAATCCTTATTCTTACAGTATTTGCATTTTAAAAATAAAAAACACAACCGTTAATATTTAAAAGCTCTAAAACAGAAATTGCACCTTGCATGAACAAGGGCAGTGAAGTCAACAAACAACACAGGGTACAGGAATATTTCCCATGGAAAATATACTATTTTCAGGAAGCTACTTCCAACACTCACATTTTAATCTTTAGTTCTTCTATGCCGAAGAGGAATACAAGGTATAGTCCAGAACTTGGGTTTCCATAGCAGTTTCCCAGATTTTTTTTTCTTGTTAATAATATTAGTTACAATGATTCAAATTAAATTAATTTCTAAGATGCTTTTTCCAATTAATCATCCAACTCTTTAGTAACCTCTAAGGTAGATTAAAAAAACCATAACCACTAATAGTTAAAAGGAGAACTGCATCTTAGGTTAAGGAATTCTTGATAGCCTTGGACCCCCGATTCATGGTATCAAATTCATAAGCCTATTTTATCTTTGCATCAAAACATCACAGAACTACCCTTCCCAAGGTAACTTTTAGTAAATAGTACTTTCATACATCACTAGTTCACCCAAGCACAATCTATCAGTCTATGTCTCTACCTTTTTCTGTAGGTTATACATTATGAAAGAAGTACTGTTTCAAAAACATAGTACTTCAAAAAGCAATAAATCATAAAGGTGGACTAGGTGTATAGAGAAGAAATTTTCACAGAAGTATATTAGATTTTTTGTGTATGACTGCTCCATCCCAAACCTTATAATAGAAAAAACAAGCAGAAAATTCAAGAACAATCAAACAAGGAAAAGAAGAACTCAAGAAGAGTTTATTTTTCTCTTAGCATTACAGTTTTTTAGCTTATCTAGCAGTTAAACAGATATATACACTCATATACAACCCCCTCCACCAAAGCTTCTCACAGCAATTTTGTGCTGCAGGCGTGGAAAGACAGACACACACACCTCAAATCAGTCCCTTCTGCTTTCAATAATGTTCTTGACAGTTTCATGACCACTGGAGGAGGAATTGGTCTCACACAAACCCAGAGAAAGCATCAGACTCCTGCCTGGAACATTATGTTTCCAAGATCCCTGAAAGTTAATCTACTGCCCACAGAGACTGCATCCCTGACAGGATAATGATGAATTTCTCCCAAACATTTCCTTAACAGACGTTTGCTACAGGCTACTGTTATTTTTTCTTTTATTTTACTACTGTATGAACTGTTGTCCTCCTTACCAAAGCCTTCCATCAGACTCTTTATCCAAATCTCTTAATTTACATGTGCGTCCTGATTTGCCTTTATGAAAAATTCCTGGATCTTCTGACGGTATTTCCTATGAATATTCTTAGCTCAAAATACATCCTGCTTTTATTGCATACTATGCAGTTTATAAATATTCTTCCAGTATTTAGATTGAATACAGCCATTTAAGGTAAGAAATCTCTGGAGTAACAATTTTAAGAGTATTAAGCTTAAAGGAACTTATTAGACGTTTATAGACCTCAAATATCTATCTTGGTATATATTTGAATATCCATGAGATCAAGTAGAGCGCATGAAATTCCATTAAGGAAAGCAATATATTAATTATTTCTTTTTCTCCTTTAATTTTTCCCCCTCCCTTCTTCACAAACCTCAAGCAAATGAGAGTATAGGTGATTTTACATCTACTTATATATCTTTGATTTCCTCTTAAACTACTTTTTTTTGTTTCATTTGCAGCTTTCCTATCTGAAGTAGAAACAAAAAAATGTAAAAGCTTATTTATATAGGCATAATTGCATCCTTAATGTTTGTAACACATAAACTAGACACTCTTATAACTAATAATAGAAATCATTTACTCTCTTCTGGACTAGCAATCACAGAATCATAGAATCAAGTTTGATTTGTAAGGGACATAATAAAGGCAATCTAGTCCCAACAATAGGAACATCTCCATTTTTCATGCATTCTTTGATGAATCAATCCACTGTATTGGTTTTTTGATAAAAATAGAAACCACTTTTTCACTTTATGCAAAATTTCACTTAAACTTCATATTTTCATTAAATCCATTTCTTTTACTAAATATTTCCTCTCGGTAATATCTTGATCTTGAAAGAACTTCATGTAGAAAAGCATTATGGGACAAAGTGTTGCTGTAGAAGTGCAGAGATAACTATGCATTAATTATATTTAGATTTCATCAGCATTCTGGTCATGCAGATCTATAAAGATGACTGGGAGATATGGAAATACATTTAATATTTATCTTTAAATACAGAAAAGATTGGAAATTTCTAAATTTGTTTTTGATTTCTGAAATTTTTCTCCCATGTAGATCACTTGCCATTAAAGTACTTGTTTCTTTACGTACTTTCCAGACCTTTTTATATCCCAAAGTGCAATAAGAGGACTTGCTGCCCAAATTTCCAACACTTTGTACATTGTAGCTATTCTAACCAAAGGTATATTTAAGACCCAATACTGATCTCACAGAAAATGCTAGAATATTTTAATAATGGCAGCTTTTCGGGATAATTTTTTTTCAGAAGAGCACCCAAAACCATGTTTCCTGTATTAATTTAGACTTTGCACACCTTAATCTAGAGAAAAGAATAAATATTCAACTCTCACAACTCTCAGAAGTGTCTTGAAGCTATTTGCTTAATCTATAGTCTTCTAAGTCACTCCTCAGCTTGCAAAATCACAGCCACGAGGGGAAGATTAAATATTTCTTCTATTTAATGATGTTCGCCAGCATCTACATTTAGTCTTAAAAGAAAAAAAGTCCACTAGGTGAGTTAATCTGCATTATAACATGAATGAAAACATCATTCAGGGACACACTGGACATGAAATGCACCAATTCACATGCATTTCAACACACACTTAAGTAGATTAACAGGTTGCCAAAATTGAAGTAGTTCATTGCCTAGGAAAAGGACGCCACTCCCCAAGTGTATCATTATTTCAGGAAATGTGAAAAGCGTGGTATTAACTAACCAATAAATTATCTCTAACACTAGGTGATGTCAACATTTTTGCATACTTACCACTATTTCAAAAATCAGTAAGGTACAAATGAGTGATTGCAAAATATGTTTCCAGAGATTGTCAATCCTCCCTGGCAGCAGCAACCACTTTGGCACCTGCAGCTGAGACACTGCAGCATTCAACATGAGGCTTTTAACTATCCTTCAAGCGAAAGTGACAGCTGATAGCCAATGGAAGAACTGTCTTAAGAACCACACAAATTCTCATTCTTACTTCAGGAAGCTGTTATGAATGTAATAAAATATATCTGAGAGAATGTCACAAAACAGAGGTCTAGGCTTTTGATGCAGCATTACTTGAACAATCATAATAAAGCCATTATGAAAACATGAATAAAAAATATTGTCTCTATCCGTCTTTGGTTTTGCCACTAAAGAGCATCTTCCTCTAGCAAAAGAAACTGTAGGGTATGCTTGGTTCATTCGAGAGACTTAACATTTCATACATTTCTGTGTTAATATTTTCTCTCTTACTTTCAATTAACTGCCTGCCTTCTCTGTTCCTACTGTGAAGCAACAGCTGGATCTTATCCAATTTAGAAATCTTTCCCTTTCTCTACGCTATCAATTTCCTTTCTCCCTCTTGTTTTCTCTCATGATGGCTGTATATTGTTCCTCATTTACAGGCTTCACTTTCTGAACTCTCTGTCACTTAAGATTCAATTTGTCATTTTAAAATTGTACTCCAAGTGTGACCTAGTCAGGGCCAACTAGGAGAAAAATAATTATTTCTTTGGTGTTCAACATGAGTTTTCTTAATAGCATTTAAAATAATAGAGTCATAAAAATATAGTTCTCATTTCATTCCATTGCACATAATACACAGATAATTCCCTCAAAACTACTGTTTAACTGTTGTCAGCCCATTATTTAATAATTTCTCCATCTGTTTAATACATGAGAATCTAGGCAGACAAATTACTATAAAATTATATGCTAAAGCAACAGATGAAGCAACTCAGCTATCTTAAACCAATGGAGCACCACCCACTTCCATGTACATCCCTTTCAGGTCTTGTCTATGTTCCCAATCTTCAGTCTAAATGAGTATTCATTCCCTTTAAAGTGATGTGTAATGAATTCACATGGCAGTTAGGAACATGGTTTTATGGTGGAGTTGGTAGTGTTATGTTAACAGATGGGCTTGATGATCTGAAGGGTCTTTTCAAACCCAAATCATTCTACATTTCTATGAAAATATTTCTCTTCAGTCAGGGAAGCAGACACAAAGGAAAAACAACTGTCCCTGTTGTTATTCAAAGGATGATGTGAGTTTTTTCACTTAAAAATGAAAGTGAACACAATCACCAGTACAAAAGAAAGGCATATTCCTCCTCATTTAACTCCATTTGTCCACCTATTTCACTCTTGGCTGTAACATGGCCATGTTTGAGCTGTCTGAGAGCCCTCCTGGCGCCAGTGTGCATCTGGCTGTCTGGGCTCAAAGCAGTAACCAGGGAACAAGAGATACAAAATTAAATTTCTTCAAGTGCTCACATTCTCAAGATGTTTTCAAATAGGCCTTCTTAATAAATCTAAATGTAACTATAATATTTAAATAGGTAATACTCTCTGAAACATGAACAATATTAAACTACTCTGGGCCCTATTGACTTTTTCTATTCTCATTATTA
Source organism: Geospiza fortis (assembly GCF_000277835.1). NCBI lineage: Eukaryota > Metazoa > Chordata > Aves > Passeriformes > Thraupidae > Geospiza > Geospiza fortis. The sequence continues at coordinate 218,337 of NW_005054492.1, read as the reverse complement.
TTTTCTCGTAAAATGTTACAAAAGAGAATCACAGGTTTAAAACACCAGGTCATTAACATTTTCAAGTGGCATTTTACTTCTATTTTCATCCCACTAATTGCATACAAGCCTCTCCACTCAGAACATTTCACACGGGCAGCTGTCCATGAACAACATATAACTAGAACAAGATTAAGGAAAGGTGAAATGTGGGAAGAGAATTTTGAGTTTTACTTTGGAAAATGAGGCGCAAAGAAGAAAAATATCTAGTCCAATACCTCAAAGAAATTTCTGACAAAGCAAGGAGTAGTGCTTTAGTATCTGTAGAATGCTGTGATCAATAAGCAGTTTGCCAGTAATTTTGCCTGAATTCCTCTTTCCCCTTAACAGGCTTTGGGCTTTCATTTTGTTTCAGAGACTTCTCAGATAAGTTGTCTTCTCAGATAATCAGGCAGAATTTATTTTTGCAAGACTGCATTGGCTCTTGCAGGGTTTTACAGAAGCTATGGATTTTAGCAAGAATGTCAATGCATGGGTGTCATCCCAGCTTCCCCTTATAGGATGTCTTTTGTCTTTTCTGTATGGGACCACTCCTCTTCACACTTGTTAAACTCATTGTCCCTCTCTTTCTTCTGCCTAACACAGCTACAAAAACCTGTTGATACCTCGTACATATCCCTAGGTACTGGAAATGGGGAAAGGAAGGGCACAGAAAAAACATCCAACATTCTTCCTTTCTGTAGAGACAAGTGCCTCTAAACATCAATATAAATAACGTGATTTTTCAGGACTAACTGCTTCTCTAATTGAATAAGTAGCTCCCAGCTAATAAACATAAACACCAAGAAAATCAATCTTCATTTCCCTGGATCAGGTGAAATAAAGATTCTAACCCACAACTGTCAACCCTTCTTACACTAAAATCCACTAGTTTAATTTAGAGGGAACTGCAGCTTTCTAAAATACAATTTGAAAGGCAGGATATGCATGGTACTCCAAAGACTTCAGAATGAAATAAAAATTAAAAAAAAAAAAAGATAAATGCAAAACCAGAAAAAAAACCTCCAACTTGTTCAGGTATGGTGCTGAAAACTGCAAATTGTGTGATAATCTCATCAGAAACGACCAAGACAAAAGGGGTTGCAACACTGCATCCAATAGAGGATGATGTCTGAAAAAGTCTGCTATGATTCTGCTGATATTTCAGGATTAAAGCATCAGCCATTTAGCCAAAAGAGGTTTCTTTGGACTGACATGTATAGATTTTAGAAATAAAATGCAACCTGGTATTTCCTATAGATCCTGTGCCTTGTCAGATATACAGTCAAATCTACGTAACTCCCATCTTTTTACCCAAACACCAACAAGCTTGCAGAATCCTTATGCACTGCAGAAATTATTATAGTTTTACTGCTTGAATGCTGGAATAACTGCACCTTTTCAATATAGATCAGCTTGTATGATTTACTTGGCAAAGGAAGCAGGACTCCTTTTCAATAGGAGTTTTTTATCAATGTATCAATGTCCTCCGTTGGGTCCCAATGCTGGCTTGAGTAGGGAGAGAGCAGGCTGAGAGGAAATGTAAAACTTGGTTGCACTCACATTTCTGCATTTTTCTCATTTCTCAGACCGTGAAAGTGCTTTGCTCTTAGGAGTCACACAGGCAAAGGACAAGACTGTTTTATTTTCATTATAGATTTCTACTATATCAAAGACATCCAGCATATCAAATACTTATGACATAATAATATTAATACTTATGACATAATATTAAATAAACCAGAATTTCACTGAGCTACAACTCTTGGCATTGTGTTGTGTAAGCATTTAACTTTGTGATAAATACACAAAAAATTCATAAAACACCATACAGCTTTCATTTTATCTTCATAGCTCTCATTCTAGTCAGAGTATTAATGGATTACTTTAGAAAACCCCACCAAGTCAGCACATGACTGGCCTTATAATTGAACATGAGGTTCCACAGCTCTTAGTAAAATACAATTTAAATGCTGTTAAGTGCATCCCAGGTAAACAGCTCCTGGCCACTGATCCTGGTTAAGCTGACAATCCTATTTTCTGAATTCTGATAAAGTAGTGCCAGCTGTAGTGCTCCTCCTTTGTACAAAACCAAATCCACTTTTGTGTTAGCAACCTGTATTGCCTGATAGTGACTGCTTCCATTTGTCAATGGCAGTCACAAAAAAACCATAAAAGGAAGCTAAGATTTGCTCATCCTAACCTTACAAAAAAAATGAAAAAAAAACCAACCAAAAAAACCAAAACCAAACAAACAAAAAAGACAAAAAAAGCTCTCCCACCTGAGAAAAGCCAATCTTCAGTACCTTTCCTAGAAGCTGAAGAACAAGAGGGAAACTTGATGATTAATCTCACCAAACATAAAAAATCAAATTTACAGAGTGTGTTTGCCTGTATGAGTGTGTGAGTTTCATTCCCAGAATGATTTTGCAAGAAGCAAAGTATATTAAACAAAGGACCTTTCTTTTCTAAAGGATCTTTTGTCTTTTTTTAACTTTTTGTCAAGTTCAGTATCTTTTACATGAACAAAAGGGATAAAATAGATAAAAGAAGCGAAAATCGTGTACAATTGTGTCAGTTAAAAAGTCTTACAGCTTCCTGTAAAATTCAATTTTATATTTAGACATATCTATTCAAAACATTTTCTACATGCTGCTATTCTAAGCATAAATTTACTCTGGCTTTTAAACTGCATTAGTGAAAAACAGGAAGCTTGTCTAAAAATGCACATTCCTTTATGCATGCAGATCAAAAGGCAGAGAGAGAATGTATTTCATCTTAAGCATATGAGATATTTTTAAACTTAAAAAGGCCCAACTAAATCAAACCCATAAAAAAACCCCAAAACCCTAAAACTTGTGTTTTGTGTCTCTATGTATATCAGAGCAGTATTCAGATAGTGATTATTTTTAGCAGCTGTATTGTCCCATGTAAAACAAAAAAGTTACTTTTTATATATAAATAAAACTCTCAATTTGCATTTACTTGGTATGTTCTTATTTTATGAATAATTTAGCCTGAAGAAAAGAAGGCTCTGGGGAGGGCTTTATTGCTTTCTACAGCTACCTGAAAGGAGGGTGTAGGTAGGAGGGATCAGTGTCTTGTTCCAGGTAACAAGTGACAGGACAAGAGGAAATGGCCTCCCTGCATCATGGGAGGTTCAGGCTGGACATCATGAAGAATTTCATCGTGGGAAGGATTGTCAAGTATGGGAATGGGATTCCCAGAGTGGTCGTGGAGTCACCATCCCTGGAGTGTTCAAGAAACAGCTAGACACAGGACTTGGCTGTCTCCCCTTTTGACAAGGTGGAAACCAGCCATAGGTTGGACTTGATGACCCAAAAGGTGTTTTCCAACCTTAATGACTCTGTGATTTAGAAATTAGGTAACCTATTTTTCCTTCTTTTTAATTGAAAATGCAGTTTTATTAGATCTGCCAAACAACATTTAGTCAAGATCTTCCAGCAGTAGAACAAAATCCATACTGTATCATGACCAGACCTAAAACACACACATGGTACCTTCGAAGATCTAGTAATGTAGACACGGTTTTCCTTGGTGTATCTAAGGAGCCATGTGAGTTCTGCTGAGAGGGAGAAGATACCATTTCCATTTCCTCAGATTGATTTGAAACTGCTGTCTTTATCTTTTTGAAAAGTATTCCAATCTCTAAGGCGTTATATGAAAGTGAAGTACTAAAACTTCTACCTTCACTTGTGCCCTAAAAAAAGAGGCCACATTTTGGTTGGTTATTGACTGAGTGCTCCCACGTGCCTCCCAAGGAAGCAGTCTGAACTAGTCTGGATGTGTACAAAAACCAAAATATATGAAATTTTGAAGTCAAAATGATGTCAAAGTCTATCTAGTAGGTGTGCACGACCTGCGGAACTGGTTGCTGCAGGCTGACAGCTAAGTACAGACTCATCCCCTTTCCATGCACAAGAGCTTGACCTCATTTGAAGCAGACTAACAGCAATCTAAACAGGCAGAGGAAGATGAATCTCCAACTAAAATAATGCCAAGTTTCAAAATATACAAGGTAAACTTTAGGATAACTTCTCTGGGATATTTGGAAGAAAGAGGACACAGAGCTTTCTCACATGTACTAAGAACAAACTAGTTTATGTACTTACAGGAATTTTTCTTTGGCTTTCAAGTTTTCAGCACCAGCTACCCTGAAAACACCTAGATATAACCAACTTTGGATCTTCATTTTCATCCAACCAATATATTCCAAAGACAAGAAGATAACTACATACAAATGCCTGTGTATTTTATAAAATGTTTTGATTGTCAGTTTCCATTATGCTGAAAAGTCTTAATTTTTAAAATTCAGATTTATTTGATGATTTTTTTTGAAACATAGTTTCACATAGATTCCATGGAACACCAAAAAGCGCCCTGGCTATCCCTGCAAATGTAATCAGGGATGCTGGACAGATGAGAGCTCAGGAATTTCCTGAGAATCCTAGTACATCCTAGTTAATAATCAAACCTGCAATCGGATATTAAGCCATTTTGTCCTTGACTTCAGCTGTGCACAGCAATTTAAGAAATACAAGGATGGTTAGGACAGACTAATTGGAAAGCAAAATGTTGAAGAGCAGCCGTAGAGCTGGTTCTGGGTCAGTAGTGTCATCTGCCGGTCTTCATATAGCTGCATGTACCACAGCAAATGAAAACACAACAATTACCTAAGTAAATGGCAAGGTTTGAAAAATATCAGCTTAGGGAGAAATAAAATCCATGAATGACTCAATTTATTAACTTAAAAGTAAGCAAGAAAAGCACATTCAGTGAAATAATCAGCTACATTTCAATCTATGTTAATTTTGCAACACCTGCAAATGTAACAAAATGTGAGGATTCAAAAATGATGTTTTGCTTTTTCAACACAATTATAGAACTATTAAGGGATAATACTATTCTGTGCCATGAATGAAAGAGACACACTTCAATGACAAAAACATTGTTTTAAACTTGACCTGAGTAAGTAAGCCACCCATATTTTGAGTATTAAAGGATCTTCAGTGTCTTAGTTTAGGTTTTCCTCTGCATCTCCCTTTTTTCCTTCCTTCCTTCTTTTCTGTTAGTAATCAATAGTCTCTTAGAAGTGAAATGGATTTATCTTTCTCTCTGGAAAATCACACATACAGGAACTACAGCAGGGACTGAGTTATCTCTTAAGTAGCTCCTAACCAAGTGATATTTCCTACCTGAAGATGAATTTTGGGACACTTGCTAATAACCCAGTGCACCAGAAATAGATTAAATACCAGTACTCTCTTTTTTTTTCATTCATGAAGGAAAAGTGGAATAAAATTTTCAAATTTCCAAATAAATCCAACTACATAGAAGTCTAATTATTAACTTAATTAATATGTTTAGCATATTCTGGAATAGTCTTTATAAATAAAACTTTACCTGCATTTTTTACTTTGTTGATTTATAAGTCAAAAACTTCACATTATGAAATCTCTCTTCTGTATATGACTTTAATTGGTTACCTTCTTTTTACTGTGAGAAAATACAAATTTTCCACTAGTTTATGCATTGAACCTGCTCAGTAGGCAAAAATGTCACTGAGAAAGCATGCCAAATTACTGCTCTTCTGATTTTCTTTAGACTTCGGCATTCTATTTGATATGGCAAGTCTTGAAAATGACAATTAAAACCAACATGAAATTAAGAAGTGCATTCACTGAGCCAGTTCAGCTATCTGATTTTGGTTAGGTAACACATGTCTTCAATTTTCTTAGTAAAATATGATAAGCCATGTTCACCAAACCAGATTCAGATTAAATCACATTTAGGAATGTGCTGCTCTGCAAATTAAACTTCATATAACTGTCTTGGCACAGAACCACCAGGAAGAGATGAACTAGAAAACCTTCCAAGTCAAGTCCAGAATTAGAAGACTTTCTTTATGTGGAAGTTGATCAAAATTCCTCTCAACTAGGGAGGCAGCCAACCACAGAACAAGTGAATTCTGAAAAGCAGGTTATAAGCATATACGTGCTTTCTGGCAGAAAGTATTAGCAATAACTAAGAGATTGAGCAGGTGACAGTACACTCCAACCATTTCCCATTTTCAATAAGTTCTTCAGGTTTTCACTTTCCTTTCCTGTTTTTTTAGGCTTAGGTTACAGAATTAATGTCATTCGTTCTTAGAAATTATTGACAGGATATTTCTTACTGCATGGATTTTCCTTCTTCAATACTTTGAGAATTCTTTGCTGATGTGATCAGGTATCTGGAAAACACTGAATTCACAAGTTCTACAGCCTGCAGAAACACCATGATTAGAGATCTTTCTGAAAAGATTATACATGTTTTTGTTAACATAGGTGAGTTAGTGTGGAATGGTGCGACCTTGTGAGGAAGGAATGTTGTTTGTGTTTCAGATTTCAAGTGAGACAAGTTGGTAAGAACAGTTGATGACTAACTGTGAAATGTAGTATGAAAAATAAAAATCAGCTGCAAATTAAAATGTATTGGCAAGTACAAGTAGATGTAATATGCTATCTTGTTTTTTTCCAAAACTTCCCTTACATATATGTTCTAGAATAAATTCCATTTAGTGGCTATTCTAAAACATGTACTTAACAAAACTGTTTGTATGCACATGCAACACTACAACTTCAACTGAAGAAGACTTTAAAGTAATACCACATCCAGTCTGTACTGTAAGCTAAGATTCTGACATAAATCTGCTTTACGTAAACATTAGTTGGTCTCACATTAAATGTCCTCAAACACATTTATGTGTCTCATGCTCCTACAGTCCTGTCACACTCGTTTCATGTTCAAAACACTTCTCAGATCCACTTCAGAATGAAATGAAAAGCAAGAACTGAACAGGAAAATAAAAAAGATCAGAGATTATTTGGAATGCTCTGCACTGGCACAATTATCTGAAGGAGGCATTTCTACTTCTTCTATTTTTGTCCTTTTGATAGGAATTAATCTGTAGAGATTAAAATAAAGAACAAACTTTAAATGTTAAATTATCCACATCCAAACTCCTGAGAAAAATTTAATAGAACAGCACCTCTACCTAAAATGACAGAAATGGCCAAAGGTGAATTGACAATCAACTAATAAGAACACTTAACTCACAGTGATGTGCCCTGGACCACAGGGCGTGTTTTGCTTATGGCACTTCTGGAGCAGCCTAACTCCTCAACAACACTTACAGGATTTCTCCTGGAACTGAGAGACAGACATCAAATTTGCTGCAATCTGTGCAAAACAGCTGTTCCTGAATGAAACCTTGGATGCCTGATACACCAACCAGGGAAAACAACCAAGGGCTACCAGCCAAGGCCATGCTGTTTTAGTAGGACCTTCCCTATTATGGCCAAAATTTGTGGAAGCACCATCTGTTCTGACAACAAAGAGCACGACTTTTCTTTATTTTCTGGTTGATCCCCCAGCTCCCAGTCCAATATCTTCTTCACCTGTGACATTGCAACATGTCCCTGGCTTTGCAAAGTGTGCACCACATATGCGCCACAGGGAACAATCTTCTTCCAAGTTTTGCATTATCTAGCTCAGAGTAGGGAGCAATACCACAAATTAAACTCCAATCACACAGAAAGTTGTTTACAATGTAAAGCACAGGGAGTTTTCATTGTTCAAATGCCATTAATGAAATCCACACAAATAAGTCCCTAAGCTTTTTCCTCAGAAATTAATGCTAAAGCATTTATTCATAACTACATGTTCTTTTCAAAAGACTAACAATTACCAGGCTTTAATGACATCTCTTTGGAGAATATGGATATATAATATGTATAAACCTAAAATAATTGTTTGGCTGGAAGCCTAGTTAAATCACAATTTTGAAAGTGAAAATCTTTCAGATGAAAATTTCTTTCATAGCACAGTTATATTCATTGTACAAGTCAAACTGTATTTTGAAGTCAGTAATTTGGAAAAGTGATTTTCTTCTTCAGAAGTTAGGGGAAAAGAACAATAAAATGGTTACTATTCAAAGTAGTTGACATCTTTCTTACAGTGTTGGAAGAAAATTGGAAGAACCTGCATGGCAGCAGGAAAAAATGGCGTGCTATGGAACTATGTTAACTTAAAAATTACAGAAAGAACTCTAACAGGCTCATGTACAGAATTAATAAAAGCCAACAGAGGTATCCTGTTCTAAGAGGTAAGGTGTAACCCCCTGGAGGAGAGGGAGAGATAAAAAAAAGGAAACGGAAAAGAAAAAAAGAAATAGCAAGTGACTAAGGCATCAATCAGCTGGACAGACCACAGACAGAAGATAATGAAAAATTAAAAATGGCTGCAATATTTCGTCAGTAATATTCAGCAGAGCTCCTACTCAACCAAGGTATTGTTTCTTCCCCCTCCCCCAGGAAAACTATTTTATTTTCCCGAAATCAGTGATTTCAGTCACGTGCTATGGAACTATGTTAACTTAAAAATTACAGAAAGAACTCTAACAGGCTCATGTATAGAATTAATAAAAGCCAACAGAGGTACCCTATTCTAAGAAGTAAGGTGTAAAAGCTGGGGGAGAGGGAGAGACAAAAAAAGGAAATGGAAAAGAAAAAAATAAATAAGTGACTAATGCATCAATCAGCTGGGAAGACTATTTGCAGAAAATAATGAACAATTAAAAATGGCTAGAATATTTGGTCACTAATATTCAGCAAAACTCCTACTAAACCAAAGTGTTGTTTCATATATTTTTTCCCCAGGAAAACTATTTTATTTTCCCCATATCGTGGTTTCATTCAAAGTTAATTGTTTCACCACACTAACAAATAGATCTACAATTCAAAAATCAAATCCATGTCCAGGGATAAAAAGAGAAAAAAAAAAGAGAAAAAAAAAAAGAAAGTAAGGGAAACTCATAGCTTCACAGCTAAACATTTAATGAATAGGTATTTAACAGCTGTTATTCTTATGTAAGAATTCTGTAATTTTAATTTCTTGGAGGGAATTTCATAGCAGCACCACTGCCCCATCAAGGCTTTATTTTCAAGGGACAACTTTGGTGACAACTTCTCTGAGCAAACTGCAGGTTTGATAAATAGGCAAGATACACAAACAATACTAAATTTCATGAACTACCTATTTTCTAATGAAATATTTTAAAGCATGCAAGTTATACTATGGTCACAGAAAAATCAGGATGTTTTAAAAGTAAAAGGCAATCCTAGGTAGCCTTAAGAAATCAGGTAAATAAGAGAGAAATCATGTCCAGTTTACAGATGAGGAAATAGGCCACAAAGAGTATTCTATATTGAGGTGTGCTTCCATACAGCCTATTTGCCACCCAGATTTTACACTGTTCAGCAAAAAAGTCTGATTTTTTTAGACATAACATTATAAAATATTTATATGAACTCATTAAACACAAGTCTACATTGGACTGGTTTTATCTTACTCTACCTTCTTAGCTGTTTTATTAGGAGTTTATGTTGTGTTTCACCTATATAAAATGACCATGTTTTCCAGGTGAATGAATGCTGTTAATTTTCCAAGAGTTCTGCAAGGAACAGAGCTCTGACCTTACATTCAGTCCATTAATTTCAAAGAGTAAAAAGATTTCATGGAAAGTCTATATAACTGAAATCTTTCAGCTATGAAAAAGCTTTTTCAAATAAGTCTGGTCCTCAAAATTTCTCAACCTAATATGACATTTTCATAAACTCTCAGAAACTTCTTTTCAAAAAAAGTTTTATTATTTTAATAAACATAAAAAAGGGATAACCATTACAGATAAAACCTAACAACTATAAAATAGATACTAAAATAGTGTAGTATGTTTTTGAAAAGTGGTTTTCCTGTGAGAAGGTTCAAACAATGCAGAATAATCTAAGGGAATAGAGTCCATGAACTATTGTGTACCTCTGAAAAAATCTCAAAATCACCGACTGTACTACTTTCTATAGAGTTTTAGCTCGTCTGATATCTACAAAAACCTCAAGATAAAAAGCTTATGTTGGGTTCCTATTACTGGGAAGCCAATTTGAATTCTGGTTGTGAAACACTGCCCTAAGACACAGTAGTAGTTTTGACCATGTGATCAAACTCCAGCAACTTCATTTACTTTCTTCCATGAATAGACCAAAATACTTTAATTTTTCATATTGCAAGGAGCTGAACAAGTCACAGTAGCGGCTGTCCCATCGAAATTGAGATCACTGATAATCCAAACACACAGGGAACATTAATAATGGGTCTGTCTGGCAGTCTTGAAGAATGTTAAGCATTCTGTTTTTACTTTTGAGTTCAAGAGGGTACTGCAGGAAAGTCTCACAGATATGCATCTATTTGGCTTTTTCCCTGGCTTCAGTGCCTCAGATGCCAATAATTAAAACTACATGACCTGAAGTATAAAATATTTAGTTATGGACTCAATGTACTGCTTACAGTACCATCAACACTGAAATATAAGCCTTTTTTTTTGTAGGATATTTTGCTTATCTTCCTGCACAGAAATACACATCATCTATTTCTACAATTTGTGTTACTAGTCACACAAAATATTCTATAGGCAAACATGCTTCCTTTATTTATTTTTTTTTTTTGGTGCATTAAACCAAGAAAGACTGATAATATACTGAATAACACACTGAAAGATTGAAGTTCTGACCAATAGGAATGCATACACACAGCATCATTTTCCATTTTAGTGGGAAAAAATATCAGTGACTTGAGCTGTATGCTTCTCATACTGGGAAGGCCACTGAAGGAGAGACATAAGAGATCTTTAGGTAAAGAAAATAACCTAACTTAAAGCAAAAAATATTAATGAGTTGCATTGGCAGGCAGAAGGAACAGTTTAGGAAATACTTAAAGACACACCATGGCTATGGATACATGCTGACAACTGGTAAATTCAGTTGTCTCTCCCTCTACATTAATATTGGCTGCTGTGGTTAATTCATGTGACAACTGGGGCTTATTTCATCCCCAATCCTTAATAAAACAGGTATGTCTGACCTCATATAAGACTGTAACTACAAATGATCATGCAGTTATCAGCACATCTTTAAAACTAGAATAGCGTTTGAAATACAGAGGAATAATTTAGCTCAATTATGGAGATTGATTCTCCATTTTTAAAACCCCTGCATAATATAAAAGATTTGTACAGCTAAAGTGGCAATTTCCTACTAGAAATGATAAAATACTTTTTATCAATTTATTCATCTGAGAGATGCACAGAAAATGCTGTCTGCACTTTTCCATGTTGACATCCCCTCAATTCCTCTACAGGAAATCATTACTCTCATATATACACTTAGAACAATTTTTAAATAATGCAAATTATTAGTATAACTTCTCATATGATTTAGGCCTGAGGCACAAATCAACTACTTGCTGAAATTCTGCTACTAATAAAACTTCCAGATAAACTTCAGAAAACCCAAGGCACATTTCTGGTTCTTATTTTAATATGAGCAACCTCTTCTAGTACTAGAAGGAAAAAGTTTGCCTTATTCAATAAAATTAACCCCAAAATTCAGTCCTAACATTTACATTTTACATTTTTCTGCATTGGTTATTGAACATATCTTAGGTACATTTAAGAGTAGGGAGGTCCTAAGAATAACAGGAGTCACTGAAATACATGACTGAACAAATATATAATAGTAAATGAACACTTTTCCCACTGAAAATTGTGCAAACATACCTAAAAACATGTAAAAAAATTTGCTAATAAAATTGTTCTGCCTGAAGTTACCATTATCCAGTATTTCAAAACATGTGAAGAAATTAAACTATGAATCAAATGAGAGTATTTTCACACATTTTTTAAAATTTTATATGCTTCCCTTATTATTTCCATAATATTATTAATATTAATGTTAATAGATTATGTTTCCATAATGTTATTAATATTATTTCCATATTTCCACAACTGTACTTTTCTGCAGATGTGCATCTATTACATCAACATTTTAAATACAGATCTATCACCAAAAAGAATATTTTTACAGCTATTCAATGACCTAAAAGGACATGCATATGGAATAAAGAAGGAGGAAAAAGTTGGAAGCACATCAATAAATACAGACACTATGCTACTAAAAAAAACCCAAAAAAAACCCCAAATTCTGACCATCTAAAAAGAAGTTAGGAATCTGTTCTGCATTCCAGGTTTTACTCAATCATTCAGCTTGTTATGAGATTGCTACTGTGAACAAAGAACAGGAACTAAGAGTTTAAATCACTTTTTAATTGCTTTCACAATTCATTCATTGGGCAACGACCAGGTAATGGTCAGGATAAATGCCAGTAATATTTCTCTTGTGGTTCCTAATTCTAACCCCAGTCAGACAAATTACCAGATTTTTCTCCAACAGTCAGCTCAAATCAACCTAATTGAACAGCAATGTTTTTTTTGTAATTGGAGCTGTTGAGAAATAAAATGGGGAATTGTTTTGAAAGTGGTCTATTTCATAATTTTGTTTATATTTTCTTTAATAAAACCTTTTCATGTTAAGGTAATTTTTCATATTTTGGGCAGTATTTTTTTTTGAATGGATAAACTGTAGGAGAAGCCAATAATTTCTCTTGAGGAAAAACCCCACACAAACACATTCTTTTTTGATTGTTTCCATTTTGTTTCCTCTACATTTCCAGTAGAAATTCCTTCCTCCTTGTTCCCTTGGTCAGTCTTTGTGAACACCATGTATTCAGTCCAGAAACCGAGAAGGAATAAATCAGATTGATTATTTTTAAGTAATGTCATGATCCTATACCAATAATGGCCTCTTTGCCATCTAAATGTGTGTTAGCACTTGTGCTGCCGAACCAAATGTCTTATATTTTCTATGATTACAAATGGAATCTTTTCATCTAAAAGCAAGACCTATTTTACCTAACAAATACTGAAGTACATCATAAAAATATTTTTCTTGCCTATTTCTTCCTCCACATTGGAAAAAAGCCCAGTTCTGATTGAGTATCAATAAAATCTGTTTTTTCCATTATTAGAATGGCATACTGATTGGAATTCAGATTGTGCCTTTTCTCTTCACAGACACTACAGAGAGCCCTTTAGCTGCAGGAATTTGTTTTCTTCTACTTACCATTGATTAAGCTGTGGCCAGTTCAAAAGAATGATAAGTCTCATATTTCTAATATTTCTGTGTTTATGCGATGTTTTCAGCCTTGTTATTCATAATTGAAGTGTCAAATAAAAAAAAAATTGCTTATTTTAACACCTTATAAGAAATAGAAAATATAAAACTGCTAAAGAAACCAGGACTGAACATCTGCCAGCATCAGCAAGACTGTATCTTTTCCTTCTTGACATTAAATTAGCATTGACCAAGTGAGCTCCAGAACCTGAATCAAAAAAAGTGTTACTCACAGGAACTTCGTTTAATTTCTGTCCCCCTCTAAGATAAAAATACAATAAGCTGAATTTGAGTTGGTATCCCTGGAAGGTACTACACTGAAACCTTGTAGACAGGCCAGCATCCTGATGCTGGTTTAGGCATCCCAAGTACATTGAATCAAGAAAAACAACTTTTTCTTTTCCTTTTTTAATTAATATTACTATTGAAACTTCAAACAGATGAAATTTAAAATTTGCCAGCTGGTGGCTGACACTCCTAAATCTCCCCGCTCTGGTTTGAATGCTGACTAGAAAGCAGGTACAACATACACTCATAACTTTGTTCAGACACAAATCTACATCAGCCTGGCACAGTGCACAGACAAATGCACATCTGATTGATCGTTTCATTTTTGGTTTTCTCCTTCTGAAGGTGAGGCCACATAAGTTACAACAAATATTTTATACATATATTCCCTCCACTGCTGGCGAACAAATGTACCTGTATTTGATTCAATAACAAAGTCATAGGATTTCAAACAACCCCATATATTTTAGTCATAATATAATTGGTTTAAGCATGCTTAAACTTCTGAATTTATTTTCATATTGAGCAAGTGGAGTCACAATCCTTTCTCAATCTTTTACAGTACATCATTTGAGGAAAAAAGTCTCAAAGGTGTGAAAATGGGGCAAAGGAAGGGCAAGAAACATGGACAGAAACAAATATGCAGGGGGAAGGTACAGAATTAGGCTAGAAGAGTGAGTTTAAAATCTCACAAGGACATGAGAATATCTGTTTTAAATCAAAACAAAATAAATTATTCTGAACGTGTTTTATACATATATTATCTCTATGTGCTTTCGATAATGGCAAATGCAAAAAACAATTTGCATTTTTGTCAACCATAACTTCAATCTTCATTGTCAAGTGGCAAAAAATCATCTTTTATGTGCAGTTTATGATTCTCATTTTAATGAGGACTTTGAGAACTGACAAAAGCATGAGGCTTTCTGTTTCTAGTATATCTTAAGTGTGCGCCTGAATTATAAATTGTTAGAGGCTATTTTGGTTTCTGATAGCTCTTTTGGTACACTCTAAGTGAGGTTTGTTAGCAACATTTCTATAGTCAGACAACACTATTAAAACTCAACACAGGAATTCCATCCTTAGGGAGAAGGGGATTGATTTCTGGACAGAATTTTGCCTCCAGAATTTTAGTTATTTTCTTAAGAAAGATCATTAGGTCCATGCTTCTCATGGTTAATGCTACATTTTTATCACTCTATTGTTTCTTTATTGTTTTTTGTCTCAATTACTCCTGGTTTATTACTTGTTATTTCTGTTAGTTTAATTGTATTTTGCTTTCATTGAAGCAGAAAAGAATTATACATTTGCAAAACTTCATTGCACATCAATTCCATTAAGTTAAATACATTTAAGTGACTATATTAGGAAAAAAATCTTAGAAAAAAACCAGCATAGAGGACTTTTTTCTAATAATATATTATCACTATTCAATATTCCAACAGAATCTCACAAATTGTAACAATAAAAATATTATTTAATCATATGAATGTTTTCTACATTTAACACTTGCACACCAGGCAAACAGAGTACAAGTTCTTTTGAAAACTGAACTTTGTTTTCAGCTCTTTATAAATGAAATACTTTGAAAATAAAATTCTCAAGTATATTAAAATATTAAATGTATAATACTATAATGACTTATCAAAGACTACCAGATTAGATCTTAATGCCTTGTATTTCAATAGCTCTTGCAGAAAGCCCATGGGAAAGGGATCATTGATTTTCCAGTATTCTAAATGTGAATCTTTGCTTTCTTTCCATGTTATTGTCAAACACGGAAACTAAAATTTAGCAGTTCCTCAGTTTTATGTTTCATTAGTAAACTATTTTCCCCATGAACACATTTCATTCTTTAAAAACTTTTTTTTGCCAAAAAGACACTTAAAGAGGCTCTTCCACTTATTTTAAGAGGAAAAATAAAAGTATTTTTTTTAATCCCTTTAAGAATATTTTTCCCTCTCATTATTTCTTTGCTGGGTTTGCAGGTGAACAGTTTTAGCTGTCTTTGGCTACATTGGCTTGGAAAAGTTAAAATCTTCCCATGCTTAACACTACAAGTTTGAATAACTCAATTACTTTGCAAGAGCACTTACAAAGACCCTATTTGCATTTTACCTTATATTATGTAAATCACAATATAGGAATATAGTGATTAAGTTCCACTTAAAATCACCATGTGCTGCCAAAAGCTCAAGTACCTAGAAATTTAACAGCATTTAAGATTTTCAACTGAATTGAAAAGCACTGTTTAAAACCTCCACCCAGGAAGGCAGCATTCAGACTTTACGTATTAACTATAAAATCCTCATCTGCTTGTCAACAGCTTCCAAAGGCAATACAGAGCCTTCAGTGCTCTGTATAAAATAACAGAGTTATTACAGTAAGGGTTGGAGAATCAAAATATAGGAAATATTTCAAACATTTCCTTCAGCTCAAATATTGGCTTAAAAGGAAGCATTTTAAGAGGCCTAAGTGTAGTAACAATTACTATGGCAGACGAAATCAACAAAAAAACTATCAGTGTTTTAAACCAGATCATCTTGCTTAGAAAAGAATAATGATTTTTAATGATATTTTTTTTTTTTTTTTTTTTATGGCATGGAAGAGATAAGATGCAAATAAGTCTTCTAATACATATTTTATAAGATTTGAAATTTTACCTCCTGGGTTTTGTGAGATAATACTGTGTAAAAATTTGATTCTTTCAGTACTGTATCACTAAGGTAGCTTTCAAATGCTGTGATTTATGACCCAGAAATGTTTAGATAATTACTGTATGTGCTTTGGCACTCCTTGCAGAAAGGAAATATGCAGGAGTCCTGGCACAGAGATTAGAGTCCATAGCAGCAGAGCACGAAGTGCCAAGCTGAAGATCATAATATCTGGAATTGAAGAGTCAGATGTAAGTGGAGTTCCATGAACCAGCCACAGGATCTCATTTCATGGCTTGGTGGCTTCTGACAGTTCAGCAGCCACTTAGAAATATGACCCTGCAATTAGAGGAGTCACCTCGTCACTCCCTAGACAAAAAGCAGTGCTGCAGGCACTTCTGCATTAGATTTACCAAAGTTTTTTTAAGTTTTGTGCAGACCAGGACATCAAGTTCAAGGGATAAGTATGGAGCCTGCTACCCCATCCCAGTCTACAATGCATGCAAACTCTCCCTTCATTTTAAACATCACAATTTAGCTACTCCAGATTCCTAAAGGTGTGAGGATTACCTGGTGAAGGCTTCTGACTTACTGAGGTCTGCTGGTTGAGTAAAGGGACTTTACTTCAAACACTCAGAGCAGTTTAACATACTAGCAGAAAAACAGCACAAACTGCTGGCTATTTAATAAACTTAAATGTTTCAATCTAAGAGCAATTACATTATGAGAAGACTGGAAAGAGTTGTTTTGCTTTTTTTTTTTGTTTTTTTGTTTTTTTTTTTTTTTGCTAGTAACAACACCACACATGCAACTAATTTTCAATGTTACAGCTAAAGTCACAGCATTTATGTGTTGCTTGGGCTCCCTGTGAGCTTTCAACTCTGTTGCTGAGGTGTTAAACCAGATCAGCAGCAATGGGCTTATGGTAGAGAATGGAAAGAGAAAGGTGAAACAACAGCCTTGAAAGAATTAAAATTTGCAGTGCTGCTGAGATTGAATCCAACCATCCTTCACCTTGATGGTGGGTTTTTAGTAAGTATAAAGTTGCCGGATTTTGTCAGTTGATGATGATTACTTATGTTATTGGCAGCCACATTAGAAGTTGGGATTTTTATGAATCTCTGATGATGGTTGGGTCATACAGTATGCAGTTAATGACTATATCATGGCAAAAACCCAAGAAAGACGAACAGAAATTAATCATTGGCCACTCTGCCAACAGGCAGACTGGAGGAAGGGTGGAAGGAATTTTAAAACAGCTAACTTGGTTTATTATTAGGTTAAACTGCCTCATTTTTGAAATGTGTTACCAGCTTGCCCCACTCTTTTCTCAGCATCCAACAGAGCAATTAGTTCTAAGTGGATATTAAAGGTCTAGAATCCAACAAAGCCAGCCGCCCAGGAAACCAAACATAGTTACTAATTTTCCATTCCCTGAGTCTGAAGGTACTGTGAAGTTATGTAGACTTCTGGTCACAAATGAAGATTTTTGTTAGGATACCAGTACTCTGAAAGCAATGGTGCATCCTCAGAACACAGAGGCATGGTTCATCAACACTTTATCCCACATACCCTAATGCTTCCTACTCCAACAAGCTTAAAGATATTAAAGTAGTTTTGGAATAATTCTAAATACTAGGGTTTCAGTGGATCAATATCCTTTCACTACAGGTGATTTCATAGTTTTGTGGTGCTTTTTGCATAAATGCTCGTGCAAATGTCCACTCAGTACTTGAAAAGCTTGAGAAATTGGACTTTTTCAGAAATTTCTGACAACTGACAGTCTTGAAAAAATAGTCCTGTAACAAAAGAGAAAATGCTGAGTGTTTTTTTACCCCAAGAATGCCCAACGCTTTCCCAGCATCCATTGTCACCTCTTGCAAAGAGATTGTATTTCAAAACTCCAAGTGGAAAAAAAGAAAAAATCACCTCTCCTATACTACGTGCACATTTCCCTTCTTAGCACTTTGAAACAAAGCTCCTTATGCTGGCCAAAGATCAAAGGTTAGAACTGATGTCAACCAGACAAAGCTACATCAAGCTGACTCATGCTGTTCCTGAAAATTTTCAAGGCTTTGGATGTCCAGTGACAAAAAGCTTTCCCACATTGTACAAGGCTTAAAATTGTATCTCCCATTATGAAAATTATCTGGAGACAAGATTCAGACAGATGCTGAAAAGCCCATTGCAGTGAATACTCGGCAAAGTGTGTTGTAACAGCCCACTTATAATGAGCAGGACTGGGTTTTTCTTTGGTTTTGTTTTGGAGAAATCAATAGGATATTCAAGAACAGAGAAAACAAGTTTATCTCTCCAATAAGCAGCGTGGGAAAGTTAATATCACTGCCCAATTTTCACTGTGGTATTTTCAGCGGATGTTCAGTTTCTGACTAAAGATAAATGTGGTGGTTGTGGTCATGCAATGTGCTTGTGGAGTCACAGGCTTGATGAATTGGCAAGGTTTCATAATTTTATTATTAAGCACGACACAGATCTTGGTATTGGATGTGTCAGCCCTAAAAGGTATTGCAAGCTGAGAAACATCCATCTGTGACAGTTTGTACAGAAATTATGGACTCGATTTGGCAGGGGATCAGATTACTGACAACTGAAGAGAGGAAGACGTGGTCAGAGGCAAACCCTTTCATGTGGCTATCTCTGATAATCACACAAGATACTCAGAATAACTGGGGGTAAAAATAGTAGGTTAAACCTAGATGGTTTCAAAAGAACAATGGCAGAGCTCACAGATAGCTGCATCCAAGGCAGAACAGGCTTAAGAGTGCTTTGAAAGTTTGCAACACAATCTAAAATCATCATCAAGGAATTCTTAAGGAATAATTACCCGAGGCTCCTGAATTAACTCATGTACATGTGAATTTAAATCAATTCAAGAAAGTAAAGCAGAGTATGCAAACATATGGAATTTGTAACAGAAACAGTAGTACTGACACTGAGATGCATAATAGCATACTCTAAATTACTGTCTGTAAACATTAATTAATAAATTAAGTTTTGAACAACACAACTGTTAGAAAATTTAATTACAATTTCATTGGATTTAACAATTGTTGAAATCCCAAATGAATTCCATTTTGATCACCAGTCTTCCCAATAGCCAGAATTCACACATCATTCAGGCTTAAGATGGACTTGGAACATATAGACCTGCTTCAAGTTCATCTCAAAAAAAAAAAATTGTTTCCATCTTTTCCCAGAAACAACAGAAAAGCACTTCTATGCAAATCAAAATGAAAGAATACAAGAACATGTATATTTAAACCTCAGAAAACTACGCAGTACTAGAATACAGAATCTGTGTATTAAAAGGATTGTAAATGTCTTCAGACAAAGTAAACAAGAACCATTAGATCATCATCCTTAGTTCTTTTATACCCATGAGTTTTGAGGCCTTGCCACCGCACAGATCAATAGCACATGCTTCCTAATTAAAACTCAGTCAATAATTCAAGTTAGCCATTATACCAGGGAAGCATTAGAGCATCACTGATTGCTTCATGCTTATTATTGTCAGTACGTTTAGCTCATTATTGCAAAAATTTCTGTTATTGTTCTATGTCAGCTATTTCTTACACATCAGGTAAAGTACCAGCCCATTTCTCAAAGTCGAGGTAGTAATCCTTTTGACCAGAAGCATCTTCAAAGGGAAATTATGAACTTATTTCTAAAAAACTTTAAAAGAAGTATTTTACTTGGAGAGAGTAATAGTAATCCAGGAGTAATACAGGAGCTTTTTATCTGATACAGAATGAGATATGTAAGAATATCCACTGATGCACATAAAATTAAACAGAAAAACTCAATTACAAATGGAATGTAGCTGGTAGATGCTAATATGGGACATACAAAGATCTATTGGAGGAAGAAGTGATCTAAAATCTACAGAACAATGGCTTGTACATCCTGTTCCAGACTCACAAATGCCCTTCTCACAGCCACAGGTTTTACAGGCCAAAAAGATCTCTGAAAACTATTGTCAATAGTCTACCTCTTTCTCAACATGATTTTAACTTAAGTTTTTTACTGAAAGGCATTTCTGCACTGATTTATAAAAAATATGTTTGAGAACAGAATAATTACCACATGGAAAACTTGTCAGGTAAAAGGAAATGAAAGAAAATGCATATAGGAGAGGAGGAACAGTGAGGGGAGAGACAGAAAGAAGCCTTCAATCCTGGAAAATTTCCATACTGCCATTAAAAAGATAAAATAACAGCTCAGAACCTGAAAGCATTTCAAAGCAAATGAATCAGAAGGGAAACCTGGAAAACCCATTTTCAGGAGAAATGTTAACTTCTTAGCTGGTAAAGAAGTGGTGCTCTTTTTTTTCCAAACATATATTAAAAAATATAAATAAATTTCATCTGTTAATATATCAATATGAACAGAAATCATTGTCAATGCTAGAAAAACACTGATAATGTAATTGTTAAATGAGTAATTCTTAAGAAGTGGTTATGAAACCTGCATATGTGAGAAAGAAGTTTGAAGTTGCTCTATGCAAGTGAACAAAGGGACTATTAACAATTTACAAGATTTTAGGCTATTTAAGTAATATTTAATTTTATTCTCTTAAAGGCACATTTTGATTTTTTTCTGAACAAACTCAAATACTAAACCACTAAACCACTCTGACTATTTAGAATATTGGGGGGGTTTCAGTGTTATTTAGAAAGAATATATGTCAGTGTAAACTATATTGGAGATCCAGAAAAAAAATCCAAACAACCTCTCTCATGGTCAACTGGGAAGAAAGGAAAGGCAGCCTTGTAACAGAACTTCTATCTACACAAGTTTTCAAATGCATATAGGCTTGAGACATACACAAATTATTTTTTCTATTTTCTGTGTTCTTGTTTGAAAGCTGAGTAGGTTAATAAAAAGAGCTTTGAAATTCCTTTTTAATTTTCCTTCTCTGCATTCTCCCGCGAATTATTTGTGTTTCACGTCAATTTAAGTCAAGGACAACTTTTCAGAGAGGAAAAATAGTGCTATAGATTTCTCCCCTCTTTTCCAGTAACAAACAGCCTTAAAGCACTCCTCTACTACAGACATACTCACTTCATACTGCTTAAATGGTTAAAAAGACTGTGATATGCAGATGGAAGTAAATAGAGACGATCATGAGGATCAAAGACATTCCATTGTCTTTCTCCCCCTCAAAACAAGTGTAATCACGTAATTTATTTTTCTCCCAAGATCATAAATGTAACACCTTATTAATTTTATTATGTTTTATTATTTCTGAACAACACACTTCGACAACTAATCAGGAAGCATTTGGCAACAAATAAGATTAGAACAGAAATATCTGAGAGTTGAGAATAGAGAACTTTCTAACCTCTTGCCAAGCAGTTTCCCACCATGATGTGTTGTGTATAAGGAGTCCTGCACACAAACTGTACTACCAGATACAAGAAATAGCTACTCACAATAAGCAAACAATGTTGGGAGGGTGTTAAGAGACTAAAAATCCATAATTTTCAAGGGAAATAAAAACCTGGCAAGTGCACAATAAAAATGACAACTCCGCTAGGTAGAGAATCAATGTTGCACTCAATGCCAAGCATGATGCACTAAACCCACACACTCAATGAGTCTGAATAGTTGAAGTTCCCCTTAGTAATCACATCTTTAAAGCCTGCTTGATTAATGTATTTCAATAACTAAGTTCTAGAGTCCCAAGAGATTTTACCTAATTTTTAAAAACTTCTCCTTAAAGACATTTAAATTTTGGTTTCTCTCTTCTCCTTTCCTCTGCTTTATTTCCTGAGAAGAAGAAAGCCTAATAAAAAATGCTTAGAAAGGGCATTAAAAAGGGAAGAAAACCATCAGGCAAGAAAAAAGTGGAGAAAAAAAAATGTTATTCTTCAGCCCTATTAAATTTATGGAGCTAGTCTTCATTTTAAGTCTTTCAATCACTTTTCGATCCTCACATCAATAATACCATCACACTAAACAATGTTACTCTGATAATTTCAGTAAATTTCAATCTATTATCATTTACAGACACTGAAAATTCTTTCCAGAATTCAAGTCATAACAACTAATAGCAGATATATAAATCTGTAAAGAAGCCTTTCCAACAGAATCCTGGCATATATTGGTGTGATCCAAATTAAAAGCTAATTTAAAAACTGTACTGTTCTTGAAACTGAGGGGTTTTTTTAATATCTCCCTTACTGCAACATTCAAAAAAATATACTTATGAAGCTTGTTTCTCTCATATTCATCAATGTACCACCTTTACATATCTATAATAAAAACTGGAATCTCTTTCTACATTTAAATATTAATGCGATACTGCTGTTGTATGGAAAAATATAGTTTATCAGATTTTAATTTTAGTTTAAACTATTCCAAGTTTGCACTATTATCAACAAATTTAATGCAGCAAACAAGACCAAGTCTTGCTACAAACAACTGCCATACTCCACTTTCATTCAAAGATTTATGAGATGTACATAGAAACTTTAGAAATGAAAATATTATTTTGATTCATTTTCAGAATAATCATTTGTAACTCAAAATCCTATAGTGACTTGAAGAAGAATTTATATTAATATTTTAATAATTTGTTTTCAGTTTCTCAATTTTTCAATTCAATAACTGAATTTCAACAGGCAGATGGTAAATTCCTGCCTTCACTTTTTAATCCTGCTTTACCTTCCTATTCTGCACTATCTGTAGAACTCAGGCACACATTTCTTTCCTTCTCCTCAGTGAATACATTTTGTTTGGCTGGTTCCATCGATGCCTTTCCTTACATCACTTAGGATTGCATAAAATAAAAGTACGGCTAAATTCTCTGCTTCTTACCCAACCACATCTAACCCAATTCTTAAAATGCTTCTTACCCAACCACATCTGCTTTATTCCATTTGTCCCCTCCAATAGTACAGCAATTTTTAGAGCTTTCATGTTACATCATTATATATATATATACATATATATACATATATACATATCTTTGTCATAACATTGTGGAATATTCCATTCACTGAACATGGAAAGGGAAAAGGCAATGGTTAAAGCCATTCATCAGCTACTTGTTTGTTATATGGCAAACACAAAACTAATTCAAAATGCACCAAGATTATATACTCCATAGATAACATGTAGGGGTTCCTTTCCATAGGATTTTCTTGTAGCACACATCCCAAACTCACTTTGAAATAAGAAATTCAACTCCCCTTTAAAACTATATCCTACTAATTGCCATTTCAGTGATGTATTTGGAAACATTCCTCTCACAAAGACAAAATATTCTGGGGTACCTCAGAATGTACCGGAAGATATCACATTATTTTTTTCAGGTATAAGGATTATATTTCCTTTATTCTTTTGTCTTATTCATGTAAGTAAGAGATAGTGCTGAAATCTAGGAATTAATATGCTACAGTACATGTAAAATGATTTGTGGTTACAAACACTCCCTTTGGAGAAACAGCCATGGAACTGCTGTAGTTACTGCTCTGGTAGCAGGACTGTCACTCTGAAAACACTGCTCTTGAGGCATGAATCATGTGAACTGTCTTCTGTAAATCAGTGTTCAACAACAGTGGCTCTGCAGCCACACAAGGGAAATGGTAAATCAAAGAACCTTGTTAAAGAAAAACCAGATTAAACCACATTCAGCAAAGTTTCACTGCCTTCACAGCACACGCTCCCAGAGCACGTACCTGCCTCTGCAGAGCACTGCAGCTCTCGTTGTCTGAGGGTACCCCTGGAGAACCTCACAGCACCAAGGTGCTAAGGAAGGATGACCATGTGACTCGAGCATGTTTGACTTGAATGTAATTAATCTCATATGACTGCCAGAGAAAAAGAAGCATGGAAGAAAACAAACCAAAAGCATGTTTATGTAAAATAAAATGTCAGACTGAGAAAGCTGTAGAAGTTGTTAGGAAATTCTTGCCTTTGGGGCACTTTGAGTTTCAATTTTTTCCTGGCTTTTTGGTACACAATGACCATTACATGTCTTGGGGTGAGAAGCTTACTTTCACTGCTGCTCACATGTGAAACTATTGGTTTACTACACAAATATTTTGCTGAAAAATTTTATTTGGTAAGAAAGCACTTCCTTGAAGCTTATATTTCTCAATTTAACACTTGAATAATGAAATTTTGTAACAAAACTGCCATTGCTGTTATGCACATTTTTTGTTAAACTAAACAAAAGTTAAACCCCATTTCATGTTGGAAGAAAACCAACATTCTGTTAAACTTTAGAATTAACATGAAAGTGTAACTGAAAATTTTCTCTGCCAGCTTTTGTAATCCTAGTTTGGTTCACGACAAAAGAAAGACAAGTATATTCATTCCCTTTGATTTCTGAATAAGTTCAAGTATTAAATTTACTCAGGATTTTAATCATGTTTTCTCATTAAAAATACAGCTATGCTAGGATTTTAATCATGTTTTCTTACTAAAAATACAGCTATGCTACAAAACAATTCTATTCCCTTTAGATAAACAAGAATTGTACTAGTGGAATAAAAGAGAATTATGAATTAGTTGGGTTTTTTTAAACTTCCACTGACTTTTAAATCAATATAGCAAAAATATGTATGAAATAAATTCTGTGGCACATGCATGAAATTTTGCAGAACATTTGGAAGAGGCCTTATTTCAAAAGGAATTTTTTTTGTGTTTCTGTCCCTGTACATTTGTTCATTCAAGTGATTCTGAGGCAGCTCTTCTCTTTATTCAACCTTTATATGAAGGAAGACATTTTGCCCATGTGTGATTTCAAACCACATCTAAAATTCAACTTCTGCCTCATGATGAAAGAACTATTCTGAGTTCCAGGATCGAGGATGATTAATGACAATGGTCACTGAATATCAGAGTAATCTAGGTTAAAGGGACCTCAGGGTCTAGCCCAACTCCCTGATTCAAAGAGGATCAACTATAAGCACAAACCAGACTGCTCAGGATTTTATCCAGACAAATCTTCAAAAAACCTGAAGATGGAAGTTAGTCCCCTGTTCTACTGTTGGCTATCCTCACAAAAAATATCCCTTACACCCAGCCCATCCCGACAAGGGAGATTTTAGGAAAGAATATTACAGCCCTGCAGCTGTTACTGAGCTCTGGTAGAGTAGGACTCATTAGCCTCTACCCCTTTAATCTGATTTTCCCCTCTGATTTGTGTAGCATCACAGACCTTGAAATTATGGCTTGCATCCAACTGCACAGCTACAGCATCAGCTTTCCACAAGCTTTCTAGTCATATATGAAAGGAGAATTGGTGAAGAGAGGAATAAAAGCAACCTTTATTTGGGGGGAAGGGGGTGTGGGAGAGAGGGCCCTACTTCTTTCCACATACATCTTGAATTCCAGTTTGTGTGACACTAAAGATGTTCTTGATCTAAGAAATTGTATCAAGACCAATACTTGTAATGTTTCTCTGCCTTACCTTTCTCCATGATGGCAGCTGGGTACATCCTGATTTTAACTCCAAAATATTTGAAAGATGAAAGGAAGAGTGGAAAAATTTCCTGTGCCATAAGCAACAGAGAACTGGGAAAACATCCTCATGTTTGTCATAAGGATATTCAAGGCCATATGTAGGCTGTTGAACTTTCAGTTTTGGATAATATAGTTCAAAAGTTGAACTGGAATTCAGTGGTCTTACTAAGCAAAATGGTTTTGTGAACCCTATTTTAATGACTAGCATTAACCAATAATTACCACGAGCTGGCTTTAACATTGCTGTAACCACCTTCTGGAGAGGGCGATAAATTGACTTCATTAAACTCTGCCAGGATACTGAAATTTGCAGAGCAGTGAAAATCCTTCTCTTGATTTGCCAAACAAGTACATGCTATTTTAAACTAAAAGGAGAGTAATTTGGATTAGATATTAGGAACAAGTTCTTTGCTCAGACTTTTTCTGAGGCACCAGAACAGATCACTCAGAGTTGTGCATTATCAATCCCTGCATGTGTTCCAGGCCATTTTATTTCAGTACCATTTACAAGTATCAAAACATGGCTATTTGTAAATATTTTTTAAATTTATTAAATTAGCATTGGAAAAAGAGAGAAGACAAACCAGCACAAAACTACACAAGTGCACAGACATATGAAAAATGAGTACCCATATGTTTTTTTCTACGATAATATTGTCATTTTTCATACAGCTTCTATTAATTTAAAAGGATAGTTCTAGTATTTAGATGGAAATAGGTGATAAGTGTATTTGAAATCTTTTTATTCTATTGATTAATTTTATGAAGACCAAGCTCTCAGTCCCGGGATGCAGTTTATGTGTTTAAATATCCTTAAAGTTTTACATTAAAGACTGGTTCATTATGTTGTTACACAGGAAGAGTGTATCAAAAAGGCTTCCCACACCACATAAAACTTTTTTTTGCTAAAAAATACAACCCTTTAAAACCTTAAGAAAAAATGGTCATGAACCTCTAAAAGCATCAGGGACATACTAATTTTTAAAGACAGCCAAAAAGACCTGTCTGTTTGATAATAATATAAAGAGATAATGCCAGTTATTATCAGTCCTGTTTCTTACTTGTGGCCCAAGAAAAGCCCTTAGTCAAACGCCCCCCTCTTTGTTTTCTGTCAGTTGCCAGTCACAAAGCTTGTATTAAACCTAATGAAGTTAGACAGCCTGACAAGATAACATTTTATGGAAAGAAATTTTGAGCTGGGCCACAGCAAAAATGCTCTAAACCTCAATAATCTTCTCCTTCCCCACAAACACCAACTTTAGTAGTAGTCAAAGAGAAGCTGTTTAGTAAAGGTTCTCTCCATAAACTTCAGTTCAGGGAATATGATATAATTGTAATTATTCATCTGCTATGTACAAATTTAAGTTCATAGAGTTCTTCAGATCCTTCTATTTCCCCCTTAATTGGATTTTACCATTCTCTCCTCTTAATGACTCTCTTCAAGCTTGGGTGGATCTGGTTTTGCACTTGTTTGTCTACTGTTCCTCCCTGAACAGTAAGTGTTTTGTTCAAACTCATGAAGTTTAATTTCAGTCGTGGTAACCAGAGCATGGATAGCATCCTTCCCCTCTCATCTACTGTCCCACTTCTAGAATGACTTAGAGGTAAAACCAAATATTCTAGTGCTACTTTTTGCACTTAAAACAAAATGTAAGGCCCAGAGTCTCTTCCGTGGAGCAGTGGTACCCATTTCAAAACAACTGCAAATCCTCACATTGGTACCCATTTCAAAACAACTGCAAATCCTCACATTATCTAGATCTTCACATCTTCAAATTATCTAGATCCCTTTTTGTCCTGAAACACTCTTCTAGTTGCAAAACCTTTTTGGTCTGAATCTATCACTAGAATACAAGTCTGCAAAAGCTAGCCTAAACATAAAAGCTGGATCTCCTAGGCCAACAGAAATGCACAAAAAAAGAGGTTGACTTAAATGCACACCCACTAAAATTTTAGGAAACACCCAGGCCTATGCTCATCTTATGTAATACACTTTCATGCTTTTATTTTCAGTCTCATACTGGAAATAAGAAAAAAAACAGCTGCATACTGCTCACATTGGTTTTAGCACAAAAAACAGGTAAGACCATAAAATGTTGGACATGCAGCAGCTGGATATTTAAATGGATACACTTAAAGGCATGCTCAGAAAATTACAAGCATTGAGTTACGGGAAAAACAAGTCCTTAGAGATTGCTCACCTTAGATAACCACAAGTGAATAAACTCAACCTTTAATAACTTCTTTTTTATAACTTATTGTTAATTTACTGTTTCTTATCCTCTTTTAAGATAAGAAAATTGACCTTAATAGGTTTTACTAAAGGAAATTCAATTGTTTACAAATTCATCATACAAATAACTTCTATCTTGTGAAATTTTATGTATTATTTCTGAATTAGATGCAGTAACATCAGTTCTTTAATAATGAACAAACATTTTTTCAAAGTCCTTCTGCAAAATCTGCAAAAATTATATTTTTTTAAATGCTTCAGAACATTCAAAGCATTTAGGAATTTTCTTTCTGAATTTAAAAAAGTAAAGAAAAGAGCAGCCTCATTGGTTTCTCTTTGCCAACAGTATTAAAATAAAAAAAAATCTAAGGAGAGATTATTATGTTAATGTTCCTTAATGATAGTTCGACACTAAAATATTTTTATTGAATGAAGACAGGTATAATTACAACTAGTCTATAAGTTATGAAGATCTGGAAAAAAATTATTCCTAGTGAATAAGCATATATACTCCTAAAACAAAGTCTATAAGGTAGATGGAAGGAGATAATAATAATGCTTACTTCTAGTTCTCATCAAATATTGTTTTCACCCAATGGCAAGAATTTCTTGCTGACAGCAGAGTTTTACACCAAAACACCATTTGTTGTAAAAAAAGGTCACTAGAGTCTCATTTTAATAATTTTAAATTTAACCATCAATTGTTCTATTTCAATGAACAGCTATGACCACTTACTCATAAGTCTTCCGAGCTCACACTACTATACAAAGCAGCCTCTATAGAAATACTGTTCTACCATACTCTTAAGTCAGAGCCATAAAAATTACACATCTTTATACCTCATACTCTTCTATACTTTCTATCTAATTTTCATTAAAAAATATGAGATGTGCACTCACTTTTTTGCTTTACTGATTTTCCAAAGCAAATGCCTCCCACTGTGTAGAAGAGCTTTTGAAAATCCATATTCCTTGAAAATTTTACCTTCAGTACTTTTTTATTAATTTCAATTCAAATACCATTTTTCATAGTCAACACCCTGAATACCCATATTTTGCTCCCTCATATGTCAGAGAAACCTGTATAAAAGTCAGCTAATGTCACCTATATTCTTCCTGAAGTTCTGGTGATTAAGCACAGCTTGAAAAGGGAAGAAGTGAAAATAAGATGGTTAATCCTCTCAGGCTGTCTGTACAGAGAGTAGAGAAAGGCTTGCCTAAAGGGGAATTAAATCTGTGGAACCAAATATTCCATCTTTTATAACTGAGGATGTTCCCTAGTTTAACCTTGTAAGAGTAAGGTCAAGCCTTTGTGCAACCCACTGTCACCTTATTTCTTCTCCCAACTGGATCCAAGGGGAAGCACTAACAAACTAATGCAGTTAGTGCTGAACAAAGGAGAGGCAAATTTATTCTCTCTGCGGATGCCTTAAGGCTATAAAGCTAAAACTATTATTTTATTATAAATTAAAGCTGAGTTGAGCAGCAATTTACTAGGAGAAAAAAGAAATTAAAGGCACTAAATTTGCAGCAAGAATGTTAACTTTGATGTTAACATCTTAAATATAATTTATGAAAGCTTATGCTCATTTGTTAAATTACTAGGACTCAATTTTCCTGAACACATTTCTTAAAGAAGTTTCACTGATGCCTGCTAAAATAATGAAAAGAAATATATCCTCATTCTCATGAATGAGAATTTATGCATTGAGTTGCCATCAGCAGTAATGGAAGCTGTATGCAACAGTCCCCATGGACAGTAATACAGAGGCATTCCTAAATACACAAAGGAAGTGAAAACACCTGAGAAATTCAAAGAAATTCAGGAGACATTTATTGTACATTCTGTGACAATTTAATGATCTAGAATGAAAATTTTGCCATATTCAGGTGCCACATTTCTCCAAATCTGCTCTGAAAATGTAATATGCGCCGGTCTGCTGTACAGAAATGTCTCCAGCCAGAAGCTACCAAAGCAGCAAAAAATTAACTTCTGTCTGCCCTCTCCCACCCTCCTCATTCAGAGAGGGCTGAGGTGCCAGGGCAGGACAAGAAAGCCTAAGTTATTCCCAAGGAAAAAGAGGTACTTCTGTTTTTACTCCCAGGTCAGTGGATATCCAGAAATATGACATACTCTCCAGCCAGAACAAAAATATGAGAGGAACAGAGAGGACCGTCCTCTCACCTAATAAAATATTACAGCTATATAATTATGAGTTTAATACACTACACAACAACAAATATATAATTTGTGAGAAAGGGTCAACAAAATTTAACAAAGTATTTCTTTCAGGCTCGTTGGGATAGAACATAGCAGTCAATGAAGGACTTAGACACCTGTGTGTACATTTCTCAGAGAACACCAGTGAGTAAGATGATAATAATTTCCATACAGAAGTGTAGACACAGACTGGCTCAAAAAGCTTGCATTTTAAAATTATTAAAAATTCAAGACTATGGGATGAAGTCCAAAACAAACATATTTTCTGGAAGATTTCATCTTAGAGTTAGGAAAAAAAAAATCAAAACCAAAGTGAAAAGACTTAATGAAAGGAGACAGAAGGGGTTTTGATAATGGGACTAGAAGTAACAAAATAAAAAAAGGTAAGATAAATTTCCAAAGCAGGGTGGAATAATAGGACTGGAGGTAAAAAAATTTGCTCAGTAAGCAAGAAGTACAGATGAAAGAGCAAATAATTATTTTTAATTCTTTGTGTTGATATATATGCCTTATTTGTAAGTAAACAAGTAATGCTCTATAATAATCTTTTATCTCCTACAGCAGCACAATTTTGAAACTTCATGATGTGATGATGATTCTGACTAAATGCCTCATATTTAGGTTTCCTCCTTGTGAAATGTTGAACTGTATTGCAAAGATATGAAAAAAGCCAAAAAAATATTTTCAGATGTTACTAGATTTTTAACAAAATGAAATGAGAAGACCATACTGCATTATCACAGAAAATTTCCTCATTCATGTAACTAGCCAAATCTATTCCTCCTCTCCACCTCCAGCAATATTTTCACTGAAAGTCTACTTTAGAATCTGACATGGTTATCAATTAGCATCCTCCCTTCCAACTTTCAGCCAAATAAATCTTGGGAATTAGGAACGAGCAACCTTTTCATCAAATTTTTTCTTCCTTTCTGTAATAATGAAGAATCATATTTAAGCATGGCATTCATCTTGCTGAGCTAAAACCACAAATCATTATCTACCTGAGCAGGCTGTGCTAGGTGGGCTCCCTCCCACCATGGGGAGGGATGGATGTGACCCAAACTGGGGGGGATGGGGGTCATAAAGCAGAAGGTATATTGCATTCAAATGTTCTACCTCAGCTAATAAATTGGCATGGAGTCACAAAATTAAAGACATTTACATAGACACCATTTCAGACTTGTCTCACAGGATATGTCCTCTACTGCTCGTTTTTGGTCTAGTAACTTTACTCTTTTAAATCTGTTTTTAGCTTATTAAAACTATCAGATATTTTTAACATGATAACTGGGTTTCAGCCCAGGTTCCAGATGAAGTCTCATATGGGCTAATTTACAAGGAAAAAACCCAGTAAAAATTATGGAATTATCATTTAAAAAACCTCAAAAAACTGGAATCACAGACCAAACCAGAGTGAGACCCTTTAAAGGATTTCACTGAACTACTGGGCACCAAAATACTTTATTATTTTAAGTAGTAAGATAGTAAAAAATTAATTCTAGAGATTTTTATCTCTCAAATAATCTGTTTCTAATAGATCTCTTCTATAAAGCACTGCAGACACTAAGTAAAAAAGTATCTCCTGCAATCTCATACTTTATGAATTATTTATTCACTATGTTAGTTACCTAGCTTTAGTCTTCCATTAGCAAGCTGAAAACACAATTATATAGACAGTTTTTCAGATTCAAAAAATAAATTGATATCAAAATCTAACCCAAAATCATACCAGAATGTTATGGATTTACATAACACTCATTTACAAAAAAATTTCTATACAAATAATTGGTAAATATTTGTGTAGGGCTCACAAAGGCTTGAGGGTTTTTTGCTTTTCTTCTACTGAGCTACAGATGAATGTTAAATAAACTGCAATGTAAAGGGAGTATTTTCACCCCTGGGTAAGCAAAGTGCTCTAGAGTGATGTAAGAGTTGTCCATGAGCTACATACATTTGTTCTGAACCAGTTATGGACATTTTTATCCAACTTAAATCCAGAAACCTTTTCATGAGAACAAGTAGAGTGGTACAGCCAGTAACTGAGAACAAGTTTGGATAATAAAGAAATTAATATATTTAGGAAAGAAGAAAAATATTAAGACATAAGGATTCATAGCAGGAAACTTTTGTCACACAGGAATAACTTTAGAAATTACCTTTAGGGATGTGGTAAAAAAAAAACCCACAGTGAAGTGCAATTTGATTAATGACAGTAAGTATGGATTCAGACTAGAGGAGATCATGTTTAAACAACCTTCTGAAGCGCTTTGAAAACAATTTTTTTAAAAATGAAAAATAAAGAAAATTCAGTGAATATTGTGTTCTTAGATTTTCAAGGGGCATTTGACAACAGTTTTCATAACAGATTCAGCACCAGACTAATGGCCATGCAACACAACAGGCTTCTAAGTAGGACGCTGTGTGAGGAGTTACAATTAGATTTCCATAGTAGCTTTGAGAGTTTTCAAACCCCCTTGTTCAACAATTAAGTTTTGCAAAACCCCCTTGCCAAGCTAATTAAGTCCTGATCATCATAAAAGTGACTTTAGAAAACAAAGTATTTGTAATTATTAATGAGTATTAGGATTATATCTAATAGTATTAGTGTGCATAAGATCACTCCAGATAATTTCCACTTTAAGTTTTAGAGCCTAAATAAAAACAGAATTCAGTAATAATGACACGAAATCAGAGGACTGTGCTTCTCATTAAACTTAGCAGCTGGGCAATACATTTAGTGATGGACTCCAGAGGAAACGTGGTAGCAGCTACCAGCTCCAAATGACAGACTCACATTCAGAGACACTGCTGAAAATCCGCACCAGGAAGCTGAAGGTGAGGTGGGGAATCTACTTTATGTACATCACTGTCAGCTCTGATAGTGCCAACTTCACATCATCCTTTTTCCTTCTCTGCAAGATGCAAAGAACAAGCCAAGTGTATCGATGAGATCAGCAAGCTTGGACATGCAGCCTCTCTTTGATTCACACCACAGAAAATGATTTTTTTTTCCCCCTAATGCTGCTATTGTATGACAAATTTTGTGAAGGTTGGAGACACTTTTAAACAAATCAGATAATTAGATAATATTTGGATACTTACACAATATAAATTAAGGCAAAAATTACTAGTAATACAGAATAAAATATTGAGTGAGAACACAAAACATAAGTTTGAAAATCTCACAGAGGTTTTAGATAAGGAAAAGGATTGCTAATACAAATACAGCAAAGGTATGCAGGGTTAAGAGTAAAGTCAGCTTGCAAAATCAATGTTTTACAGTTTCTCAAGCTACTATTTTTTGTTAATATCTGAATCACTAAACAATCCCACTAGAAAACACAGATTTTCAGTTTTGTGTTAGCATATCCTTTTTTCCTCATGTGCGATCAAGACTGAACTTTTAAAAAGAGTGAAAATTCTCAGGTCAAGAAAATCTCTGCTTCTAGCCTCTGGGTTGAAATCTTGAGATTGGATATATGAAAATGCTGCAGGGGAAGTTTATAGCCACCTTCGAAACAGAACTAAAGCATGAACTAAGTGGAA
This sequence comes from Geospiza fortis, assembly GCF_000277835.1. Taxonomy (NCBI): domain Eukaryota; kingdom Metazoa; phylum Chordata; class Aves; order Passeriformes; family Thraupidae; genus Geospiza; species Geospiza fortis. Next base: position 184,761 of record NW_005054492.1, on the reverse strand, counting down.
AACAAATAACAAATGAAACAAACAAACCCCCGCTCCAAAAAAATAAAATCAGAAAAAAAACCCACCCACCAAAAAAAAAACACCAAAAAAAGAAAGGCGAAGCAGTAAAAATGATCATAGGGAATGATTCAGTGCATGACCTTTTATTAGACTAAATGTCACAAATCTCACTGTATTACAGAAGCATCTAATCTACAATATACTCCCTGAAGTTTATTTGCTTTTTGTTTACAGATGCTTGGGGTTTTCTTAAAAGGGATCTCATGTAGCATCTGACAGATTGGAACTCTCATAAAACAAGACCTTGCAAAAGATACCAAATGGTTTTGACCCCTCACAGATTAAAACATTATTTGAAATACTTAATGCTTGACCATACTGTAAGGTTTTATCATAGATACCACTCCAGGGTAACTGCAGTGTTGAAAAATATCAATGAGTGTGCAAGTTCAAGTAGAGACAAGATGTTTTCATCACCAAAAGCTTAGATAACATTCTCATGAAAGAAATTAAAGGGTGGCCATGCATCTTGTAGACTTACAAAGGCCACATAAGCTTTTCTCTATGGTGAAATGAAACGAGTAGGATTCAGCCTTTCTATGCTTTGTTACTTGAAGTCATGGTCCTTGTGTTGACATAGAACTTATACATACATATATATGTATATGTAGGTATATAATATAAATATAAATATAAATATTTACATTATACATATACTTAAATTCCCAAACACACTTGATATTCCCTGTGAGTTTCATGTACTCGAATGACCAAACAAAGGCACCATTAAGTGCCTTTTTTGCTATCAACAGAACACACATTTGATTCGAGAAGCAACTAGTAGGACACAGTAAAGAACAATTCAAATTGGTGAGTTTGGGAATGTCTCCCACCTTGTCCTCCTGCCAAATGATCTTTTGGTTCAATTTCTACACATAGTTAAATAAACAGAAAAGTATTAGGAAATAGATAAGAGAAAAGATTATGTGTTTTAATATCTAATGCAATCATACTGCACCATAACTTTACGTTAATTGTACTTTATATCTGCCTCAATGAAGATAACAAAACTTTTATTTACGAATAGTCCTTGACCCTTTTATGGGCTTGCTTCACAATAAATTGATGTAAAGCTGCCTGCCATGTACAGTAATAGTCAGCACTATATGGTGGGGGAAAATAAAAAAAAACAAAACCACAAAACAACAAATAAAAGCCCAAACAAGCAAGCAACCCTCCCCCACCTAAAAGCAACTAATCAAAAAACATCCAAACAAAACAAAAAAGCCCTAACCCCACAATTGCAGCAAGAACTGAGCAAAGTTTGAGTGGCAATGTCATCCCTCACACTTTCTAACATTCTGCAGCTTTTCTACATTATGGAGAAAAGTTTTGTACAATTTTCATATAGAATTTAGTCTCGGTGAACTACTTGGGGTGTACTAAAAGCATCAAAAAACTTGTCACAAAAGGAAAATACAAAAAAATGACGAAAAAAAGATGAACTCAGCATATATTGATACAAATTTTTAGCGTGCGTGTCAGGAAAATGGGGCTGTACCACAGGGGCACTTCACAGAACAGAATCAGAGGCCAGCTGAGAGAGGAAAGATGCTCAGATGAGGGTCAGGCAGAGCAGGTTGCTCAGGATCATGTCCAGTAAGGTTTTTAATACCTCCAGGATGGAGACCAAAGCCTCTCTGGGCAACCTCTTTTGCTGTTAAACAATGAAAAAGCTAGATCAGAAAAAGACAGGGAGATCACTCATTAATTAGTGGTAAAAGCAAAGCAGAATGAACTTGGGGATTTGACTTACTGTCAATTAAGATTTTTTTAAAAAAGGCAAAAATTAAATGAAAACCAAACCTTTTCCCCATCAAGGAAGTAATTTAGGTTGGGAAAGATGTCACTAAAGCCACCCCCACGGGGTTCCATTCCACTATCAAAACTTTACCACTTACATTAAACACATTCTTATGCCACAGCACGCTACTTTTGATCTTCAGAAATCTTCTTGAAGTTAATTTTTTGAAATCTTTCCTCTTTGAAATTGCCTTTGAAAAGGTTTTGAGCTAAACAAGAACTCTGCACATACAGCTAATGCTTCTTTTAAAGCATTATTTTTTTCAAGATACTCCTTATAGACCAAAGCCTGTAACACAAAAGTGCCAGCTGAAGAGCTACGAGAAAGCTCTACAAAGTAAAAAAGGATCTTAAAAATCTTCTCATGCCCACACTTACACCTATAAACATTTACTTGTGTAATGTCTCCCAACAGCCAAAAAAAAAAAAAATATTAAGGCCATGAGATAATATGTTTTTAAAGAGTGAATAATTGCACTATAGGATTCATTACAGCACTCCATATATAATTCCAAGTGCAGCTTTTCCATACTCTGGCTTAGAGGAGTCCAAAACAGAGGCCTTTAAGACTAATTAGAAACAAATAGTAATAATAATAAATTGTTCTCACCCCCAGCCTAGGTTTCCAACCTGGAGAGTGGAAGAATTATTAAGATCATAACCCTACTGTGTAATTTATACACAAGTGAACACTTTTATCATTGTTGGTTGGTAATTTTCACCCATTCTCTGTGTTTCAATGCCCTGACAGAACTTCTTCAAAGATCCATGAATGGCATCTTCAGAAAAGTAATCCTAAAGAGATGTAAGTCTAGTCTATACTAGAGTACTGTTCGAGTGTAATTAAACACCATTTTATATATCTCAATATGGAAAAAGTAGCATGAAAATCAGTGGGATTGTTCTTAAATATCACTCATCACATGGATATTCTATGTTTGGGGTTAGGCACAGCAAGCAGCAGAAGCTTAGAATTATGAATAACCTAAAAAAATCCCAGATAATGCCAAAATCAAGTTTAGCTAGATGAAGAATATTATAAAATAACATTTACTTTCAGTTCTTCCCCATGATCAGTTTTTCTGCAGAAAGCTGGAAATCTAAAATAACCTTTGCCACTCAGACTTCCAAACAGAAAAAGAGGAAATATACAATTGAGTTAGGGTTTATTTGAGTGCTAATTTGAGTCTTAATTTGAAATACAGGAGTCTTTTTAAGTTTAGTTGTAGATTTAGCATAGAGAGAAGCTATTGCTTAGAAAATTGAAAAAATATAAATCAACTAATGACAGCCTTTCATAGCACAAAATCTTTGACACTATACTTCAACTGCTTACTTATATATAGAGAAATAGATTATAGATTAAGTAGACTATATTTTACAGTTTGGAAATGACAGATCACATTTTATTTTAACTAATTCAGTGGTAACTAATTCAGTCTAAAACTAATTCAGGGTTAAATCAGAGTAAATAGTAAAACTATTTAATTTTTATATATTTCAACATTAAAAGGAAAGAATCAGTGTTTAAAATGCTTTTAAAAGAGCAGTGTGAATACATGAACAATTTAAGTGGTATAAAATAAACTGTGGGTCAAATACAAGTGAAGGATTAATCCTGAAAAGTAACTGTAAATATCTGGGTGTCTTCCTCATGAATGATCAAATTAGTAGATATTTTATCTAATAATTATAAAATTAAAAGTTTTCTAATATGTTACTCATTAATAGTCATGAGTATGTATGAATATGCATTTTAGTATCATATCTAATCTTATCTTAATAGATTTAATAGAAAATAGATTCCATTTCTATATAATCCTTATCTACCAGTAAGAATCAAATTAACCACTTTGTCTGGACTGAAACTATTTTATATGTTTAAGGTTTCCTAATGTTGTGCGCTGTCTATCCAAAACTAACTTATTTTGCTTATTGTTAGTAAAATTTACTTATTTTCCAATCAGTATCAGTGATCATTCCTTGAGTATGAGGGCAGTGTTGTTCAGATGTCTTAAGTTTCCATCTGAATAAATATGGAAAATAGTAAAAGGCAGGGGTGATCTGTAATCTGTCTTTAAACAAATTCATTAGACCACTAGAAATTGTTAAAAGTGTGAAGAAAGGAATAAAAAAATGTTTCTAAAAATGAAAAAAAAGCAACAACAAAGGCTTTCTTCATCCTACCCCCCCTCACTCAGCATATCCTGCAAGTTTTCACAGGTAAAGGAATTTACAGGATCTGAATTCCTTTAAACTAGAAAATGAGGGCCTGCATCTCATTACTCATTGCAGGAACTTCATTCCTCCCTATTTCAGGATTATGAGACACAACATTTTCTTCCATTCCTTATGCATTCTTCATGTCTCCCTGCTGTTCCTGTGCAGCGTTGAGATGAGATTAGATATTTAAAAGTATTCTGGTACTATATTATTGTAAATCCATGAGGAAAACAGTAATTTTATTGCATCCTTGTGAGTGAGGATGAAAATGGTTTAGCTTTACATAATATCCTCCTATGCCTTACTACAAAAGTCTTTGAAAAAGGTCAAATCCTCAAACTGCAATCCACTATATGCACAGTAATACAATCTATTATATGTTCTTGCCAACCAATCCATTGTAAATTGGGTTACATAAATATTATTTTCACATTTGTTCAGCTAACAAGGACATTGGTACTGTCAAATCTAAGACAAGCACACTATGTGCTTCCCAATCAGTTAAACCATTTTGTGACTGCATTTAGATGTTTATAGATTGTGTGTCAGTTCAGTTGGGTCTGTTGCTCTGTTGCTTCTAGAAATCCAGTGTTACATTCCCCTATTCCATTTCCACACCCATTCCAGTTGAGAGCAGCCCTGGAGAGAAGGACCTGGGGGTGCTGGTGGGTGAGAGGCTGGACATGCCCTGGCCATTAGGAGCCCAGAGCCCCCCGTGTGCTGGGCTGCATCCAAAGCTACTGAGAGAAAGATTAAATACTAGGAAAAAACTCTTTCCTGTGGTGAGGAAAGTGGCACAGGTTTCCCAGAGAAGCTGGGGATGTCCCATCACTGGAAGCATCCAAGGTCAGGATGGATGGGACTCTGAGCAACCGGGTGTAGCGGGAGATATCTCTGCCCATGGTAGAGGGTTGGGACTGGATGATCTGCAAGGTCCCTTCCAACCCAGGCCATTCTGTGTTTCTAATAGGTACTGTCATTTTTTCCAATATATTGGAGAATTGTTTAGGTTGTACACATATACATATATACACACTCACACATCCTCAGTGTGATTCGATTCTGTTGCCCAAATAGGGCATCTTAAACAACTTCAAATAGCCCACCCTTGTAGTCTTATAAAGATGACTTATATTATACATGTTCCCAAAATACTGCTTGGAGCTCTCCATTTAACCAAGATGATTCTATCTTTTCTGAAAAAAAAGTTGATAATCTATCCCACTCGTTAATTAAGTTTTGTGCTTTCTGAACTCCCATCCAATGCAAACAGTTTAGATTATTAAGAGGGATTTTTTGAAATCTACTGTATAGAACAGAAGTGCCAGAATAAATAAATATAATTTTTTAAAATTAGAATCAAGTCAGAACAGTCAAAAGCACTGTGGTGGATTCAGACAATCAGCAAATAACAGAAAACCATATACATATCAACTGCTTTTCATTGGGAAAAAAGTAATTCTTGTTATTCCAGATGAATTTGCAACAATAGCAATTATAAAAGCTTTACCAAAAATTATTCAAACTACGCAACCCAACCATGAGAGGTTTTGATTACATAAAAACTATTACTGACATTAGAAAGTGAAGGTTATCCATTATATTAAATAAACACAAATATATTCACAGGCCCTTCGTTATCACTCTCAGCAAGAAGGATGTGACTAAGAGTTGTTAGATACAACATTCTCCTACATAAACCCTATGCAAGGACATATAACAAAAAAAGACAACAGAAACTCAGAAAACTCAAAGAGCTTCCAAATCCTGATAAAAGTATTGCTCTCCTCAAAACTACCTCAAACCTAGCAAGGGCTGTTGATCAGCAGGAGCTGAACACGAACCCAGGTGGGCAAGGTACCCAAAGGCATCCTGGTTTTTATTAGCCATTGTATGGTAGCAGGACCAGGGAGTGGTATAGAGAGAAGCTATTGCTTAGAAGACTGAAAAAAGTATAAATCAACTATATTTATAGACTGTCCTCCTGTGCTGAGCACTGGTGAGGTCACACCTCAAATCCTGTGTCCAGTTTTGAGCTCTCATGGCAAGAAAGACATGGAGGTGTGCCCAGCGCTGGGGAAGGGTCTGGAGCACAAGTCTGATGAGGAACAGCTGAGGGAGCTGGGTGGGCTCAGCCTGAAGCAAAGAAGGCCCAGGAGGGACCTTCTCACTCTCTGCAACTCCCTGACAGGAGGTTGGAGCCAGGTGGGGATCAGCCCCTTCTCCCAGGCAAGCAGTGACAGGACAAGAGGATATGGCATCAAGATACACCTGGGGAGATTTAGGTTGGACATCATGAAGAATTTCTTCATTGAAAGGGCTGACAAGTATTAGAAAAGACTTCCCAGCAGTGGTGGAGTCACCATCCCTGGAGCTGTTCAAGAAATGACTGGACATGGAACTTATTGCCATGGTTTATTTGACAAGGTGGTGATCTGTCAAATGCTGGACTCAATCTTTTAAATCTTCTCCACCTAAATGATTCTGTGATTACACAGTGGTGCAGATGCTGCAATGATATATAAAAGTTAAATAGTCTAAATCTGACACTTTTCACTTATTTTTACTAGAAGCATCATGGGTAAATAAATATTCACCCAAAAAAGAAGAAAGGGGAGAATTTATTTCAAGCTTAAAATACAAATGAATGCAACTATCAGCCAAGTACCAGGGAACATGACTACCAGGACAAATCTTTCAAAAAACAATTAACTCTTTCACATATACTGTTCAAAAAGAGCAATGACAAAGACACAAAGAGTGAGAAAAACAGTACAGGTATATCGTGACATAGGATAACTGGATGTGTTGCTTTAATTTTTTTTTTTTTTTGCTCCCCCATGGTTTCTATGAAGCTCTGGATGAGAATGACTGAATCATAGGGAAAGGAGATTTACTGAAGCTAAGTAAGAATGCCTCAAAAAACGAGTTTTGTCCACATAAAAATAAACTGGGAAAATGGAGGAAAAAAGGGGAAAAAATGGGGGCAGGGAGGCAGAAAAGGAAACACAAATGGGGGAAAGGAAAGCTTCCAGAAAGGTAAGCATGAAAGCAGAAAAGACAAAACGTTTAAATTATATACTTTTACCTAAGAAGTCAGGACTACAGAGAGAATCTGAATACAGGACCTTGGTAGAAAAGGAACGTTCAGAAGAGACAAGGCTACAGGATAAAAAAAAAAAGTTCCCATAAAATCTGGGAAAATCCCTATGTTACAATCGTACTATTCAGGCTACAAATCACTGGATGTGTCTGAAATAAAAGTTTTAAAAGAAGCTATTGAAGAAATAAAACATTAAATTGTCCCAAAGAATTTGTCAGGACAAGACAGCATTCACTAGAGATTCCTGGGAGAATTTACAAATGACACAGCATGATGAGATACAAAACAGTATTCATTCTCCCTTTTAATGGCCAATGTTATTAGTTGGCTTTTAGGACTCTATGCCACTGTTTACTAAATAATTTCAATATACACATCATGTTAAATATCTGGCACTATCCCTACTTAATGAATTAGAAAAAATATTTTTTAAATATTTAAAAGCTATAATATTGCACTCTGACATTGCACTGAATTTCACACCTAGTGTACTACATGAAGTAATAGCACGATATGTAGCAGAAGCAAAAGAGTATGTTCTTCCCAGAGTCTTGGAAAAGGTCCTTGGACAAGAGCCAGCTTGGAAGCACAGCTCATGGTAATAAGATTTCACTAAAAATACGCTAATAACCACGCAGTTATCACTAATAATAACCACATTCACCTTACAGAGGGAGGAACTACGTAAATATTCCTCACACTTTTTAGCCGTACTTTTGGTTACGTCTGTATGTACCAACTGTGGCTGAGGTAGAATTAATTTTTCACATTGGATTACAGGGGGGTATGTTTTGGATTTGTGCTGAAACACAGGGATGTGTTTGTAATTGCTGAGCAGCACTTATTCAGAGTCAGGATTAAACCCCAAAATTGTATTGCCAGTCACAGAAAATAGAGAATATTTCAGTTTCATGCAAATTTTTTTCCTGTTGAGAGAGATTTAATTAACAATAATTTAATGAATCCCAAAATATCAAATGGTTATTCACTGTCATAGAACTACCAATAATCACACAGAAGTGTTCATATTATTTATTAAGTGTACAAAATTATCATGGGGGAAAAAGTCAGAAGCAGTAGTGCAGTCAAACCATGAAAATCATAGTGAAAACATGTTTTGGGTTTTTTTTTTTAAATAGTGCTGTTTGATAATTTGCTTTGTAGCAGCTGTTTTAACATCATCACATAACGAAGACACTTAAAAAAAGTGGTTAAGGAGTTCTCCTTAGATTTTAGTATCACCTTTCAATACCTATTGGGACCCTGGAAAGCTCCACAGGACTGCAGGACTCTAACATCTGAAAAAGTATTTATAGACCCATCAATCAGATGATTCCAAATCAAAATACTCTACTCAGCAGATTATTGTCTAATTTTTACTAATGTCAGTCAGCAGATCTCATCCCAGCTCTTGTTTAGAGGATCTGAAAATCTAAATATAGTTAGATAATTTGAAAATGGTAAATTAAGTTCTTTAAACCTTTTTTAAGATACATGCACTATATTTTAAAATATTTGCAATATTTGAAACTGAAATTACTCAGAGACAGTTTCCTAAAAAAATGATACAAATTTTTTAATTTATTCCACTCAAATGGGAATTCTAAAGGCAAGTTGTCAATGCATGGGGGAGTTTCTAGAGTGGTCATTCAGATTAGTTCTCCAAATTATAACTAGTTTAAATCACTAACACTATCAAAAATTTGCTAAGACTTGAGAAAATGCTGAGCTTTTCAACAAATATCTCTTCACGTTTTCATCTTAATATTATGATTTTAAAAGTTATTATGCTAAGATCATGCAAAATTTCATTATGAGGTAATATTTGGAAATAAACCCCAGATTTTTAATGACTCCAGATTTTAGAATGAATACAAAAATGCTCAAATTATTTTATGATTTTTAAGTTTCATGTTTTGAAATTTATTTTGGCAGCCTATTCCACAAGGGCATCAAAACACTTATTTCCAGACTCATGACTCATTTTTATTTCATTACTCACATTACCAAATCTCACAAATAATTCTAAATTCACAATATTCCCACTACATTGTCAAATCAAGCTTCATCTCCATATATTTAACTGCATTAAGAGGTTTTTTCCCACAAATACTATGCCCAAGAATACTGTAATTACTGGTCATCCCTCATTTCACAGATTTAGCTCAATTCAATTTTTACCCTCTGGAAATGAAAATATATGAAAAAGCTACACTAATTTTAGCCCTTATTTCTCAACCATGTTGCTGATCACAAGTGCATGCTTCTTTGGAATTTGATGCATGATGATTTATGATTTAGCTTGTGTTTACTTTCAAATACCATCAAGGATTTGTAAATACTACACTATTCCCAAGGTTTGCTTACTTTGTGCTTCTTGACTGCAAACAATTTAAAATAGAGGAAAATAAGAAGATGATGAGAGCCTCTTTCCACCACCCTGGTTCCACAACTATATTTTTGTTCTTCATTTTTCAAATATGTGCCATTAGAGCACACCAACAAAATATGTATACTTATATTGAGGGTCCTATTTCACTGAGTGATACAACTAATACAATTTCTACTGGCAAGAGAAATAGAAAAAGATTGTTTAGCGCAAGACTGTATTCACACAGGAACTGCTGTTGGGTATGTTTAAGATGCCAATAGCTGTATAATTTAAGAAATGTTGGATATGCAAATATATTGTGCATGTATTTGTATTATGCACATGCTTGTACCCATAAATATGATGATATGCTACCTAAGAAGCTAAAAATATTAACAGATACAGCTATAAGAATAAATCTTTTTAAATTCATTTTTTGATTAATGACTTAATTTACTTCTTATTATATACTATGTGCTGGCCATTACATTTTTAATTCTCTGTCAAAACAAAACAGTGATGAAGTTCTCTTGAAGCCAGTCTATCTTTAACAACAAGCACCATTGAATGTAAATAAACCAAGATGAATTTCAGAAACCTACTGGACACTTTTTTAGTCAGCTAAATCGCAGACTACAGGAACAGAACATATACCTGTTGTGCCAGGTTTTCTGCCTACAGAAAATTTTGCTATATGGACAGAAATTGTCCAGTACATCCTGAAGTGAGCGAAGCAAACAGGTGTCAGCACTAACTGAACAGCAGAATAACAACCACTGGGTATCAGCCTCACTTCCACCAACCCCCATTCTTTCTTTTCTATTTCTGACCTATGAAGTCTGCAGTTTCTACGAAGATGAAAAGAAAGAACCATTAAGAGCATCTTCTGGTATTGTCGGATGCATCAAAAGCTGCCCTTCATCTTCTGTTTCTCCCCTTCTCACCTTTTGCAATTTCATCTGTAGAACAGAACAAAAGCAAGAGATCTCTTTCTTAACACCTTTATGTCCACCAATAACAAACAGCTTCCCAGCTGCACTTGTTAGCATTACACCAGGGGTTTATACCTTTGTTAGTCTCCAAGGATGCAGTGCAGACCAAAGGTTTGAACACTTTCAAGACTTCAGGCATTGTACACATTACATTATATACCTCCATGAATGAAAGGTGCCATTACAAAACCTAAATAAAGCCCATAACTTGACTCTGTAATTATCTTTTCTGGTTTAAAATCTTTTCACAGTCTGAGAATACCTAGGGTCAATCACATTCAACATGGGATTGTGCAAGCAACTTGCACCGATTACAATATTTGCTCAGGGAGTTTGATACAAATGATTCCTTTCATGAAAACTATTTTTTATTGCTACTGTTATTTTTGATAAAGATTAGTGAGCTGAAGGGAAAATGGAAAATAATTTTCTAGTCTTCCTATGCAGGCAGCTTGTGCACTCGGTATGAACTCTCAGATTCAGTGATCAACAGAGTACAAATGAAAGCTCAAACAGCCAAGGACAGCATTGGCACCTCCAGTCTCTCTAACAATGAGTTATGATATGCAAGACCACTTCCTCAGGACACCAGAACGAGCTTCGAGGCAGAACTACAATACCATCCTAACATATTAACTTTAACACAGGAAGCTGACAAATACATAAAAATATGGGCATTCTCTGAAGAGAAAGTAGATTCCTTCAAAATGCAGATTTTTTTTCTAATTATTATTGTTATTTTAATCTTTTTTAAGGGTCTGGGGGGAGTGCATATCACTGTTATTGAACATGTTTTTCCTTACAAATCACAGCCTCATTTCAATTGGAAGTGGTCTCTGGAGGTCATTTTGTCCAGTCTCAGTGTTATAGCAGGGCCACCTACAGCCCAGGAATTTAATGTATTCGCATTTTTTTTTCTTTGAAATGAGGAATTCTTACATAATAACATGTATTTTCTCCTTGTTATCGTCACGAGGCAAGGAGCTGTACTAGACCTCTTGGGAAATAATCAACTGCCTGGCCTTAAAAATAAAGATTACAGTCTCCTAGGGTTGCATGAGAGACTGTAAAACTGACAGGCCATGACCCCTTACCATCTAGTCTATTCCATCAAATTCAGTAACTACTACAATAATAAATTCAAAGAATGTTCTTAGTAAAATCAGTACTCACTTTCTATAGCCTCCCTCTTCCAAAACCAAATCAGGAGTCAATCTCTTGTGTTAGCTTTGCCACACTTCATGTAACATATCTTAGTTAAAGATGTTTCCAACTGGCTTGGCCAGTAAAACCACTGCCTAGGTAGGTATTCAGGTCATTAAATTATGTGTTTTTAATTAAAACCTAAAACCAGATAATGCTCAGCTTGTCACTAAGCCCTGAAGAAGTAAATTAATCTCTATCTCCAATCAGAAAATTCCTTCAAGAACTCCAGTGATATCATTTGGCATGCAAAGATACCATTTGGTTTCCTTCAAGAGATCAGAAAAGACAAAGGAAGACAACGCTGCCAAATAACTTAAGGTGATTCTATTTCGTGCTGATCTCTTTGTTAAAATCATACCAAATGCTAAGGTATACTGAATCTTCTAGCTCATGTGTCTTTCTAAATAGATGTTTTGACAGATTTAAGATCAGTTATATATTATTTGCAATGACAGACACTTCAGTATATTTTCAGTTAAGTAAATTTATCATCTTCATTACCCTGTGAGTTCTCACATTAATTTTCTATCCTTCAGAAAACTCCAGTCATGAAATAACTCAAACTGAAACAATAGCATTCTGCTGCAAATTGGTCTAAATATCACAATTAAAATCCAAGCCCGCTAGTGTGTATATTAAAAAAAAAAAAAAAAAAAAAAAAAATAAAAAGAGGCAACTCAATGAACAGGAAGTTCCACCTGAACATGAGAAAGACCTTTTTTATTGTGCAGTGACCGAGCACTGGAACAGATCACCCAGAGAAAGTGTGGAGTCTCCCCAACTGGAGATGTTCCACAGCCATTAGGACACAATCCTATGCCATGTGCTCTGGGATGATCCTGCTTCAGCAGGGTGGTGGAATCAGATGACCCACTGTGGTCCCTTCCAACCTGACCCACTCTTTGATTCTATAATACCTTTCTCCTTTTTTTTCCTAAGATTTTACATGCATTTTATCACCACCAATTGTTATTGGGTAGCTTCTGTTTATTTCAGCTCGGTTTGCTTTTTTCGCTTAAAGGGGATTTTTTGAGGGATATTGTTGTTTTTTTGTTGTTGGATGGGATTTTCTTTTAATGGTTGACAGCTCTGCTTCTATAAGAGAAGTCCCAAAATCCCTTCAACATTGTTCTTATTTTTTAAACTAGCTACTAATACATAAAAATTCACTACTGTAACACATCCCTTGAAACGCGATTTTTGGCATTTAAATGAAAGAAGTTGCAAATCCTAATGTGAACAAGCAATCCAGTTTGAAAGTCAGGTTAACATTTTTTCCTGACATTTATTATTACATTTATACATTACATGTGTAAACTTTTGGAAATACCTGAAGCTATGTCAGTGATAAACCAGGAACATCTTTCATACTAACAGTAAGCAAGCCTTTTAGATACAAAATGAAAAAACTGCTGATCACTCCTTGGCTCTCCAGCGAAGGAATCAGCATGAGGGAGTCTCAGTTTGTGTGATACTGAACCTGTGCACCACTGTGGTAGTGATTGACACAAGATGTTCTTCAACCCTCAACAACAACCCCACAAGAGAAGGGTCCTCTGCAGGACCAGGCAAGGTAGGCATCTTCTTAATTTCCTCCACTTCCAAGGGAGCAATTAAAAAAAAAAAAAAAAAAAAAAAAAAAAAAACAACCCAATCATGCCTTTGTGGCCTTGAAACCCTCTCTCCTGAGGTAGTCTTTGCCAAGCATACACAGTGTCTGGGCCAGTCACAACAGGATGTTCCAGCCATTCATTTATGGTCAGGCTGATTTTAATCTCCAGCAGAGTCTGTTGGGATCCCTGTCACTCCAGAAAAGCAGCTGGGTTATTCCCCTCCCCAGCTTGAAGGCATTAGGGCTCACTGTGCACCAGTACTGAGAAGAGCCTTATGCTCCTCTGGCTCCAGCATTCCAGCCTATGGGATCTACACAGTCCAGTAAATCTGCCTGTCCCTCTCCTCCACCAGGCAGGCCCCTCTAATACTGATATCACAGGATTCTCCACTTATTTCTTGTAAAAGTGGATTAAAACTTCTCTCCATAGAATCAGAGATAAAATCAATCTGTCCACACTGCCTGATAAACTGTCCACTGGAGCAGGAACTTTCCACAAAGATTCTCCATTTGTTTTTCCCTGTAATTTGTGGGCTTGTGCCTCTAGGGTAAGGTAGGCTTTCCATCTCAATTCCTCACATCCTGTCAGTGGCCCCACAAGTAAAACCTCAGGGTACCCTGTGGCTGTACCTTCTGTATCATCTTTTTTAGCCAAAGGACACCTGCAGTCAATCACTGAGGTACGAGCCCGTAAAGGTGGGGGGTTGGACATATTTCCTCTGAATTGCTGGAACTCACAGGACAGTTTATCACACAGTTTCTCCACAGCTGAGATGAGGGAGGAAGAAATACTGTTCTACATTCATATTCCTCAAGTTGGTAAATGGCTTCATCCACTGTTGCTGCCACACTGTCTTTCCAGACTAATGTATCCAGTGGGTTGGTGTGTATGAGAATGGGGCATGCTGGACAAATTTCTGCCCCATGGATCACATGGAATGGACTTCATCAGGATCTGTGGCTGTGAGTCCTTCAGGCCATAATAATTCATCCCTCACAGGGCTAATTCCCCTAGTTATTGGATACCTGTGCAGTCCATTTTCCTGGGTAACGTACAATCTTCCTTGGAGGTAAACCTTTCCTGTGTGATTGATAGGATCACCTCCAGAAGTTAAGGACTGGAGTCACTTCTCCAATTACTTTGTCAATGCCTGCTTCCCTAGAAAGTGATCACAGCTGTTTCCCTTCTCTACCCTCTAATTCCAAACTGCTAGCCCAAATATCTGAGCATCAGTGCAGGTGGCAACCTGCTCACTGAGATGACAGCTGAAATATTTTTGTATATCCTGCAGCTCACCCAAGGATAGGAGTAGTTTCAGCCCTTGTTCTTCCTCCCATTCCTTCCTTGTCCTCCTTGTTCTCCATTACTAAACAAAGCCATGTTTTTTTCACATTTCCTCTTGTACACAGGGACAATGACAGCAGAACATGCTGGTTGTGTGGCTCAGCTCCAGGGGCTGTCATGGGGGTTGGAATAGCTACAGAACCTACCAGCTCCAGGGACCTTCTCTCCCCTTGGAGAGTACTGAGTAGCATTGAGCAAGGCTCAGCAGGCCTGGACCAGACCCCAGTATGTTACAGAGATTTGTGTGTGCATATGAAATTGCCAGATTCACTTTTTCCAAACATTTCTCTAGTTATTGCAAATTCTGGACTTATTCAGGTGTAAAGTTCCAAAACACTGGAGGCACTCATTGTCCTAGGTACTTCCCCGTACCATCCAACAGACCCTGCTACTCATAAATACCCAGCCTCAGGGCAGATCTCTGGCTGATGTTCTTAATTAGTTGTTTAACCTTAAAAAAACCTCACCCATGTGCAGTAATGTGCTAGTTCCTAGCAAAAGGACCAGGTTTGTTTCAACGATATTCAAAAACCTTTAAAATTCTCAAAAGCTACTATAATCAGGCTGGGAACAAAAAAGGGACATATCTCCCCTACAGGGTGACTCTCCAAGGAGAAAAAGCAAAAGGTGTTATTAATAATAGTTCCCAGTAGGTGACTCCTGATATACAGAGGTGACTGGTATACTGAATACTTGTACCTGAATAGTTTCATGCCCAGCAATGCTATCACACCATAAGCCCTTCACATCCCTTTTTTCTACTACAAAGTACAAAATGATAACCCTTAGCTGAGGCCCCATGGAGGATAAACATCACCACAGGGAACACACACAGCAAGTCTTAACCCTGAGAACAAGCACAAGTCTGATAGCAAATAAATCAACATTGTGACAGCAACTACTAAGCCTACACAAAGAATGCCTACAACAAATTTGCTCTAACATGCTCTGGTCAGATCTGGCATTATGTCAACCCTTTGATCCCCACGTTAAGGGTCAAAAAGGACTGTCATGGTTTAACCACAGTCAACAATGACATACCCTGCCATCCCTCACTCACTTGGCCCTCCATCCCACCAGTGGAATAGGGAGGAGAACAAGGAAAGCAAAACTAAAAGACACAGGTTTATATAAAAACAGTTTTATAATTGAAAAAAAGTACTTATCATCATAAAAAATAATAGCAACAATGATAGTAATAAAAGGGAGAGAGATGGATAAAACCCACCAAAGACAAGTGATGCACAATACAGTTGCTCACTACCTGTTGAACAGTGCCCAGCCTCTCCTCAGGCAACTCCCACATTTCATATGTGAGTATGATATTCTGTGGTATGGAATATCCCTTTGGACAGTTCAGCCAGGTGAATAGGCCGTGCTCCCTTCAAACTTTTTGTGCCCTTCCTCACTAGCACAGCATCAGACATGGAAAATCCTTGACTTATGGTAGGTACTATTTAGCAACAAACAAAAGAATCAGTGTGTTATCAACCTCATTCTCACACAGTACTGTACCAGCTATAAAGAAAAAATTAACTCTTAATAAGTGTCCTTGTTTTGGCTGGTATAAAGTTTATATTAATTTATTCAATCTCAGAAATATATATTTAATCAATTGTGTCATCTCTTTGTGACATAAAAAAAGCCAGAATACGTCAGGA
The DNA here is from genome assembly GCF_000277835.1 of Geospiza fortis. Classification (NCBI taxonomy): domain Eukaryota; kingdom Metazoa; phylum Chordata; class Aves; order Passeriformes; family Thraupidae; genus Geospiza; species Geospiza fortis. The sequence goes on along the minus strand of NW_005054492.1, from coordinate 168,385 downwards.
ATAGGGACTGAGGTATCTTGGACATGGCAGAGATTGCTGAGACTCATCTGTTTCCAAGGTCACTTCTGTTTGATACTTATCCACGTGGGGACCACTGACATCCACAGGGGACACCCTGAGGTGACAACAAGCTCTAAACACTTGGGTAAAGTGGGGACCTGCGGAGTCTGGGCACCCACATAGGGCTCCCTTTCATCCCGTGGCCAAGGAAAATATCTTAGTAAGGAGCAAAATTTTCCTATAGATGAATGAACATCAAGATCCAACCAAAACAGGAAAATCCTCTATATTTGCAAAAGGGTCTTCTTGTAAGGTCAACTAGTAAGAGTTTCAGTTCACCAATAGATATGTTCCCTAGAAAACTGTCTAATTTTATTCAATATTTAAAATTTTCTAATCAACTTTCCAGATGAATGGAACTAAACAGTAAAGACACATTATATCACATTCAAAAAATGACAGATTCAAACAGCTGACCACAGAGAAAAAGAGACAGGATAACAGTAGCTAGGAACTAGAATGGAAATAGAATTAGGATATCCCATTTCAAACTGCTTTGCATATCCTTATACTCATTTCTAATCATGGCCTGATTCTTTAATACTGCCGATTGTGCAAATTCAGTTTGCTCCATCTGCATTTTCTATTTTTTTTTAGAAAAAAACAATTATTGTCATTTGCATGATCCTTTAAATGGGCTAATTATAAATATAAAAACTCAAATTCAATAGACAAAGTACAGATGGTTAATCTCAAGTTATAGAGACCTTAAATTAATTTTCCATAAAAAATATTGAAAATATTTCATAACACTGGACATGCAGTAGTGCATCCATTTAGATGAAATCAAAAAGCTTGTTATAGTTACCATTTCTAAGTGTAATAAATTATCATAAAAGTCAAGTTATCAAAAGTAAATTTTTTCTGCATTAGACAAATTAAAAAAATAAACCAACTTACTATTCCATAAACCAGCAAATCTGATCTTGCTGAGATCATGTACAAAGGTTAAAGTGGCATTTTATAACATAAGTCATTTATCCACATTTTGAGACAGCTTCCCACAGAAGAAAATAAAAGAGAAGAGAAAAGCCTGTTACATACATTTTAAGGTCATATTATTACATTTTCTGTTCTACAGCAATATGGAAAAAAAAAGATTTATTAATAAACTTACTATTTCAATTTCATGTTTCAGCATTAGGTAGAGTGAGAATTTGTAACTCATCTCAAAGATTTATTCTGAAACTACTGTCAAAAGTTAAGTCTAGACTGAATGTAACTTTTATTTCTTTTGACATTTGCTTGATACACAAAATTACATTTCAGGAACAGTCAATCCAAAGACCGTATTTCTGTCACTGAAATCATGGCTTTTGATGGAACTCCACTTTTTTTGCTGAGAAAGTATCCAAGAAAAAAATAAATTATTTACTATGGCTCTGCGAATGTCATGCAAGTCTTCTGCTGAGTTCATCACAAAGTTTTTAATTTGGAAAGGGCTAAACTAAAGGTTCAGCATACCTGGGAATACATTGATCACACAAGAAATAAAAACAGCAAACAGAAACCTTAAGGGAGCATACTGCATTTCTTACACTTCAATCTCTGAGGGAGTATCAGGATCCAAAAGAAAAGATGAAACATTCTGATCATAAAAAGTTCTGCAAAAACACTGCATAAATTTAAGAACTAAATACTTGCACTGGGGATATGGAAAAATCCTTATGGTGTGTAAAGTATCTCGGGTATTTAAAAATTTCCTGAGCTTATTTTCATTCACATTTGTCTAGGCCACAACACGTATAGTATAAACCATTGTGATGTTGATCTATTGACTAATTATACTAAAGAGACAATAAAATTAAAAGGTTTGGAGGCTTATTAATTTATAGGAGAATAAACTTGTATATTTGGGCCTCCTACTGCATTGAGAGATGGAAGGTAAGGCTGCCTTTAGAGCAGCATAGGCAATGACCTCCTCTGGCAGATACTCCTCCATCCCACCAAAGCACACAAAAATAAATGCACAGATAAAGAAACAAGACTACTCTGGGTCATCCCATCAGAGAAAAAAAAATGCAGCAAATGGAAATTTTCTGATAACACAGCCTTGAATTTCAGCAGTGTAAGCAACTTTTCCATGCTCTTTGCATTTAATTTTTTTCATATTTTTTATTGAACACTGTAAAAGCATAGCTAGAGGAAACTAATATATAGCCCAGGATTTAAAGGAAAGCAAGAAGGAACATCCTTATACAAATCCCTATTTTCAGTTTTAGGATTTAGGAGCTTCTAATAGTTTCTCATTAGATTGCTGTTCTGCCTAGTGTTCATAACTATAATACCACCTGCCATACAGGTCCCCTCCTTTCCAGAATCCCCTTCTTTCCAGATCCTTCTCCAGCCATTGAATAATGAAAAAAAGGTTTTGTTTTGTTTGTTGTTTTTTTAATCCCCAATTAAGCCTTATAAGCAGCTTGAGAGAGGGGATTCTGCCCCCTCTGCTGAGAGCCCACCTGCAGGGCTGCATCCAGCTCTGGGCTCCCAGCACAGCAAGGACAGGGACCTGCTGCAGCCAGGCCAGAGGAGGCACCAAGGGGATCAGAGGGATGGAGCAGCTCTGCTGGGAGGAAAGGCTGGGAGAGCTGGGATTGTTCGGATTGGAGAAGTCAAGTCTTTGGATTGACCTAATGGTGACCTTCCAATGCCCAAAGAGAGTTTACAGCAAAGCTGGAGAGAGACTCTTCACAAGGGTCCAGAGTGACAGGACAAGGGGGAATGGCTCCACAATGGCAGAGAGTAGGGCTAGATTAGACAATAGGAAAAAATTCTTGTTTGTGAGGGTGGTGAGGTGCTAGAACAGGTTGCCCAGAGAAGCTGTGCCTGGCCCATTCCTGGAAGTGTTCAAGGCCAGGATGGATGGGGCTCTTGAGCAACCTGGTCTGGTGGCAGCCAACTTTGCCACAGCAGAAGGGTTGGAATGAGATGATCTGTAAGGTTTCTTTCAACCCAAACCATTCTGGGATTCTGTGACCTGCTTCTTACAGACACTTCAATCAAAAGTGTTCCTAATCCATGGTACTGCTCAACAGACAATTTTCAGTAAAATTATGGTCAATTCATATATTTTCCTAAAAACACCTTCATTCAACAGCTGTCTTTTCAAACTAGAACTTTTAGATGTGTGTTCTCTTATGCTTCTATTCCCTATTGGCATTTATTTGATGTCAAGTTCTTTATCAACCAGATGAAATTTTAGAATTCACCACTGGATTTTCTCCATTTGAATGTCACACAGAACCAAATTTAATATTTGACAGTGTCCCTGAGGCTGGGCTCTTTTTTCCCTGAAATGATATCACTAAGAAAATCACCAAATACAAGCTGTTGATTAATTGTGGCCAAATTAGGCAAGAAATGGTAGAAGAATAACATGTAGAGAAGCTGTTTTCCTACCACTGTAGATATTAGATAAGAAAACCAGGGCCTTTCCAAGTTATCTGAATTATTGTAGGACATGGCTGATGTCTCACAGTTGTAATTAGAAGTTCAAACAACTAAGAGAAGCATTTTCCTGACCTAGACAAGGATGAGAAAGTAAAAATCTTATTCCCTTCCTTGAGAACATAAACTCTCTTGACAAATGGGTTGGCCTTAAAACATACATGGCTTGTCTGATTTACTGAATTCAGTCTGACAAATTAGAAATTTGAACTCTCAGAAATTTCTTTTATTTGGTAATTTACAATTACAGAATTCACGTTACTAAATGAAACATTTAAGAACTATGTAAATCTCTGTATGTACGGACAGCCATCCAAAACCTGCAAGAATGTTTTACAATGAAACAGGAACTGTATAAATGCAATACAGTGATGCATGCCTTTTTCTCAGTCTATTTCCTGACTACTTCTGCTCAGACATATCCCATTTTATATAACTAAAAAAATGTAAACAAAGAATCGTCAATGCATAGTCCTAACACTTCCATAGATGCAACCAGTAGCCTCCATAGGTGGAATCTTGGAACTGAGCATTTCAAAAAAATTATTACTGCAGTTTATGATAAAAATCAGTGGTATGTTCTACGATGGTAAGTAAATATTTGTAATTAAAAACAAACAAATCAAAAAAGAAAACAAAACCACCCAACCTATAAGAACAAGTTAACAAGGGTCATATTTTAAAAGAAAATTTATTTAACCCCGGGGATTTGAGTATAATCTAGGTAGAGATTTATTTTTTCCCTTTCTAAACAGCTGAACCTCATATTTGTGACATACTAGAGAAACTTATTTTCTGAGCTGAAAAGGGTGCTGTTTAATCTAGACATATATTTTAGTTATATGTCCTACACTCTATCCAGGGATATAGAAAACTACCCTACTTTGTACTCTCAGACCTTTCTCATTATTTCCTCTTTGACTATTTTTCCATTATTGTTACTGATGGAAGATTAAAACATTTTGAGTACATTAAAGAAAGACCTTATTCAAATATTGAACTGCCTGCTGCTCATTTCCAAACTAGAAATGGGTATGTGCATCTTTTTCAGCCTCAAACTGATCATGCAAAGAGACTGCAAGTTTAATGACTTTCTGCCACTGGAAAAAAATAACAATTCTTCTTTCTCTGTATGCAGTTAAAATTTACAGAGAGCTGGAACTCAGAAATTTAGCTTTTTTGCTGAGTGACCAAGAGTATAACAGCCTCAATTTGATCACAGGTGTATAAAGTAGCATATGCTTTACTTACTGGCTGTAGGTATGATTACAAGATGAAAGTCCTTCTAAACATTACAATATGTGCACACAATCTTCCCACATGATCCCAGTATCACACTTTTAAATTACTCATGTTGGAATCAAAGGATCCAAGACTCAAATGATTTCATTTTTAAAACCTTCATATCACTGCAATGTAGAACTCTCTTGTATGTACCTTAAAAAGACCAAAAAAAACCCCAAACAAAATCCCCCAAATCGAAACCCCAGACCCCACAAGACTGCTCAGAATTTCAGTTAGTGATAAAATGGTGCACACTGAGCTGCAGTTTTAATTTTAAGCCACTCTTAGTTTTACTACATCACAAATACGACTGTAACTGGTACACAGAAGCAAAATGGGAACAAGGTCAAGCAGGAGCTTCACACATGTAAGCAATACAGACAGGATTTCAAAATGAATACAGAACACAAACACGAATCTTCGGTATTCAGTGTAATCCCCAAAATATCCATTTAAATTGAGAAGCTGCACATCACTGACTCTTGTTTAAAAGGTAACAGCTTCTAACTTTTTCAGAGGTGCAAAGTGGCATAGGCAGTCAAAATTTCAGTCATATTAAGGGTACACACTTCTCTAAAATAAAGTAGCTAATAAATTTCAATACTGTATATATTCTTAATGCATGACCAAAATAAAAGTTTATCCGCCTTTTCAAGCATTAGAAACAAAACCCCCAGTTCTTCACGTTAATAGTGGTGTTACTACAGGGAGTAAAGAAAACTTTGTTTCAACTCAAAGCGCCCAAGTGTCAGCACTATATAGAGACACACCATGAAATACACTTGGATGAACTCCAAGATTGAGAACCACCAGAAAAGCAATTGAGTGTTTAAGAGTTCATCTGTCTTTCTGACACAGTATGGATTCAGTCCCCCCAGATGAAATTGTCCTGGCAACCTCAGCAGTAAACCAGCAGTCCTAGTTTTACTCTGTCAGTAAACAAATGGAAACACAAAATTTTACCTCATTGCCCTGTTTTGACTTAGAGGCCAGAGAAAGATAGGAAAAATGCAATATATATTTTTAATTGGGGCTATATAACCATAATTTCCCAAAAAACATTACTTTTATCCATAAAGATTTTGCTCTCTAAGAAATAATTAAATACTGGAATATATATAAAGACTGCCAGACAGGATATGTCATAGCAAGAAATAGAAAAGAAAAAAAAAGAGGAGCTAGTTCCTGCACTTTGTATGCTTCCTTTGTTAGCACCAGCCCATGAATCAGCCTTAATTACTGTAAGAGTATAATTAATTCCTTAAATATCAACAGGGATGTAGTGATATGTTGTAACTCCTAAACAATATGATAGATCACCCTAACATATCTTGAAAAAAAAATTGATTATACATCTATTTTTGCAGGCAGCAGCAAGTGCATAGGTTAAGATATATCACTTTATAAACACTCACCTGTTTACATTCTTTGAATTTCTTCAATATTGAAATGAATGGTGATATGGAGAAACAAAATTTCATGTCACATCACAGGAAATTTATTAAAGGCAAATAGACCTCTACAAAGAGTATCCATATGTTCACAGCCTACTTAGAACATCTAAATAAATATTTTTATGGCTTAAAAGACATTTTATACAATAAGTTCCATTACCAACTCAGTTGAATGCAAATTCCCTGTACAGGAGAAGAAGGAACATGACTGCAAGCAATACAGCTGTTGGATTATATTTTTTTGTTCTTACCCTAAAAAATTCCTTACTTTCAGAGGCCTGCCCTTTTTCACAGATTAGTTCAGATTAACATAGTTGAAAGGGAAAATAAAAACTGATTTAATAATAAAATCATTCTAGAACAAATCCGTACAAAAAACTTTTAAAAAGTCACTTTCACTCTAAGCAGTAACAAAATTGCTAAGAAGAGAGCACAGAATTCAGTGCAATTTACAGCAGATATTAGAGTCAAAAGAGAAAGAAGTGGCCATAAGTATTAAAGTACACAGCTGCTGAAGTATTATATAATGAGATTCCCAAGCCAGTTCCAGAAGGGTTTTTTTGGGTTTTTTTGGTTTTTTGTTTGTTTGTTTTTTCATGCTTCATCAGTACTTCACAAGCTCTCAAATGCACACTATCTGAAGTATTTGCATCTATGGTAAAGAAAAGAATTTTAAATACTCTTTATTCAAATATTTCAGATGTAACAACTGATAGAATGTATTTCTCATCAATTTTTAAGAAGGAGTAAGTTATAAGTATTAGAGAATATGTACATATTTGCTAGTTGTTTGGTTGTTTGTTGGGGTTTTTTTTGAGTATTAACCTAATAACTGTTTGGCTTACATTACCAAAAAATTGAAATATCTCATTGAGTCTATTATTGAATCTACTTTGATAATTGTCCTTTCAAAATCTCCTTGGTTTTCTTTCCTCAACATAGCAAGCAGTAAAATTAAATCCAAAGAACTCTTGGTGTCTCTCAGTGCTGTGAATTCAGACACACACAAACATCCCACCAACTGCTCCCCAAAACTCCAACCAAAAAAAGTCTGCACACCAAACAATGCCACAAAACACTGATTCTGCCAAAATAAACTCTACTGAGCCATGAATGTGGCTCAAGATATGGAGCTGTGCAGAAGAAACTAGGCAGCCAAAGGCTTCCTTTAAGGAATCACAGAACATGCTGTGTTGGAAGGGACCCCCAAGGATCACTGAGTCCAACTCCTGGCCCTGCCCAGGACAGTCCAACAATCCCACTCTGTCCCTGAGAGCGTTGTCCAAATGTTCCTTGAGCTCTGGCAGCCGTGGGGCTGTGATCACTCCCTGGGGAACCTGCTCCAGTTCCTGACTACCCTCCAGAGAAAGAACGTGTTCCTATTATCCAAGTCCCTGCAGCTGAGCATCCCCTGAGCATCCCCACGGGCAGCTTCCATCACATGTCAGAACCCAGGAAATTCCTCTGGCTGCCCTGGAGGACATGAGCCCCTGCCCAGGGGGCTCAGAGACCTTGGCACAGAGCCCAAGACCCCTGTGCCTTTGATTTAGCCCTCAGAAAAAACGATTACCAACCCTAGATGAAGAATTACGAGCCACGAAAGTTTAAGTAGAATGATAGTGAATTTATCACAGGGTGAAAAACAGATTCTTTTGGGGTTTTTTAGAATGGGGGTTCAGGGGGCAAGATGGAGGGATCTAAGTGTGTCCAGCCTTTCTCCTTCTTGGTCTCCATCTTCTGCTGTGATGCTGGCACTTTTAGATTGGTTTAGAGTAGAAGCTCACTGTCTAACATAGGTGATAGGTATTGGGAAGTTATGGTAAATAATGTACATGTAGTTTTTAGTATAAAAAGATAACATATAAAAAGATAACACTGCCCCGGGAGCAGGCAGAGTGCCTCTGACTGTCCTGCTGAGTGGACCTTGGCTGGGCAGGAGAAAAAATTTTATAGATAAGAAACAATAAACAACCTTGAGACCAAGAAATTAAGAGCTCTGACTCCTTCTTCAATCGCCAGGCTGGGAAAAGAGACTTTCTGGTGCATCTCAAGGTCACTCTGACCAGCTAGAGATCCCCAGAACCACACACAGCCTGTGCCCATCACGCCAAGCTGCAAAATCTGGCAGGCACCAAAGCCCAGCCTAATCAATAGGGTGAGCTGCCCACTCTGAAATGCACGTTCAGCTTATCACATTGTCCCATTCCTCTAATATACCTCAGGGATGTAACCCTCTTCTCATTTTTTCAGGCCATTCTGAATGATCCTCCTCTCCCCAAAATCTGGACATCACCTCTGTCAGTTCAAACACCTACCAAAACATTTGTGTTTGCTGGACACACTGAAGGCTTACAATGCCATCTAAACTGCACCCTTTGTGTCTGGTTAAAGAAATGCCAATGGGGATAAAATTTCCAAGAGCATCTAAACAGGCACAGCTCTTATCAGACAGGGGCTTGACACCCTGTTTTCCCCAACAGGAATTCCACACTTCCCTAGTCCTGGGTCCTTATTCCTGCTAATGCACAATGAGAGAGAAAGCAGCTCCACTGGGCTGTGTCCCTTCAGCCCAAGGTGAAGGACAAGAGCAAGGAGCAACAGGACAAGCTTTCCCAGCTTTCCCAGATGGACAACAAAAATCATCCAGCCTACAAATGGTATAATCTCCTGAGTGAAAACCAGCAACTTGTGGTCTGAATCTCTGAGAAGCAGTGTGAAAACATCTTAGTACGTGGTCAAAATTTCCAACTAGAGTTCTGTAAGGCAAATTAGACCTTTCCCCAAACATTCGATGTTTCTCCTTTTATCTGTAAGATTGTAATTTTTTAATTATAAAAAATATATTACTACTATTAGCTTTTTCAATCAGTAAAGCAGGAAATTCTTTACTACTTAAATTTCCCTTTCTTTAATGATATTTTTTTCATATTAGTTACCCTGCAGCTTATACTACCTGATCTCATCAGAACTGGTCAGCTCAACAGCTGCAGGGTGAAATATACTAAAAAATAAACCAAGAAAAAAGATGAAATTAGCATTTAATCTCTTTTTTTTAGGTGAATTTCAGTTTTATAGCTCTTAAGTAATAACTAGAAATTTGTTATTAAATTCAGAAATATATTTTCAGCCTTGAAACTCTTTGATGGATCAAAGAAAAATGGAATCCTGTTTCCACACAAAAGCTCTAGATATAAGGAAAAAAACTCTAATAGAAACTTGGCCTCAGCCAATTTTATTAGATTAATGCAGTATGACAAATCAATGTAATATTCCCATATTTATGGCTTATAAGAGAGATTGGTTGCTCAGCTATGTAAATGTAATTTGCTTGGTTGAAATTCCTTCTCCCTCCCCTTCCTTCCCTGAATTCATATTTTCTGCCTCTCACACAATAGAAAAACAAGGTGAGCACAGCATTTTTAAGACTTTGAAAAATTTTAAGACTCAGTGAACAGAAGTGATGCATTAACTCTCTGTATCCCTTGGTGGTTTTTTTTCTACTAAGTGCTTATAAATAACAATTTCTGCGGCCCATTAAGCCTAAGAGGACTTCAGCAAAGGTAAATTCTCCAGTTCTTAACTGGAAGGCTCATATAGCAGTATTTTAACTATAAAAAAGACCCCACATACAGACATTCACATATCAAGTAAAGATCTGAGAACAGAGCCAGGATTTTGCCACAGATACAAATAAACTTCTTTTCATTTGGTATCAGCATATTCTTTGCTTTCTAATTTTCCTCTTAAAAAACCTAGCCAAAAAAATAAACAAAGAGCATCCAAAAGCAAATCAGCTTTTAGCTTTTCCATGGGAGGTTCTCAAGCTTTTTTATAGCATTTTTTTACAATTGTGTTTAAAGCACTAAAGAACTCATCACCAGCCAGTATAGGTTGTAAATAGTTATACAAAAATAATTACACTGTTCAACAAAGTAGCATAGTAAATTTAAACTCATCAATAAAAAGGCTAACCTTTCCTTTTCAAAGAAACCCAGAGGTCTATTTAAAAAAACCCTTTAAATTAAAAAAAATGGAGTATTTGATTCAAAGTATGTTAACATAACCACTGTCAAATGACACTACATATAAACAAATAAATTTATAAGCTTTAAATCAAAACCATATGACTTATTAGAAGTTGTCAGCTGTCAATTGCTCTTACCAAACTGTTTTAACATTATGACTTATTTTTTAGTTAGGGAAAAAAAAAGTCAAAGTAAATCTTTTTATGATCATTGTAGTTTTGGGCTCTAGTAACTAAACCCATATTTGCTATTTTTTTTACCCCAAATCTAGTATTTTCAGAAAATAGACATGACCACTGCCTTAATCTCACCTGATGTTAAAAGCATATTTCATACAAGATTTAAGCTGGTCAAATCACCTTACATCATCCAGGCATGCTGTATCTTCCTTACATTAGGGAATTTTTTTTGAAAACACACAAAAAACTCTAATTTCCTTTCCAAGTGAACCCTCAGAAACACTCTGGCACACTCTTGAACTGTAAGAAGGAGATGTATATGTGTAACATTTAAGAGATGACCTTATTTGTAAAACATAAAAGACCACTCAGCTGTGGATGAACAAGTAAGTATGTTTTTCTGTAAAAATCTTAATCAAAGATATGATTTTTTCAAAAGTATATGGAATTGCTTGCAGGGTACTTCATATGTAAACCTTTTTTGGACAACTGTGACAATAAAAACTATTTTTGAGAACTTACCTCTAGTCTTTTCATAAGATACTGTTGATACTGCACTTATTGTTCTGAAAACGTTTCCTTTCTTCACTCTGAGGAAAACTGGCAATTCAGCACTTCAGCAAAGAGCATTTCTTTGCAACAGACTACAAAAACATGCTCCAAGAAAACACATTATGCAAACGCTGCACAGCCTAATCCATATTTTATGACTACCAGAATAAGCAGAATAGATATGCTAAACACTCTTGAATGTTGGTTTTCCCCACCAAAATACCTGCATTGTTCTTCCAAAGGGAAACAATGCAGACATTAATACAATTGTGCCAACAGAACTCATGGCAATCAACTTGCATTTTGAAGGCATGGGATACTTATCAGTTAGAGATCCAATTACACATGAGACACCACATCCAGCTATAAAATATTTCATGCCTATTTACAGGTTTTTTTAAGCAATAAATGACTCATCTGATTTAACTAGCCTTGATGTTATGTTTCTGTTAAATTAAAAAAGGCTGCAGTTCAGCTTGTTACTTGCTTGCAGGCTATGACATGCTGCCACCAGGTGGAGATAATTTAATAAGAAACCTATTTATGTACAGAGACAGTGGGAGGAACTTCATAACATGAAATGGTTACTGTAAATTAACTAATCAAGGGGAAAAAAAGAGAAAATCTCTGAATTAACTAAAGAACTGGGACATATACTTTGTATCTACCACTAACATTAACATACAGAGAGGCAAAAACTTGATAAAAAATATTCTGATAAATCCTCAGGGATTTGACCTTCAAGAATTCAGAAATTCATACAGAAGTTCATTAAAAAGGCTCAGCAGCAGTCATCCAACCAGAGAACCAGTTCAAATACAATCCTGCAGCGTTACACTCCTTCACCAGTGTGTGTACGTGAATAACTGCTTAAAACAAACAAAAGACAAAGCAAATTGAGGCAATTGGGTCAGGAAATCAGTTACACAGAACTGCTGCTTCTTGAATGTGTCCAACAGACAGCAGACAAATGCATGTTTTAAGTGATAGTGTAAAAAAATCAGACTGTCAAAGACCATGCATGGCTGCTCTCTTCACAGAGACAGATTATGGGAACAGCATAATATTTCCTTTAGGGACTGTCATGCCACTGGCACTGTGTTTCTTCATGATGCAATATGTATTTAAAGGGAAATACAAACAGCTTTTCAAAACACTTATAAGCAAAATACAATATTTGTATGATGCAGTAGAGTCATCCCTCCCTGTTCATGCTCTACACTAGCAGTGCAATCCACTCATAAGCACCACCCAGCTTTAGATAACAGGAAGAACAAGCATTCTTTCACCCTGAAGTCCTTGCTGGGTGCAGATAATGGAGAAAGGAAGGCTGAGAACAAGGAAGTCACTGTATCATCCATGGCTTGACCCTCAGGCTGTCTCCAGCCAAAGACACTGCAGCACTTGAACCACGTCTGGCATGTAAACTTCACTCCCTCCCAAGGGCAGACACCAGGAGACTTGCAATCAGGGAGATTATACAGAGCTAGGTTGGTGGAGAGGTTCATAATTGGCTGCATGTCAAAACAAAATTGCAAGAACCAAACCTCCAATTTAGCTTTACTACAAATTATACTGCAAAGCAAAGATAGAGTTGTCTTCCCCTGGGAAAAAGGGCTGTTAGTTTTAGGTGTCTGTCTGTAGACCCACATTATTTTTCACATATTCAGTATTACACAAAACCTAAAGTAGGCATACTTTTCTTCAGATCTAGAATATCCTTCCCAATACTTCACTAAACTTTTGATTTGGTTTAGTTCTTCAGTACTTTAAAAAAATAATGTTATCTTCATATGTAATTGTCTTAGAAACCCCTACTTTAAATTAATTTTTCATAGTATGTATTTGAGAATATCCTGTTTGTCTTAATTTGTGACATGGAATTTCCTCTCTAGTTAGAGAGCAAAGTATAAAATACATTGATACCATGAGAGATACAAAGTCTTTTTAATAACACTTCATTACATAGAATTAAGACACTGCAAGCAAAGAAAAAAAAAAACACAGCACAAGTATTTTAAGTTGATTCATTTGTATTCCTCTGACACAAGATAATATGTCATAAAATGAAGACTAAAGTAGCAAAGTGAAGATTGTTTCAGAGGTGTTTTAAAAAGAAAATTGTAAATGTAATTTATTTCTAAATTACAAGCCTCTCACTAAAATACATTTAGTCAAACCTATTTAGGGAATACAGGTGAAAATCCTGTGGTTGGTGTTTTGCAAAAAGCTAAAGATGGCATTCTAATATGGAATCATTGATGAGATGCATCAACTAAAGACATAATAAATTGGAGCTATGATGTCATTTAATGATTTAATACGAGACTGGAAGAGCATTTCAATATGGACCAGAAATAGAAACCAGGTGTTTCCAAAAAGTGGAGGAAAATCAAGCTGTGTTAAACACTAGATTAATATGTATAGAAAGTTGCAAGAGCAGCTACATGGAAGCAGGAAGAAATTGGCATCTTCTAAACCTGCGTGAGCTTGCGTACCTCAAAAAGTGTCACCCATGTTTTCTGATGGAATACAAGGGTTCAAGATGATCAAAGAAAACACATTCAAGCAATTATTAGGTGGTAAATAGGATTTAACAGAACTGGGAATAAATGACTGGAAAACAGTGTCTTTTACAAACTATAATTACAAATAAAATATGTACTTTAACATATACATGGCTAGTTTGATATACTTCCAAATAATGTTAATTGAACATTAGTAGTGGCATAAATTTATTTCCTGCCTTGATTACACTGATATGCATCAGATGTATTCAATTCAAAAAATGTGAACAACATTGTATTTTGGGTTTTTTTTGTGGTAAATATTAAAACCTTAACGACAATCATATCATTTTAAACTAAAGCCTAAGCAACTTTGATTGACATGGCAGAATATCTACAAATAAAAAAAAAATCTTATGTTACAAAATTTGGAAGTCTATCCTGCCAGAGATACTGCTGTTTCATAAGAGATGATATGAAACATTACTGACTCTTTCCATTTGTCCCTTCTTTTCAAGGAATGAGTGGAACTAGACTTTGACATGTTGAATCCTGGAACTATGATTCTCTTTTTTCCTTAGGCAAAGTTGCTCGTACAAAGTGACTGAAACCATAAATAGAGAACATTTAGGAGAACATTCGCCTCCCGTATGGGTATCCAGCCTTCTTTGCTGCCTCAGAAGGCCAGAAAAAGCAGCTACATTGAAGAAATTAATGACATAATCATAGGAAAAAGGCAGAAATTTGTCTTATCATTAATTATTTAACAACATACAAAAGTCACAATTAAAATTCTTCTCTTCAAGATGAGTCACTTTTTAAGGTCTCCTCTGCAGAGACTACAAATACTGATCATTTAATGTTTTCAGTAACAGATTGGCAAAACGTACTTGGCTGTGATTTCTCTAAATACCAGATCCTTCTTTAAACATATCCAGAATAGTTTGGTGTCAGTTTCACAAAAAATATTAATGCTTCTGTTTTTCTAATGGCCATAACTCCTATTTTCTTCCACTGTTTGAGAATTCCTACTTATTTTGTGAAGTCAAAGCATTTAGAAACCATTTATTTTGGTGAACAGGAGTGAATTCTGCAGTCATATTTCATAGCATTTGTGAAATGCTACCTATTTTTCGTCTCAAATTTTGGACTTAATTATCACTAATCCATAATGAGAACATGAAATAAGTGAAAACTGAGATGATTCTCATTGCATGATTAATCTTTGCACAGATTTTTACAAACATGACATTCTAGAAAATTTCCTGAACAGATGTTAATATTTAGAATGGATTAAGCATTAAACAATTAATTCCAATGTACTTTTTATTTTACCAAATAGAGACTTTTAGAAGAAAATTCAAGGTTTAATTCCTAAAACTACCCCAAAAGTGCTGTTTTCCTGGGGTTTTTTTATTAAGTTAGAGATCCTGGTGTCCTTCTGTAGGCACAGCATTACCACAAATCCATTTACCCTCCTTTAAAATCACTTAATTTTATGCAAATATTTGTTCAAGTATTTTTTGAATATTTTCTATTCCAATTTTCTTCACTCTTATGGACAAAATTATTACATTTTCAGACTAAAGATGTTTAGTCAGCTCAAACTCATTTTTTCCTTCACCAAGCATATACTTGAATGAGAGAATAATTCTCTTTCCTTCCACTTGCCATTCTTGAATTGTTAAAGAGGTCAAATATATCCCTCCCCACTCTTGAGTAAACAAACCAATTTACTCTCATGTCCTGATACACTTTCTTATCTTGCATGAACACTTATTCCTAAAAACTAAAACAATTTTAAAAGAACAGACTTCACTTCACTGAAATATGGGAAAATGTTGCAGCTAAATAAAATTAATTCTATTTTTCAGATATATGAGACTATAGGCCATATTTACACCTACAGCCTCATACACTAGTTGTGCAAGAGCAACAAACCTGTACTGGCCAGACATCTTCTAAACAGAAATACAGAATTTGCTGGTGAACCCTCAGTTTCATTTAAGATTATGGGATGGAAATTACTTGCTCATTCATTTTGGCTTCGACTTGCAATTCAAAAAACTTCCTCTCACTACCCCTTACCATCAGTTTTTCTTTGCCCTTTTTAACACCTCCTTCCCCTCCCTACAGGATTTTGGCATTACGATTATGGATTCCAGAATGCATAGGATAAGCTCAGAGTGTGTTCTATCATCACCAGCAAGCTCAAGAAGTGTTACTAAAAGTAAGAGCAGGAAATTATGGTGGAAGTGGTTGAGATTTCAGAAAGATCTGAGCTGTAAGCATATAACTTGTGTTAAAGATCGTTTGCATATCACATAGGAATTACTAGATTTTTCTTTTATTTAGGTATCTGAAATTGGCTTTTTATCCTAAAGCTTACAGGTCTCCCACCAGAAGGGAGAAGCAGAAGAGAAAGGAGGGGGTGGAGGGAGAGAGACAGTACCACTCCTGTTTTCTACCACGCACACTAAGTTAAGGACAGAGAAACAAATCCTGCTAGTGAGTCACAACCGCTGTTCTACAGATACAGACAATTACGCATTACAAAGATAAAACATTCTGACTTGTGCATAGAGGGAAGCACTGCCTGAAGTCCTTTGAAATGAAACAGCACTCCTGTGTAAGCAGGAAACTATGGGAATGGGTGTGGGGGTGGCACAGAGCAGGAGGAACAAGTGCTGGGGGTCTGGGATTCACAATCTGCACAATTCGTCTTCTCTGCGTAGGCTGCATCACTGGAAGGGTGTTGGGAGGTAACATTTCATTCCATAGATATATATGTGCAAAGTCTAGAATTCCTAGCTATGCAAAGACCATTTTCCTCCTTACTTCACTCTCCTAGCATACGCAACTTATTTTACAGAACTTTAGAAATGGTAAACTCTTCCCCAATTTTCCTTGTATTTAAAAATTCACCTAGCAGTCTAGCTTGCTGCCAACCCCTTACTCAAACCACCAGTTCAGTATGAACCCAATTGGTGCTTTCCAGAGGGTGTTTTTGTTTGGCTGGGTTTTTATAGATGTATAACAATATATATTTCCTCCTGTTGGTAAATTATTGACATGTCATTGCATGGCTTCCTCTTCTCTGCTCTGCCTCATAGGACATCCAAACCTTTCACTTGCTTCAATCAAAAAATAGCAGTGCTCAAGTGTACTAGTACAATGAAATAATTCTGCATCTCAGCAAAGCTTTATCACCTGCCACCACTATAAGAAAAAAACTGAATCTACCCTCTTATGCAAGAAATTGACTATGACACCTGTTAGTTACAACCACCCCTTTTGTCTTCATTTACTACCAGTATCTTCACGCTGAGCTCAACAAGACAGAATATACAAAAGTACACCCTCAAGAGAAAGCAAAAAAATTCATATGTATACTAAAATTTCAATTTAAATAGCAAAGTGCTTCTGGTGGGGTAACTGGTTTAAAATTTGGAAAAGAAGAAGTCTACATGAAGCTTAAAGAACTAATTAAAGATGCAGTGGCTTTTAAATGTTCACAGCAAACCATTCACATTTCACTTGCAGAGGAAAATTTACCAAAAATAATATAGGCTAAACATGAATATTACATTATTATTATTATTGTAACTTTGTGCAAACAGCCTGCAAACTTAAGAAATCCCAAACACTAATAATAAGAACATCCATGTCTGTGAGGAGGAAAAGTATTATTATTGCACTCCTCTAAACTGATTTTGTACTTCATTTTAGGTAATCCCCATAGTGTCAGGTTCTTTGAATAAGTTTTTAAAATTGTTTTTCTTTCTTATATTTTTTCTAACTGGTATCTCAAATATTATTGTAACAATTCAAGAGAGATTTCTTGGAGGATTTTTTGGGGGGAGGGTAGGGGAAAGGGAAGGAGGAAAAGGGGTATTGGTGTTTTGATTTACACGTGAGAGAAACAGAAAGTCAGATATTGAGTGATATAGTCCTTTATTGAAAATTACCTGTAACTGACCATAATTTTGTCAGATAATTTCATTTTCCAGTTATTGGGCATATTTTGACTTGAAGAATCAGCTAAGTACTTTTAAATTCCTAAATATCCCTCCTAGAACTAGTTTTAAATTTTCTTTTTTTTAAGTGGTTTTAAGAGCCTGAGGATTTTAGATACAAAATGCACAGTACTTCCCTTTCATTTGAAGCTGTTTCTGCCTTTAAACTAGTTGTTAACTAGCCAAGGAACAATGAACTGTATTTCTTACAGCTGACACATTCAGAAGTTAATTGCTGACATAGATTTGGCAGCTATCCCAGTACAGGAAAAAAAGAATGTATGGATTCAGGCTACTTTGCATTCTGGTCAGAAACACTCACCAGCAACATGACAACGAACTTTGCACTCAAAAAGGTCCGTCTTTCAGAAGGCTGGAGATTAAATAAAACATCTTGTTTACCAAAGTGACAGATTTGGTCTGTAAAAACCAACAATCAAGATTAAAAAATCAAGGAACATATTACATGCAACAAACTAACCTCTAGTAAAACTATAACTGTTCTTCTCAAGGAGCCTATTTAAACATAAGAAAACCCCCCACATTTTCCTTAAAGTGAAAAAGGGGATGCATGCTACTAAGATACCCACATCATTTTTGAGAAATACTTAAATGATAATTAAAGATAAGAATTACTACAAAATGTTTATTAAAGATCCAACTGAATAGAGAAATTAAAACTATTTTATACACACACGCAAAAGTCCTTGTATTTCTGAGCAAGTTGCACTTTCTGTTGAGTTACTCCAGTGATACATGCTATCAATTTTAATCATAATTTATCTTGTTTGTGTTAGTGTAAGTTATACTTTTGTTCATCTGAGTAATCCCTACAAAAAGAGAGAAATGTGGTCTTGTTTTAACCCTGCAGAAGCCAGGAGGGGAGCAATGGGAGCAATGCATCCCAGAGCTCTGCAGAAGCAGTGCAGGGGCACGTGTGCGTGCCTCTCATGCCATTACCACGGCTCCAAGCAAGGCAGCTGCCAAAAACATTCCTTTCAGCAACTGAGTGTACACTGAACAGCATCCAGAATAGTTATATAGAAGTTATGTTATTGACTTTGAAGACAAAACTCTATCTATCCGTTTGAAAGGCACATCATCATTTTCCCAAGTCATCCAGGAAAGAAGTGCAGGGATGAATATTCATGGATCAGCAGAAGGAGGTGATGATTGATTTTATAAATTTATGAAATATGCTTGGTTTAAGATATAAATATGCATTTTCATATAGGATTAGAACTTTAAATGAAATGTTGGGTCTCCTGCTCTCTACATTGTCAATGGTTAAAGCACAAGGAAATTCTACCGTAATGAAATACGTCAATATATATGAGTTACATCAGTTACTTGAACAAAAGTACAGCTGCATTCTCTGTACCTCTCTTCTCTTTACAATCCCCTTCTTGTTCTTCCACTGGTCTTTTCCAAGTCTTTTAGACCTAACTCTAAATAAATTATGCTGCTGTTTATACAGCCAATTCAATTTACAGCAATAGATAACCTCTTGTGTGTACAAACAGTGAAGGGGACACATAAATTTTGCCCCTCTAATTACTCTGTTCTCTCAGTTGTTTTAAGGGATCAGGGAATGTGCATTCCAATCTGCATTCCAGAGCCCTCCCCATTTCTACTGTGGGATTAAAGAAACTACACAGGGTTGCCCCAGCATTTGGTACCCTTTACATTGCTTGCTCAAAACATCTGCCTAAGTAACAACATGGCCTTTTTAGAACATTGATTAAATACATAGAGTTATTTAGCTATTTCTATATTTGAAACTAATATTATCAGTAATTAATTTTGCATTTGTATTTCAATGTGTTTGTGGATCATAGAAAGGCAGCTGTGCAACACCAAGGCACCTGTGTTTAAATGGAAACAAAACTCAGGAAGACAAAATGAGGTCCACCTTCACTCCCAAAAGACATGAAACCACAACTGCAGATATCCAGTCTGGCAATTTTAATAAATGGAGTTTGCAGGAAAGAAGAAAAAAGCTTGGTCAGGCTCTGAACATATCAATACTGGAAGCATCTTTCTCACCCAATTTCATGCACCTGAAGCATTACCAGTCCAGCATTCACAACCAGCTGAAAACATCAAAACAGCCTGGTTGGCCATGGAAGTAAAACAGTTTGGTTATTCTATTTAGTTCTTCAGAGAGATACATGCTCACAGCTCTTACTTCAAAACCACAAAAAAAGTAATTTCTGATGCAGTGTCAGAATAGTGAGAGGGGAACGTAAACCTTTAAATACATGTCTTACAGGTTGTTTTCACCCACATTAGGGTGTTTTTGGCTTTGTGCTGGGTTTTTTGTTTGTATTCCTCTCCTTCCCCCCCTGCCACCCAGCAACGTATTTTCCCACCAAAAAGCACATTTATGTTTTGATTCCCTGATTTCTTAAAAAGAACCACCGAGCATTCCCCTCACTAATCTTCAGATTTAAATAAAGATTTCTGAGAGGTAGTCCTTAGGATTCCAAAAAAATGCTAAATCAAGCCCAGCAAACATTTCAGCCTCTGCTTTGGCCCATTTGAGACAGAGCTCCTGGACTCAACGTGCATAGCACCAAAGAGCAACAGTGAAACCAGTTGACAATCAGCACATCTTTTCATGTCAATTTTGACTCTACCACATAATAAAATAAAAGCAGGACAACTGTCACAGCATTGAAATTAAATCAAAATAGCTGGTTCAATTCTGGATTCATGATGGACTCTGACTTTTCTCAAAGTTCCTTTATGCTTAAGTTCACATCAATTAAGGAAGAAAATATCCATAGAGGCATGACTTCATCATATTTCAATTATTTTAAGACTGTAGGAAAAGTATCTTTATAATGCAAAGGAAAGAAAAAATTAAAAAACACTCAAAAACACGCCAAAACCCCCATTCCAACAAAAAAAAACCCAAAACCCAGTCAAAACAAGCAAATATTTATTTAGGTAGGAATTAAACCTTACACAAAGGTATTTCATGAACAATTGAAATCAGACTGGCAGTAGGATTTTTTTTGTATAGAAATGTTTACTGTGAAAAGTAGCTTTTGCTTCACTATGCAGTTTTTTTCCTAACAGCTTCTTAGAAAAGCTTATATTCTCATTTCTGCTGTTTTAGTAATTCTTTGTCATAGACACGTGCAGCTATTTTTAGGACCAGATTTCAGAAAAACATCAGGTAACAGAATTTTAAGAGGAGGGATTGTCTTCCAGTCTTATGAGTGCTATGTGAGATTTTATGTGATGCTTTCATTAGAGAAAAAAAATCATGGAAAGGGTTGTAAAGCACTGAAACAGACTTCCCAGGAAAGTGGTGGGGTCACCATCTCTGTAAACATTCAAAATTGTGTGAATACAACAGAGAACACAGTTTAGCACTGAACTTGGCGGTGATTCTGGGTTGATGCTTGATTACCTTAAAGGTCTTTGACAACCTTAACAATCCTATAATTCTATAAAAGCACCTCTGGACTATGAAAATAAAATCTTTTGTTTCAGCAGTCCTACACCTTTAAAAAAAAACCAACAAAACAGTAAAAAACACATTAAAAAAACCCAAACAAGCAAAAAAATAAACCAGAAAACCTCCACCACTGACCAAAAAACATCTCTTGTTGGAGGAGAACAAACACTCAGGGTTCCTCCTTCTGCACTGTTTGAGTTTCCCATCCCTCCCCCCATTACAATAGGGTTTTTTTTTTGATCAAGCATTCATAAAAGTAATTAGATAATTCAGTCATTTTCATAGGTAAAACCAGACCATCATTGCAGTAATAGTAATGAGATTTTATACAGGAAGACAGATAGGGATGTTACTTATTTAATATCTGCCAGGTCACAAGAAATAGAGTTGGTATAGTTATGAACAGAAACGTTTTTTCTGCAGTGCTACCTTGCATTGACTTACATGTCTAAAGACTAATAGTATCTAAAAACCTCTGAGAACACTCCTGAGTGAGCACCACAGTCTGGAAAATAGTCACAAACATAGTTAAGGTGCAACAAAGCAATAGCAACAGTCACTAATAACACTAAAAAAGAGTAAGATTTCCATAGAATAGCTTTTACAATGTTTACATGATGATAAATCCTTTCTTTTTTCTGGTAGACTCACTGGCTACAGTTATCTGTCCTGTTTTAAAATGAGCACAGAGGAACAGAAATCAGAACTCCATCTAACAGCAGAAGGGCTTTTCCCTGGAAAAAGATGCTTTCTGGGATTGCTTACTTGTGCTTGTTTGGTTTTTTTCCTAAATCAGATCATATGTAACTAAAAATGCAAAATACGTGATTCACAGAGAGGTCTATTTCTTTTCATCACCATTTTTACTCTTTACTGAATAGTTTCCCCAGCCATATCTGCTCTTTTATGCAGCAGATAAAGTGTTCATTCATGTACCTAGGACCACACAAAAAAATAAAAGGCTGTCAGAGTGTGGCACAAAGGGCTATGCAGAGTGAAATAGGTGATTCCTGAGATGTTAGAACACAGATAAGAATCTTCTGATTTAAACTAGTCTTTGCAAATGATATAGAAATTTGAATGTAAGATCAAAATTATTTTTAAAATTAGTAGCACATACAAAGGCCATGCACTCACAGAATTGAAAATCACTATCGTGACAGTAAATAGAATTCTATAAATTTTCTTCCAAGAATGGTGAAATCAGAGTAAGTCTACCCTAAGTGTAGCAGCACTGTATAGAAAACACCACCTCTGAGAGAGTTCCCAAACCCAGCAACATAAATTTTTTACATACACAGGCTGTATAATCCAAAGACAGAATTCTAATTCACAGAAAAGCAGTGCACAGGTGCTGGAAAGGATTATTTTGACTAAATGCTAAAAGCTGTTGAACCCAATGTGTGGAATCGCCATAAACTGGCACAAGTCCCTGGAACATCTGATGGCTCAGACAGTGGCACTTACAGACCTGCAGGCATGACCTGAATACTGAAAGCCTAAAGAACAATTTTGACCAGTGTCACAAAGCCACAGACCAAAACAAACAAGTAAATCAAAACTCTCAAAATCTCAAGCAAAACTGAGCGATGAATTTAGTGATGGATTTTCACACTGAATGCTAAACTTCCCAACACAGTTATAGCCTGGGCTACAGCTAAGTGAACATGATGATTAATTGCAATTTTTTCCACGTTTCCAGAGGGAGATAATGAAATCAGTAGCTTACAATATTTACAGTGCATCTTTGGATTTATTATTGAAAAGCACAGAGAAAAATATTCTTTTTCTGTCTTGCATTTTATCTCTTGAATAGAATCTGGCACACCAGAACACCCCTTTAATTTCCAGTTCTTCCGTGCTCTTGGATTAGCCCACACTTTTTCAGCACTACTTATAAACATGCCCACTACTTAAACACACAAAGTTAGAGCTTGATTTTTCTATTCTTCACGGAATCAAAATTCCCACATACTCATATGGAATTGATACAACTCCTGAAAGCTTCAATCAGACCCTGAAAAGTGCAATCAGTACAACCCCTGAAACACTTGACTCCAGTGGGAGATCCGTGGCTGCAGGGCGTGCACAGTTCTGTTAGCAGAACTCATCTCACGTAACACAGTTTTCTTAAAATAAAAGAAAATAAAAGTCTGGAGATGTGGCATTCATATCATACTACAGACAGCCTTCACTGGAAAAAGTCAGCATTAGCTTCTGCTTAACTCTAAATTTGGGTATTGTTCCCCAACAGAGAAAGCAGAGGAGCATGTGAATGGCTGCATTATTTATTACAGACAGCAATGCCCAACTGGATATAATTCATTCTAAATTCCAAGATTATTAAGACAAAATTTACAAAATTTGCATTCACGAACAAAAAACACAAACAGAAAGCAGCAAAACCAAAGATTCTGTTGCAGAATAAAGATCCCTCATACCAGATCGTTCGGGTGATTAGCAAAAACCAGGCTTAAATGTTGTGCAAGGTTGTCTTTGCAATTCTCTGTTATTGCTAAAATAAAATTTTAAAAAAAATTAATAAATGCCAAGAATTTAAGCTACACTTTTTGACAACAGGTGCAGCCTCACTTTAAGTGCTGTATGCAGTTTTGGCTACCTCAATACAGGAATTATATCAGAGAACATCCAATAGAGGGCAATGGGGATAGGGAAGGGTCTGGAGGGGAACCATGTGAGGAGCATCTGAGGGTACTTGATTTGTTCAGCCTGGAGCAGAGCGGACTGAGAGGAGACCTCAGTGCAGTTACAACTTCCTCAGGAGGTGAAGAGGAGGGGCAGGCACTGATCTCTGTGGTGACAGTGACAGGACCCAAGGGAATGGTGTGAAGCTGCATCAGGGGAGGTTTAGGTGGGGTATCAGGAAAAGGTTCTTCAACCAGATGGTGACTGGGCACTGGAACAGCACCAAAGCTGACAGAGCTCAAGGAGCTTTTGGACAATGTCTGTGGCACATGGTGGGATTGCTGGGGTCGCCTGCACAGGGCTGGCAGTCTGACACCATGATCATGGTGGGTTCCTTCTAACTGAGGACATTCTGTGATTCTGACCCATCTTAAGAGTAACAATACTTCTTCCCTCCTGTTCATATGCTACAGAGTCACTGGTCAGAAATTAATTTTCGTCCTGAAAGGTTGGTTTTGGGGGTTTTTTTTGTTTATTTTTTTAATCATTCTATATCCATTTACTCATGTATCAAGCTTTGTTTTAGAGTATCTCCGCTCTTTCCATACGCTCATCCCTGGGAATCATCTTTCTAGCAATCAAATCTCTCTCAGCATTTATTTCACCAGGATCACTGCTAGACCAGTTTTAGCCCTCATCTCCTTGTAAGGCACAACCTGCAACACTGACTATTGTGCAAAAGAGATACTTACAAACAAGGAAGCTTTTTTGAAATTGGCCTGATGCAAATCAGCTTAAAATTCAAATATTTCACATTACTATTTGTTAAATTAAAATAGCTATTACCAAAAAGGTAGGAAAATAAAATGCTTAAAAAAATTAGGGAACTGACTACTAAGCAAAAAAAAAAAAACAACACTGTAAAGCCCATGAATATAACACGTAGTTCTGAGTCCATCACATAGGAGATTGACAGCTTCTCTGTTATGTGCTATTTCAAATGCCACAGAAGAGTCAAGTAAGGAACTGGTATGACTCCACTACTTACAGCACCACAATTAAAGGACTGAACATTTTTTTCAGACTTTTTTTTCTCTTGTGTAAGTTGTTGACACTTTGTACCAAGCAGATCAAAGCACCGGCAGATTTAGGAACAAATTCAGGCAACAAAGATCTGCCAAGATTGTTAAGGAAGATCACACAGATATAACCTGACATATCCCTGAACATGATAGGTGCTCTGACAGAAGTATCACGCTCTTTCTGCTCTGTACTTACTTGTTCCTTTATGACTCCTGCTTTGAGTCTCTGTTGAGGTCACTGGAGCACATCAATCTTTTTCTGATCCAGTAAGCACATTAGTTTATGAGTATGGTGTGTTCAAGAACTTCTTAAAAAATGCTGTATTATGATACTCCAGATAACTGGTCTCCAGTACGTTTAAGATATCCTCATTTGCTATCCTCTTCCCTATAAATCAACCACACTGGATCTGTAGTTTATTCTGCTTTGACCAATTAAAATAACAATGTCATAATATTAACACAATACAATTGCACCTTGATTACATGTATCCTCTTACAATAAAAAAAAAAGATTGTATCATCAGTTAAAGGAACTGTTCATAATAAGAGGCAAGATTACGTCTTCCTTCCTATTTATATCTATCTGTATCACATCTTTACATTTCTGTTTTTAAATACTTTGTTATTTTAACCATGGACCTGAGTTCATGCAAGCCAAATTCAGCTGAGTACAAAGGTCTACAAAGTTAATGGGTTTGAAATTACTTGCAGCTTGACTGAATCTGGTGCAAAATCTTTTAGTAGCAAGAAAATTGCTGGCAATGAGTGTTTTTAATCTGAATTCATACTATGCTCTAAAGGGCACCCCTTGGGCAAAGGGGTCAGGACAATGACTTCTTGTGTGAAGTATGAATTTTTCCAAGTATGAATTTTGGATCATAGCTGATATTGTTCCTTAGACTACAACTGCAATGCAAAGCACTAGTTTAGTATTAGCTAATGAGAAACATCATCTTGAAAAGTTTCATTTGTATCCTTATAAGATATTCATAAGCTACAGCTCTGACTATTGCTGAATTATGAGGTTATTCATCAACCTCTGTCCACTGTTTAGCAATACTACTCAGGTAATTAGGACACCAAATGAAAACAAGTGCAGCCTTCTAAAGTCACAACATAAATTTTGTTAGGAGGAAAAATTTAACTCAGCAAAATGAAAACGAGCCACTTGTATTTCCCTCTCAATTTTTGTTTTTTTTTACCAAGAGCCACTACATCTTAAATGAACATAAATTAACATATCAAAGATCTAAGCTTTTTATGGAAAGCTGGTTCTTGAAGGAACTTGTTTAGTTAAGAGGATATTTATTTCAGTAATGATAGGACTACTAAAGAGGCTGACAATGATAGAATGACTAAAGAGGCTGACAAAACCTTCATAGTGCTACATGCTGCTTCCCAATTTTGTCTGGATGTTATCCATCCAGAAACTGGATATTTCAGACAAGATTATGCTTGGACCATGGAAACTGGTAACAAATTACACCTTTGGTTAGTGGATCTCCAGGCTTGCCAAATAGGTTTCTGAAAGACTTGTTTTCTTCATCCTTTTTGCCATGATCCTTATGCATCACATTAAAGAGCAGGTGAAACCAAAGAACCACATTTTTTCTTTTCCAGAAGAGGCAGGAAGCAGATAAAACATTTCAGCAGGTGTTTGGCTGCAAGTTTTTAGCATTGTTCTTAAATAGGCAGTAACTGGGTAATGAATCTTTAGTTGATACACTTTACTGTCACCTTCTTTCCCAGATTAATCTACTTGTGACAGTAAAATAAATGCTTTTAAAGAACTGGTGCTTCTTGTCTCTCATGCAAACACAAACTTAAGTCAATGGATGGTGTCCTATGACTAAAATTAACAGAGTTTGGCTACAGTCATAGAATGGCTCAGATTGGAAGGGACTTTAAAGATCAAATCATTCTAATCCCACCGTCATGGGCAGGGACACTTCCCACTAGAACAGCTTGCTCAGAGCTCCACTCAGCCTGGACTGGAACAATCCCAGGGACAGGATCCACAACTTCTGTGTGAATCCTCTTCTAGTGCCTCCAAAATGACAATATTCACAGATATCTTAACATCTTAGCACTATGTTATAAATTTCTCATTCTGCAGTAGATCATTAGACTTGCAGTTCAGGCCATTACTGCCGTGCATTCATTAACGACCCAGCTGCTAATGCACAAATGCAAAGAGAGAGATTTTCTGTTAATCATAATTTCCTAAATCATAACAGCAGCATAAACGGGCAGCGTTGCCTATCTCATGCTATTTAAAAAATAAATGCCAGTGATCTCCTGTCATTTCAAGAGATGTTTTCACATACTTCAGTGAAGCCACTGGAATCAATGGATTCCTGCTAAGAATGAGCCTCTGGTTTGGTGCTTCCATGGAGCCACTCAAATGCAGGACACTCAAAGGCTTGGCAGTCTTGTGAACACAAGGATTTCTAACGTTGTGGATGCCTGTATTCTTTGTGTCCTTTCCACATAACATTTGTTAACACTTACATGTATTTCTTTTCCAGTACACAAGGATTTTAATATCATAATATGTCACCACAAATAGCTGTAACCAGATGACTCTCCCTATTTTTCTTTTCTTTCTATTCAATAAATTAAAAGGTAGGTTCTCTGCTCATCTACAGCAAAGCAAATCAGAAAATGTCTTCTCCAATTAATGATATCATGAATCAATAGATAACAAATAATGCAAAAATTCAGGCACGTAATAAAAATAAGAACCTTGGTACCTTTATTTTTGAAGACACCCCATTAAAGATGCTATGGCATAACAAAAGGCATCTGAAGATTATCTTGCTTTCTTAAGTTAACTCTTTTGTTTCCTGATATAGTTTAAAAATACACAAACACATTCAAACAGTTTTAAGACGAACTGAGCTACAAAAGCAATAAAAATATTGTGTTAAAGAATGCAGAATTACGTCACTGAAGCTGGGCATCCTCAAATTCTTGAAGTAACAGCAAGTAGTGCTCTGAATGTCCTATTTAATACTAAAAAATATTCTGAGTTTCAAACTAGCTACCAAGAATTGAATATTCTAGGCAAATACCTAAACCAAGAAGTAGTTAAATACACCAAGGGGGAAGCCATGACACCATGTCAGAATTAGGCCATGATTGATTGCTTAGGTCAAAATAAAACCTGGTGTTAAGATATAAGTTACCAATAGGCCTGGATCTAGTCTATGAGACTCCAACAAGTCTCCAGATTTGAATACCTCAGGTTATCAATAAGTTTTTCCTCCAGTCTCTCCTATTTCTGAATTTCAAGAGACATTGAAAATGAGATTCAAATGGCCTGCAGAACTTTGGAATACACATCATCAATTAGACTGCCCTTATTTCTTAAGGCAAATGTATATGCTAAAAAAAAATTAAGACAACAAAAACCAAAACGCCCCATCAAAAAAAAAAAAACCAAAAAACCAAAAATACACAAAAAAAACCTCTAGCAAACAAATAAAACATATGGCATGAATTAGTTGAAATAGACGGTTTAAAATCTGAATACCAGCTATTATCCAGATTCTTTACCTGGAGAAGTTCATATCCTACTCTTTCAATAATAGATTTTCAACTCACAGACACAAATTACAGTGAAGTTAAAACATGTGTTTCCCAAAATGTCGTATTAACTTGACTCAATTGCAGTGGAATCAAATGGCATGTGCTGAATGTAACTGTGGGATTACTGGAGTAAATTGAAAGAAAATCAGTAGGTAAACATGAACCACTTGCGAAAGGTGCCTCAAAGAAAAGGTCAGTGAAAGGGCAAACAAATACTGCATTTGTTCTCAAAATATTTGTTGAATAAGGTGGCCATGAAAGGCAAATAATACATAAATTCGTCTTAACAATCCAGCAGCATTTCCATAGATAGAAATAATGAGTTATCTAAATAAATGTGTTATGCTGAACGAGGAAAAGTCCAAATTACGCTATTCAACCTCTAAGACTTTGAAGCTCTGTGTCCATGACTTTATCATTCATATGTTTCATGATTTAGAGTTACTGTAAATGATAAAAGTATCTCTAGTTCCATTTGTATGGGAGTCCATGAAATAAAGCTCTCTACATATTTCTCATATACCTATTTCTAAGTCAATGTTTCAGAACTCCTCATCAGTTCAGACTTATTTTCAGGCAGGTATTTTGATTCCCATATTTACCTGAAGAGGAGAATGTAGCCTAAATGAGAAAAATCAAACATGATTTTGTCAGATTTTTGTTTGTTTTAGAAGGGTGAAAACAAGAAGGAAAGATAACAGCTGTGTTTTAATTTTGATGCAATTGTACAAATCAACTGGTAGAAAATATCTGGCTGAAGTCTCAGAATCTGCTTCAGATTTCAGTGTACAATCAGAAAACAGTAGTTCCACTTAATCCAGTAAGCAAAATCACTGATTTCAAAAATCCCAAATGTCATGGGTTCACTACACAAAAAGTAGAAAGAAGCGGGATTCCAGACTGTTGGTGAATAAGACACACATGCTGGCATCTCTCTGGGGGAAAGTTTCTCATTAACAAGCAGTCCCTTTAAAGCATTTGTAAAGAGAAACCTCTTCACAAAATACAAGAAGAAACTTCATACCAAAGCAGTGAAAAGAGGAAAGCTGAAGCACAACATACTCACTCCTATGAATCTCCTGGATGAGCACAAAATAGATTGAATTCTACAAGCAAACATTTTCTACTGCAACTTAAAAAAAAAAAAAAAGCTAACTTAAAGAAATGTGTATTATGCAGAGTGGTAAAAAAATAGGATTTTACAATTTGGGAAGATGCCCATTTCATCCACTTCAAGTCAGTGTCCCCAGACACTGGTAAAAACCAAGAAAACTTTATTTATCACTACATATCTTAAAAGGCAGATTTGCAGAGTGCAGTATGCTCTTTTTTGGTTTGTGGTATGGTGGGGATTATGCGTGTGTGTTTTGTTTCAATTTTTATTAAAGCAAAGCTAATTCAAGCTCGATAAATTGTCTGGACAGCTTTGAAATGTTAAGAAAAAAAATCCTTTTGTTTGAGCATAATAACACTGCCAGCTAAACTCCTCCCTTGTGATGAAATTAGGAGAGGGACTATTTGGCCCTGGTAGATAATTATGACATTCATAAGCTCTTAACGTAAGGGGCTGGGGGAGGGGGTGCCTGTCTGCTACTTGTTCTCAAACTGCTCTGATTTTCTGGAACAGAACAAATACAGCACAGTTCCCTCTCTCCAGTCTTAAACACCAGCACTTCTCAAAGAAAAGGCTTCAGTCATTCTTCATAAAATCTACTGCAGCTATATCCTTCAAAATATAAACCCTGAACCCAGGAGTTTCAATATTTCTAAAGCAAATAATCCAAATGTAGTTACTGACTTTTTCTTAGCCATCCAAACTATTTGAAAAGTCATAATCATTTAATATTGACATAATAATGCCTTTCTTAAAAACAAACAAAAAAAGTAACCCTCACAAGCGCCACAATCTTCATTTGATGATGTAAGTGTTCCTCATCACTGCATTCCCCGAATAAAAAATAAAGTCCCCAAGAGTTTTTGGAATAGCCTCTCAAATAATTTGATTCACTTCAAGAAATTCTCAAGATTACTTCAAAGTGCTGTCAAAAAAAAAAGTACAATAAATCACCTCAATAATGCTCATTAAAATTTAAACTAATAAACTCCCCCCCAAACACTGCTGTAGAAAATGTCTCTTCCCTAGCAACCTAAATGGGTGCATTTTCCATATGCAGATGTTCTCCCATTCCCATTTACTATGCCCTGCTGTGGATTGAGGCTGCACATTTCTGTTACTTCCACAGTCGGTTAAAAAATCGTACTCTGCCACTGCAATTCCCTTCCTTTATTAAAAAGAATAAAATGAAGCTGTTTCTTTAAATTGAGAGAAATAACTTACTATCAATATTAGGTTTATTCAGCTTTCCTCCTCTTCTTTCCATCCCCTCCTCACACATATCCTATAATTTTTAAAACTCGCTTTAATAGCATCTGTAATTCCACTCCATTATTTATCTCCTGACATTTGTGATAGTAAGAAACCTAAACTATGCAATCCACCCACGCTGCAGAAATCACACTTCACGAAGTCGCTTTCTATCCTTCCTCCTTTGGAGGAGGCGCATTCCACATCTCCATCATTACACCAGGTGGATCCATGCAAAGCCTGCAGGAAGCATTCCCGCTCTCCTCCTCTGCCATCCCAGTGCCGGCTGGACCCAAAAGCCTCCGGAGTGCTCCCGAATCGCTGCTCCTCGGGAGACCTTCCCACCTCAGGGGTGCCAAAAGCAGGGGAGCATTTTCTCGTGTAGAAATTGAGAGCACCTGGTGCTCTGTTTTTACTAATTGTGGCCGAAAGAAACCGCCTGGATGGTGCCAGGCTTGGCCACGGATGCACGGAAGGAGACTTGGCAGCTGCAGTTCTTGGTACCCTGAGGCATCATGCCTGACCCCTGTCCCTTCCTGAAGCGCCACAAATCTCGCTGTCCCCGCATCAAACTTACTGTGTTCTACTGCAACTTATTCCAGCCCCGCACAGGCGACACATCCAGCACTGCCAGCCCGGCACAGGACACCGTGGGTGACACACAGGACACCGTGGGTGGCACATCCAGCCCTTCCAGCCCCGCACAGGCGACACATCCAGCACTGCCAGCCCGGCACAGGACACCGTGGGATGCACATCCAGCCCTGCCAGCCCGGCAGAGGACACCTTGGATGACACATCCAGCCCTTTCCAGCCCGGCATAGGACGCCGTGGGTGACACACAGGACACCGTAGCTGGCACATCCAGCCCTTCCAGCCCGGCACAGGACGCCGTGGGATGCACATCCAGCCCTCCCAGGCCGGGAGCAGCGGGGCGAGGCCGCCCCGTCCCGGGCACTGCCC
>NW_005054492.1:135645-136076 GCF_000277835.1 Geospiza fortis | reverse complement strand
CGGCGGCCCCGACAGCGCCCTCCCCTCCGCGCCACCCCGAGCCGGGGGCTCGGTGTCCCGGCGGCGAGCGGGGAAGGGTCTTCCAGAGTGGAGAAACCCCGACAGGGAGACTTCAGGTCAGGTTTCTCACGGACTCTACTGCCAGCACTTCTCCCTGCTCCTAAGAACGAAGCCCACACAGCCTTCCCCGCGGGCAGACGCGGATTTTAAAGACCAGTGCTCGGCAGATTTTGTGTAATCGCTTCATATCTCTCATACATTTATCGGGCACAAAAAAACACAAAAAAGACAAAATCCTATGCAAAGCAGCTAAGTGCATTTAGCACTGTCCAGCTTTTTTTTTTCCTCCTCCTAAATGACACCTCTTGAAGACTGAAACGAAAAAAAAAAGAAAAAGGTGGGCGATGAAGCAAGTTTTAGGTCCTTCTTAT
>NW_005054492.1:117165-134898 GCF_000277835.1 Geospiza fortis | reverse complement strand
CGCGCACGGGTGCGCCCGTAGCTAATCCCGCCGGGCTTGTGTTCATTCGGCTGTCTAGGAATTCACTTGGTTTGACTTCTGTTATTAGTCCAGAGGGGAAACATACCTCGGCTATTCACGGCTGTGTGAAATAAAACCGATAAAAAATAAATTGCTTACCGTTTGGATGCTGTGGTGCTGTCTGGCCGGGGATCTTGCTTTGTAAGGAAAAAAACCTGCAACCTGCATAAAGGGGTGGTTTTTTGTCCAGCTTGACTTTGAAGAGGTAATTCTTTTTTGAGGGGGTTAATTAAGCTATAGGCTCCAAAGCAGGTTCCATAAATTTGTCACCTTACCACCTGTATGATGTATGGAAGGAGATAGAAGTAGATTTATATTAATGTGAAGCGGTGATAGTGGATAATAAAGGATTAATCCAAATTAACACATCCCTAATATTTTTTCCCAACCCTTCCCTTGCCCTTTTCAAGAGGATTTGGGGAGGAGGAGGGAGACAAGGAGTCCCTTTGCAGCAAACTAATATGAACGACACGATCAGTATCTCCAGCTTGGCTCCTGCTGCACAGTAGTCTACAAAATTCTGAAATATAGGAAGAAGAAATATTTTTCTGGGAAGAACAAGATAGGGGATAAAGTCCAAATTCTTTCCTCAGAGGGTGGTTTTAGGACACTTGGGAATAAAACTGAGTGAACAGAAAATGCTGGTAGAAGGGAATGTGAGGGCTTTTTGCCATTGATTGGTTGATCTACACCACGTAAATCAAAATCATATTGCTCAGCTCCACACCTCACGGTCCTTCTCTTAAGCTAAAGATTTTGTAATATCATATAAAAGGAACAGGTTCATATATATTTAAGTGGAATTGAACTGATATTCCTCATAAAGTTTTGGAAATCCAAAATATGGCAGCCTCAGCAAAGCCTTACAGGTCAGAATGGGATTTATATTTAGGAGATGCTCTGCTCATGAATGTCGTGAGAGATTCTTAATTGCAGGAGCTTTTGGCACCAGCCTTTAGTGCAGGTTCAGGAAAGCACAGCAGAGGAAATTTTTTGGTGAAATTTTCCCAGGTTTAAAGGTTCCATTAACCCTAGTACCCAACTACAGGAATAGACATCATTAATAAATTAATATAGAAAGGTAATGAAAGCAATTATTTGATAAAAATCTTAAAAATAAAAAATTTGCTTGGCAAAGAGCAAGAAACCCTCACTTATCAAGTGGGTAGGATGCCAGTTATATCAAATTTATCTTTAATGTTTTGGAGCATTTTCATCCAGCAAAAGTGGAATAATTAGAGAAAATAAGTGTTAATAAATAAAACCAAAATAACTTGTACACATACCTGAACATCTAGAACCCTATAGTTGAGGGTCAGAAGCACTTTGATCTGCACAGGCTCAAGGAATGAAATCCATGTACATATGCCCCACCCCAACACAATACAGAAGCAAGTAGGAGGTTTCTTGCCCATAAGAATGCTGCTATCCCAAGTTTGCTTATTTGAAATTATCAATATGATGAGAATTTCACCAGTGTCAGGTCTGAGTGACTAGTTCTTGCTCCTTTGAAATCAGGCGAGGATGCTCTTCTTCCAAAGAGGATTCCTTGTCCTGAGAGCTCTGCCTTGTTACTTGTCTGCAGCAGTCACCAGAGCACACCATGTAGGCTGTCCACAACACATTGGTACAGCATTTGGAGAAATCTGTTGCCAGTCCAGCTTTTCAATGAAAAGAGGAACGTGCTTTTCACTGCTCTGAAGCAGTGGAGTAAAACAGCAAAAGATGAGTATAAAGCTCAAAGATGATCACATTCTTGTAATACCACTGTAAAATACAGAGGCCTCCCTGAAGGAAGAGGCAGCAGCTGGTGTACCCATCAGTAAGCATGTAGCTCAAAGTACTCTGTCACATATCCCACCTAAAATGTATGTTCGGGCATGTTTAGGTCCCTCCTCCACGGCGGAGGGACTGAGAGAGGAGGGCAGGAGGGGCCAAAGTACATAAGTGTTCAGGGTTTCATTGTTTCTGCTGCTTATGGAACAACTCATTAGTTAGGAAATAAAGATCTGTAAATAAAAGTGTCCCACAGTGAACCACAACAGCAAATCATGCTGAGGTCACACAAATGGGGATTAGAGAGATGCAGAAATAAAGCACAAATTTTCTGCCATCCGAAGCTATATGACTCTTGTTGCTCGTGACCATATATTAAATGAACCAAAAGATGAAAATTTCAAAGTGCTGTAAAACATTAATTAGTACCAGTAGCAGACAAGCCTGTATTATTTCCCACGCTTTGGCTTATAGCGTTATCCCTTAGAGTGTGCTGTTACTGGGAGGAAGGCTGACATGGGGTTTAATGGCTGTGCTTAGACTAGGGCACAAGAAAACATGATTTCTGTATAATACCACATGTATAACAAATATGCTGGCAGAAAACAAGCATATGCTATGTAAGTTTTAAAATCAAGAGCAGAAACAAACTACAGTGAGTATTATCCCATGTGAACTGCTAAGAGGAGCAGCATCAAGAAGTATAATGATCATTCTGCTGGGACAGTTATTTCAAAGGGGATGAACTCAACCTTTGATAGGTTTGATAGGTTCTCAAAGGAATTAAAAGACAACTCCAGCGACTGGAAAATCTTGCCAGGAAAATCTCAGGAGAATAGAAGGGAAAGTATTACCTAATGTTACCAATAACGTTTGATTGGTACCTTAGATCTTTTGGGCTATCACACTCAGAATCAAAGTGGATATATCTCTAGGTTCCCTGTCTTTTACACAGTAGCCTCCAGCTTTCACAAATGTGCCATCATGTGCAACTTTTCTCCCACAAAGATTTACTAGCTGTGAAGTTTGCAAAAAGACAGCAAGAATTAATTTTCCCCCATGTTGCTTACTTGTTTTGCTCAGTGAGATTATTTATACAAGAGTCTGTGCTCCCATATGAATAAAAGCAGCAGAACTAGGCTCTGGCAACAGAAACATTTCAAGCTCTCATCACTGCACTTGAGTCAGTTTACAAGAACTGAGGATCTGTAAACTTGCTGTGACTGAATTTGTCAAGAAACATCTCCTTGGTGTTTTTACAAGGATTATTTTATTTTTAAGTTGATTGATAATTGCATGTTCAATGCAAATGTAATTAAATATAGAAACTGAAATCTTGGTGATGATTTGATAATGGATATTTATCCTGAGATACATGTTCCCCAACGGACATCCAAGCTGCCAGAAAATCCAGCTGGATTTGCTTAC
Organism: Geospiza fortis; assembly: GCF_000277835.1. Lineage (NCBI taxonomy): Eukaryota > Metazoa > Chordata > Aves > Passeriformes > Thraupidae > Geospiza > Geospiza fortis. Next base: position 131,634 of record NW_005054492.1, on the reverse strand, counting down.
ATGTCTTCAAAACTTAAATGTTAAGGGAGCACCTTAAAATTAGCTAAGAATTTTAGGGGAACGTATGGCAATGGCACAGTTACAAAAAAAAAAAAAAAAGCAAGCACAGAGATTGTATATCTGAAAATAACTTGTGAGGAGCTGTAAGGAAATTGGCACATCTTGTGAGCAATTGTCAAATGTTTTGGGGAACAGAAAGGGGGAGAAAAAAGGAAAAGAGAAAAGACAAAATACCCCTTCTTAGCAGCACAATATGTTGCCCTTGCAGGATAATGCCTTCTGCCAATAGGGTAATTTTCAGAGGTGCTTATGAACAAAATTGCTGATCGTCTCCAAAGCGAGTAATTATCCCAACTAGGATGCTTTCCTATGAAAACTGCAAACACAATTGAAGTGGCACTAAGATAAATTATACAACAGTGAACAGCAGCATTATTGTGGTGAGGAAATGATGCACAATAAACAAAAGAGTTTCATAAATGTTTACACCACATTTATGTTTCAAGTTCTTATAATCTTATAGGGCCTTTCATAAAGATATAACTTTCATAAAGATCTAAAATTACTATGATTTTGGATAAACATTTTATGAGAAAGTGACGAATTTGTTGTTTCCACTCTGTTTCAAGCCACTTTTAAATAAACAGCTCTCCTTTCTGCTAGAGAAACTTAAAACAAACCCGAAATTGTTCAGATACTGAGATTCACAAATTTTTTTTTTTTGGGGGGGGGAGGGGGATAATTCTTTGTATCATTTCTAGAACTGAATAATGACAAGGACAAATATAAAATAATTTTGTCTAGGTAAAGACGGCTGCTTAATTTTTGGAGATAGCAAGGTTGCTTGAAGTACAGTGTGCTAATTTAGTTACAATATTAAGCGTTGTGCTGACGAAGAAATCAATAAGCTGAATTTATATGTCTGAAGGAAGCATTGTACACTTCTGTGTCTGGTGCAGCAAAAGTAGCATTTGAGAGACGAGACGAGTTAACTTCTCCAGACTCTGGAGGCAGATTTCTAAATGTTCAGTGTTCCCACATTTCTGTATGTGAGACTTTATTCCTCTTCTCGGATCAGTCACTCAAAAACCATGAACCAGCAACAGTTATTACCCCATCACTATCAGGTACAGATATTTGGGCAGGATTATGGACATGTTTATTATTTTACCTGGGAATGAGACTGCCAGTGCTAAGATGCTCCAGCTGGCTCTATATAATTGCCTACATATTCAGCAACATGGCAGGTGTGTACTTTTTCTCTTTTATGGGTACTTACAAACAGACTTTTTCATGGTAGTTCCCTTCTTTCCTATCAGTTAGCAGTGGTTTATTTAATATAATTTCCAGAGCAAAGATGCTTTCTTTTTTTTTTTTTTTCCAACTTGGTAATATTATGAATGCTACCAAACAATGCTTCGTAAATTACTACATTTCCTTAACTCATTAGAACTTTCACCTTCATGCCTGACAAGTGTAAAAACCTGGTTTTAGTTACTGAAGTCCCACCAGCCATTTGTTACCATCTCTTCAATGAGAACTATTCCTCCATGAACTGCATTACCAGACCATACAAGTAATAATATCTGGTTTAGTGCAATATCAGTTAATTTAATTGAAGGGAGCTTCAAGGATATTTTATTACTGAAGCACTGAAGAAGAGGAACAGGATTTTCCGGCCTGAGCCAAGATGTGCAGAAGTTATTTCAGCGTGTGGAATAGCAAAGAATGGTTGCTACATGGCGAAAATTTGAAGAGTAGTTGTTTTCTAAGTGGTTGTGTGTGCAAAACACAAACCTTTCTCATCTGCTGTTCTGTGACTGTGAAACTTGCTCACCGCAGTGCTTTGAATCACGACGAATTTCAGAGACATGCAGAACAAAATTTAAATCACCTTTATTGAGACATCCGTGCTTTCATTAAGAGCAAAGACTAAAAACATACAAAACTGCAGACCAAAGTAAGGTGACCTATAGAATGTAAAATTAGATATAAAGGGGAAAGGTTTATGGATGCCTTTGGGTTACATTTCTGTATTGTGTTGCGGGTGGACGGGAAGCCAGACATGAGCTGGCAGTGTGTTTTGGGAGCCCAGAACTTCCATTTGCAGAGCTCACCCAGAGCCCCGTGGGCAGCAGGGCAGGGAGGGGATTCTGCCCCTCTGCCCCCTCTGCTGAGAGCCCACCTGCAGGGCTGCATCCAGCTCTGGGCTCCCAGCACAGCAAGGACAGGGACCTGCTGCAGCCAGGCCAGAGGAGGCACCAAGGGGATCAGAGGGATGGAGCAGCTCTGCTGGGAGGAAAGGCTGGGAGAAGTGGGATTGTTCATGTTGGAGAAGTTGTCTTTGGAGTACCCTGATTGTGACCTTCCAGTGCTTGAAAGGAGTCCACAGCAGTGATGGAGAGAGACTCTTTACAAGGGTCTGGAGTGACAGGACAAGGAGGAATGGCTTCAAAATGAAAGAAAGCAGGTTTTGATTAGATAGTAGGAAGATATTCTTGACTGTGAGAGTGGTGAGGCTGTGGTACAAGTTGTGGATGCCCCACCCTTGAAGTGGGATGGCACTCTGAGCAACCTGGTCTAGTGGAAGGTGTCCCTGTCCATGGCAGGAGGGCTGAAATGAGATGATCTTTAAGGTCCCTTCCAACCCAGGCCATTCCATAAGTCTGTGATTCTATGAAATAAGCTGTACTTTTTAATTACTGCTCAGACTAGAATGTCTGGGATTCAGAGCTATCTGACTAAGAGACATCACTGTTCCCATTTTCATTGGAACTGGGTAATAATTGCTGACTTACATGTGATACAAGTGAGCAAAGACTGTCAACAGGCAGTGAAACCTTCATGGAGGACCTAGAAATACATCTTTATTTATATACATTAATAAGCCTGAGGGAAAGGGAACACAGGATTTTGAGTTTATTCATTTGTCCAAGTGATAAAAGAACCATCCAATTGCCCACATATCCAGTTCTTAAAATGGTTGTGATGAAAGTGCTTAGCTGTGATTTCAAGAAGAGATCAACCAATAAATAATGATAGAAAATCCAGAAAAAAACCATTGTTTTTAGTGCAAGACTTTAATGAAAGCATGTGATCTAAACCCCATAATTTATACCCACACTTATCTTTTACTTCAATTTCAGACCTACAACTTCAGAAGCTCTCATTCATGAGGAGACATCTGCTGTTTTAATGAGATATTCTGAGCTCTTGACATCTTCAAGCATATTGATACTGCAAGTGGTTTCAAAGGTTAACCATGTTGGTTACACAACATTTTATTTCATTAGTTTTACTTCTGGTGAGTTTTAAAAGATTAGAGTGCTCAGTTTTGTTTCTCTACATGCTGAATTCCAAGAATAAAAATTCTTTTATATCTTTTCTAAATGAGGTGATCCCAATTTACTCATCTCACTTGCTTTTCCTCCTGTCTTTGTAACATATTTTTTCATTCTCCTTCTATATCTGTTATAAATCTTAGTAAGGTGAGGAATTAAGCACACTACTGTACATGAGGATGAACTTCTGATTTATAGCGAATTATTTTTACACCCACAGGTAATGTTTTTTAATAACTGTCATAGGCACCTTTCAACTGACTTCAAAACAAGATTGCAATACCACACATCTTCTATAACTTAAGAAAAAACCTGAATTGTCTTTGTGTAAAAATTTAAAACTTACAAGATCCTTAAGTAGAACAGAAAATTAATTTTTCATTGCTTGCTTGTTCAGATTTTCAAAGTAATGAATGTTTTCTAATAAATAACAAATTGAGTTGGCAAAAATCAGGGTGTTAAGAAATTTGTCTTAAAAAGAGGGACAAAATATTGTATTTTTTAAGCTAATCTATGTTATCCAAAGTACATAGATACATAAAATAGGATTTTTCTTAGGAGATACATAATTTTACCAGAGTTTTTCAGCCATTCAAGATTTAATATTTTTATTACTCACATTAACGGAGTCTGGTATACCAAGAACAGTAGTTATGGAGCAGTAAATCTTGCAGGGCACTAAAAAATTTTTTGCTCAAGGAAAAGCTCACTTAAAAAATATCTATCTTAAAACAGGGAAGTAAAAAACAACCAGCAGTACCTCCATACATTGCTGACAAATGTACTGAAATCACACTTATCTAAAACAATAGTGGTTGTGTTTGCCACACACTTGCTTATGCCTGTTTAATGTTAAATTTCTTCTGTGTAGACACAGTTACAGTTAAATAACAAGGAGTGAAAAATACGTTTTGAAAGGTAATTTTTACACCAACTTTAACAGAGGTAAAATTTGAACACATTTTTAAAATTGTATGAATGATTTTTTTAAAATGTTTGTTTGGGAGTTGTGGCCCTTGGGATATTTATTGTACAAAGAAACGTTTTCCATAGATCTATATGTTACAAATTGAAAACTTGAGAAAATCTATCTGGAAAATAGTCATTAAAATACATGAAGACCTAAAGTTTCCTGACTTTTATGGGAGCAGACCTCAACCTTCCCAGAGCCTGAGAAAGCATAAAGATCTCTTTCTGCTGAAGTAGTTGTAAATGGTGTCCTCAAAGACAGATTTTGCAGGTGATTCAGTTCCTGTTCTCAGGCACAAATGATGACCATGCATGTATTCAGACTCTTTAAATTTGGACAATTCCACAGTGGTAGTTACATCCCAGAACTGCTGGAAGCACAGTAAATGAGATCAATTCTCAGACATTATTTCAGGTCATCCTTCCAGCAATTTCTTTAGACCCAGCATTTAACAATATTTTCAAAACAATCTCTTTCTTACAGCTTTATGAGTAAAAGCCTCTGAGTTCTAGATGCATTCTTTGAAAACAAAAAGAACATTTTAAAAATTTCACATTTGCCATGGACACAGCACGATTGCCACAGAATATTTACATTACTGCAGAAGAAGCAAGATTATCAGGGAAAACAAGCTAAGAGATCTTTTTTTCTGCAACAACTGTGCCAATAACACTGATGAAATCATCAGTTATGTTTTTGACAAGCAAGAGAAATCAGTGTACTGAATGTAGTGCTGTGTTGATTTGTACTTCATGGGAAAAAGAAAGGGTGGAGAGTTGGGAAGGATCAATATTTTTCAGAAGGAGAGTTATAAAAAAATATTACATAAGGGACTAATAAAAATACTGTATTTTTTCCTTGAGTTTTTTCTGTTTGTTTCTTATATTTAGGAACCCAGCAGAACATTAAAAAAAAACTGATTTAGGACTGGATTGCTCCCTCAGCTCACAGAATTACAGGAGATCAAGATGAGGAGGTTTTGAAACACAGAGTAGAATTTCCATGGCATTGTCCACTTTGGCCCAAGGTACTTACTGAAGTAAAAACGGGGTTTTTTTGTCTTGGGAGTATCCATGTTGGTGGAAGATATGGTAAATGAGACACATTTGGAGCACTGGGTTCCCTAAAAGAAAGAGATAGGGGCTGGAGTAAGTCCAGCACAGGGCCACAAGGGTAATTAAGGCCTTGAAATCATCTGATATGCAAGGGGAGGATCAGAAAACTGTGAGGATTCAGCCTGGGAAGAGAATGTTCAGGGGATTTTATCAGTGTGTAAAATATGTGGTGGAGGATGGGAAAGAAGATAAAGCCAGAATCTTCTCAGCATTGTCCTGTAACAGGGCAAGGGACAAAAAGAATCCTTTAAATCTTTCCATAGTATTTGCATGTCTCTCAGTATCGTGGTTGCCTCAAGAACTTTTCCTCCTATTGAGTGATTTCCATGATGCCAGAGATAGCAGCCAGAGAGGGTGTTAAGAGGTGTTCTGGTTTTTCATTTATGTTAATTGCCAACTAAATTTCTACTTTCTACTTTCTACTAATTTCTACTTTAATTTCTACTTGAAAACATTTAAGCAAGGGAAACGTGAAAGTATTTCTTCCCTTTTTTCTTCCTAAAAACATCGTTGTTGTGAAATTTCAAACGGTCCTCAAAAATGATCAGTATGAATTCTTGAATTGCATTTTATATGCATAATGAATTTAAATAATAATAGTAATTATTAATAAGCTCCAGGAAAACTTAAAATTATAAAACAAAAAAAGAAAAGGGCTGGTAAAGAACAAATGACTCTTTGATTTAGGCAAATCATACTGCGTATTGGAAATGTCACTTAAAAGAAGTCACCCTCAACTCAGACCATCTATAGCTCCCATAGTAAAATAAGTTTGTGAGAGCCTTGTGGAAAATGAGATATCAGAACCTCTATCCAATAAATTTTGTTTGTTCTTGTGAGATGTCTCTAACTAAAGTAGTGGTTCAGCTCACTTTTAGGGGTAGGGTTGTCAGCCTTATCTGTGTTATACATGCTGCTGCACAAAAAATCTCTTTTCAGGGTGATTCTTTGATAAGAGCTAACAGACACTCTGGTTTGGCCCTTGATATCCATATCTCATTCTATTTTCCTTAATTCTATGCATTACTCTTCCATTTTCTCTTCCTTTTTTTTTTTTTTTTTTTAGTAAAATTTGCTAGTTGCTCTTTTGGTATTTTCCTTAATAGTCCCTATTTTAATTCTGTTGCCTTAACATCCTTAGATACACATAAAAGTGTAATTTACCTCTTGTATATGATTGCAGACTATGGTTGCTCTTTATTTTTATACTACTGCAGATTATATTTTGGCCAGACTTTCACGTTAGCTGGGCACTCAAAATATTTTTCTGCCTCCAGTTATCATTCAGTGTGCTAACATGGCTACTCCATGAACTGGAGTATGCTCTTTTAAAAAACTTTCTGGTGGCCTGAGGATGCAAAAAGCTTGTGCTTGTTCTCTGTCACAAGAGCAGACAGGCAGCTCGCAGAACTGACACGTGTAGAAGAATTATTGTCGTGGTGATGCACAGTACATCTCCAGTTCACATGCTGCAACAGGCCTTTAGCACAAGAAAAGGCAAAAGAGTTCTTAAAAACCTTGGCCACTAAGGCCACAATGTTAACATTTTTCAAGGTGTTTCGATAAATATTTCAACTTTATTCGCCAAAGTCTCATTAATATTGAGTATGACTTCAAGCCAAACTTTCTATTTCTCACATGACATTCATTTATATTGTCACAAAAATTACAAACCTGACTGTAGTATATGGTACAGTGGCACTGAACCCTTCCTGAATATTTCATTGTCCTTCCTTGCAGCATTTCTACTTGGGAGTGCTTGAGTCATAGAACCACAGAATGGCTGGGGTTGGAAGGGAACTCTAAAGATCTTCTCATTTCCATACCCCTGTCATGGACAGGGACACCACTGACTAGACCAGGTTGCTCAGAACCCCGTGCAATCTGTGCTGGGACACTTCCAGCATGTGGGAAGTGGGGAATCCACAGGTTCTCTGGAAAACCTGTTCCAGTGTCTCACCACCCTTACTGGTATTTTTTCTTTTTGAATGTCTAGTCTAAGCCTACTCTATTTAATTTCAAAGTTATTTCCCCATCGTTTTGTCACTCCTTGATGGAATTATTTTGAATCAGTGTTTTGATTGTTGTCTGAATGGGATTTGAAAATACAGATCTGGATTTTTCTTTCTGTGATCAAATAAGACCTCCTGTAGTTGTTCAATATGATTTCAAACATTTTTCCTATTCTCAATGAATAAGATTTGCACAGCTAAGAGGATGCCTTTTCATAGATAACCCTTCTCTGAAAGGTAACAAAACAGTCATTCTATGAGGGTTCTTCAATCCTTAAGACCCTCTTGGAGACGAAAAGAGAGAAATCCAAGCAGATACTCTCATTTTTTTGTCTTTTTACTTTAGTGTTGAAAATAATTTATGTGATTAGTTGAAGTGTGAAGTTGCACATCTATAGTTTTATAGCTATGCCACCTTAAATACCATAATGACAGAATATCAGCATTTGAAAAGAGAAAAATTACTAATCTAGAAAAGAGATTATTTTCACAAAGATGTGAAAGTAAATAGAGAGTCAAGGCCTTTCGCAAACTAAGGTTTTATACATATTGAGAACAGCTGCAATATTTTCACTTAAGGGACTAAATTAAATTAATACTAAATTCAAGTATTTCACTTCCCTGTGTATTCTACCAGTTTTACACTGAGAGGCCAATGACTCTTCAATGACTGAGTATAAAACCTCGCTGTCTTAGTGTTTGAAAAGTCTGTGCCAGGAGAGGAGATTCACCTCTCCTTGAAGGATAACAGATGGATGCCCACGTTCATACTTAGGAAGGAGATATCCTTGAACATCTAACCAAGGAAATGAGTTTTGTGTTTGATTCTAATTGCTGTTGACTGGTTTATGAGTTTTAGTCCTGGAATACAGAGTGCCACAGTCTAGATCTTGTTCATCAGATAATTCCCCTTTCTGTTTTTTTGATTGCTTCTAGCTTGGACAATGGCATTGGGATTTGCTTAAAATGCAGTTGCAGATCATGGAAATCATAAACCAGGTAAGTCACAAGGGACTTTCTGGAGGTCATGTTGCCTTCCCTTTTCTACTTAAAAAGGGATAATTTCAAAGTTAAATTGGATTACTCAGAGCTTTATGGAGGCAACAGAGAGCCTTCCATATTCCTGAGCAGCAAATACAAGAAAGTGGTTCAATGAATTTTATTCAGTAGAGAATAAATAACAGTTGCTGTGCTCTGCATTAGGTGGAAACATTTTGAAGGTTTTGTTAGTTTTTTTAATTATTTAAAAAATTACTGAATTTAGAAACATTCAAAATATTGTATGATGTAGGAACATCTGATTTTTTTACAGCAGAAAAGAAAATTTTCCCTTTAATTGTCCTGTTTATGAACCAATGCCCAAGTCAATGGATAGCTCAAAAAAAAAACCTCCAAACCAGCAGCAGATAATCTGACATACATCTTTAAAAGAGCTGATAATTACAGATATTCTTGTTTACACAAAAGATTCATTCATTAAAAAAATCTTCCTAAATTTTCATCTTTAGCAAAACTTCATGTCAATGAGTTTTAGAAAATTATGCAAGAAAAAATTTATCTTTATTCATTCATTATTCTACAACATGCAAATGGTGTCATAGACATTACACAATACCAAGACACTATGCTGTCTGTTGTCCAAAGTATCTGCAGCTGTAAACTGGTCTATGAAAAATTAAAGGTATGTTTGATGATAAAATAGTCCTATCTAAACCAAAGAGCATTATGTTAAGTAGTGATCACCTAATGATTAAGTCATGATTACTTAGAGGTTACTTGGGGTAGAAATGTTTCAAAAAAAAAGAATGACCAAGCATTCCAGAGTTCTGGTCAAAGAAAAAATTTCATTCTTCTGTCTCACTAAGTGCTAGAACACAGCATTCTCAGTTTCAAATATCATATGGTGAAATAATTTGTTATAGTCTGTTTCTGCTTTTATAGACTGCACGAGAAGGACACTGGACACTCTTTCTGATGAAAAACAAACAAAAAAGAATTTCACAGGACATCATTGATGTAACATCCACATTCATATCCACAGAAAGGAATTCTTGAGATCCAAAGATATCTTGCCAGTAGCTTCAAATGGATGAAAATTGACATATTTGAGGTAATGGTATTTTATGATCAGTCTGTTTCTATTTATTATTTTCTCATAACTTTAAGTATTAAACTTAATGTCTGTCTTCATATCTGTTTCTGATTCTAGCTGCCATTCTAAAACTACTATTTTATTTGTGCTTCATAAACATCTACTTTTTTCATAATCAATTTTTGGTTCCTTTATTAATGAGTTCTTTAATGATATGAAGATGTACTATCATACAGCAAATTGTTTTTTTCAACTATACAGTTAAAGTCTGATTTTTATTCAGATTGCAACTAAGTATGAGACAATTTTTTAATTCTTTAAAGGAGGAAAACATTTTTGGAGCTGACAAATTAAAGAGGGGGAAAGTAAAACTATTAGCAAATGTTTTATTTGTGATTGATTAGCTTCGCCCAAAACATTGACTGAAGAATGATGTTTCACAGTAAAAGACATAAAATTGAAATAACAACAGTTCATTTCAATTAACAATATCCATTAGAAGCCTTACACCTGTAAAAAAATGGTACTATACACACATTGGCCAAAAAAATTCATATTGGTCTATGGGAAAGCTGGAACCAACCCTAAATGCTTGTGTCTAACTTGTCAAATGGTCCATTAACCTACTCAGATTTGTGCAAATGAGTGCTTATCTCAGTTCACAGAATATAAATTAATGTAAGGTAAAAAAAAAAAAAAAAAGGGGAAGGTTTGATTAAAAAAAAAAGACACGATTATGCAATGAACAAGTTTAGGAGAATTCTGCTTGCCTGTTGTGTTCTGTACTTTATCCCTCACTATCTTTCTGTTGAGGAATACTCCAATAAAAGTAGTTATTTTTTGCTTCAGGTTCCAGCCTAGAGATTGTGGTTAAATTTGCAAGGATAGTTTTATTCTCTGAAGAGAAAGAAACAAGAAGAAAACATAAAATTGCCCATTAAAACCAAATTTCTCTGTTTTTTCCTGGCCTGCTCATCAGGAACTGCGTGCCCTGTAATTGAAGTTAACTACCCATACCAGCACATATGTGAGTAACTCTACTGCTCTGCTATATTCCTCTAATCCAGGAGAGTAATGAAACATAAAGCAATAAATTCAATCAAATCCCAGATTAGTGGGGGTGAGAAGGAAAAAAAGAAACTGCTGCAAGATGTTTGGTGTTAAATGCCCAAATAAGAAAAGCAGACCTCTGACTGCTGGAGTCATTTCCAGGAAGGTTCCCTGGTCAATCACTCCAATCTTGTTTTCCATCACAAATATTTTTGCACCTTGTTTAAGGACACTTGGGGTATCAGTTCTAGGAAAGATCTGTTGAATTCCATGAACGATGTGCTGAATGTTTATTTGTTACAATTATCATCGGCTTTAATACACAAACAAAGAAGGTGGTTGTCAAAGGCTTGAAAATATTAAAAGCAGCAAAGTGTTCACTGACCAAAAGAGAAACTGCACCCAATGAAGATCACCGTTTTTAAATTTCTTTTGGCAGTAAAAAACCTGAATGGAAGCTGGGGTCAGAATGGATAGAGTAGTGAGGGGAAAAAAGACAACACATTTAGATACTCTTTTGTGTCTATCTGTTACAGGACAGAATGATTCATTTTGAGTACATGTTGTAATAGAAAAATTTCCTTCATACTATCCTCATTTTCAAAAGGAAGAACATAAATCAAGCATTTTTTCTAAGACAAGTGAGGGTTCCTCACTAAACAAATCGAGGAACCCTCACTTTGATCTTTGATCAAAGATGCGCAGAGGGAAGTTGAGGGATTAAGCACTTAGTTCTTTCTTTCTTTCTTTCTTTCTTTCTTTTTCTTTCTTTCTTTCTTTCTTTCTCTCTTTCTTTCCTTCTTTCTTTCTCTCTTTCTTTCTCTCTTTCTTTCTCTCTTTCTTTCTCTCTTTCTTTCTCTCTTTCTTTCTCTCTTTCTTTCTCTCTTTCTTTCTCTCTTTCTTTCTCTCTTTCTTTCTCTCTTTCTTTCTCTCTTTCTTTCTCTCTTTCTTTCTCTCTTTCTTTCTCTCTTTCTTTCTCTCTTTCTTTTTTATCAGGAAAGACAATCATAACAGGAGAGATGCTGATGCAAACTAACTGGAAGAAAATTATAATAATGTGTCTGTACATTTGAATCTAACAGATATTAAGATCCATCCTCAAAGAGAGGATGCAAAAAAAACATTCCTAATTCCGGAATGGGAAAACCTTATCAAGATCAGTGAGATCAGCGCCCTTGAGGAATGTCTGCGAATTTGATGGCATGAGATTCTTGCTCAAGAAACAAACTCAGGCACAAAAAAGAGAACCTGAACGATTTTCTACAGCAAAGGTCACAAAAAGATCTATGCTTAGTGTGTAAACTCTACACTCACATTAGAACTTAGCAGTGGATTACATGGTTTAGCTGGGTTTTGATTTATGTTATGTTTCAAAAGTTGTTAATAGGTTTAGTGAACAAGGGAAAGACTCCAGCATATGGACTCCAGCATTGACTCTATCAAAATGGACATGATTAAAGATTGGTAAGTTCTTTATCTTTTATAGTTCATATTTATTTTCTCTTCCATAGGATCTTGTATTTTTCTTTGGTTTTATAGCACATACTCTTTATTACAATTTACCTTTCAAGCTTAGGGGAATATAACAAGCTAATGTAGATGGGAAAATGAGGATTAAGCCTTGCAACTTTTGCTTCTCCCCTTCTTTTTGCAGACTTCGCATTCAATTTTTAATGTATTTGCATAAGTTGAGGCCTGTGTTATATGAGTATACACCAGTAAAATTTATTATCTGTGTGCAACTCACATCCTCTGTGTACATCTACACCTGGGGATACCACAATCCTGCATTGAGGACCCCAGTTCCTATTACTTCAGCTGAATCCAGCTATTCAATTAGTAGTCAGAAATTACTATTCAGCCAGATACACCACTAAAATTAGATATCTCTTCACAAGAGAATTTGCTTCTCCTTTCCTTGTCATTTTTTCAGAAAGTCTTTGTCTGGAAATGAAAGAGAGTTACATTTTGCTGCTCTGATTCATCCTGAGGTAAAGTTATACTTATGTGGGTTTTGGTTAGACTCTCAATCCCTAGGGATGACAAAATCAAGCCTCTATGATATTTGCTAATCATAAACACCTTGTGTCAGGGGTTATTACACTTTGTTTGGCCTTTTATATCATAATATGCCACAGTGAGGCATTGGCTGGGAGAACTCACACAAACATTAACATAATTTGTTTTTTTGTCTTTCCTTCATACTTGCTTCTCTAAAGGACACATTTTTATATAAACAGTTTTGAGAGAGCAGTATTTATTGCAGAAAATGAAGGGCATTTTTATCAGACAAAAAAAAAAGATTATATAACTGAGAAGAGCATTTAAGATTTGTAGATGCAGTACTTCATATTTGTTCCTTGTACTGTTTCTGATGAGGAGACAGGCATTGACTCCATTACAGCAGTAAAGTATGGCTCTCCAAAGACATCACTGAATTGGCAGGAAATAGAATCATGTTTCATAATTGGGTAGAACTGACATTTGTGAATGCATGCAGAGATCTGAAGGACCTTACATATTGGGTAAAATCTCCACTGGTCAATAAGTGACAATAAAAAGAGCAGGGTATTGATTCAAATTTGCTGTAGATACCTAAAGGGTCTTTGCCATAAGACATCTTTGGGCCCAAAATTCAGGCCCAAAAGTCAGGTCAGGTCAGGTCAGGTCACTGCTGCACTTGCACTGCTTGTTATAAGACTTGTCCTCCACTTGTTCAGATGGTCTCTGCTATAATAATTCCTATAACAAGCAACTCAAATCATGGCTTATGAAAATTTAAAAATATCTCTATTACAATCTCCACTTCTGGTTGTTTTGAGCTGGTTTATAGTGCTCAACATTGCAATGCACACCTCCCCTTGCTCCTAGCCTGGCTAGCAACAAGGGGTTCCTGCATAAGTGAATTTTCCATAGCATGCAACTCAAAACCTGTTTTGCAACAATTTAAAGGTATTTTCATTACCATCTCCACCCCTGCCCCCTTTGGACCAGAACACAGGTTTCAACATTGGGACAGACTCCTCCTTTTTCCCCCCCACTTCATCTTGGACTTATCTGGACACTGCAGTCCCTTAGGGGTGTATTTGATCCAAGCGGAGCCTTATCTGTGAGCCAGCCTCTCCAGAGCTGTAGCTGCTGTGCAGAGCTGTAACTGGCACAGACACTCGGACATACACCTGCTTTATTGTGCTCTTATTCACAGCCACAGATGTTCCAGGGTGTCCTGCTCATCCACAGGTCACTGTGCTCTTGACTGGAGCTCGCACTGGAGTTCCAGCACAGCAGCAGTGCTGATGCCCTGGCCATGTGTGTGCCAGCCAGATGCATGGCCCCTGCTGCCACCAAAATGTTCCCAGAGTGAAATGAGAAGCATCAGAGCACTACAGCAAGCAGCAAAATAAGAGCAGAGCCACTGATGAACACTAGACTGGAATATACAAGGTGAGCAAGCCCCATGGCAGGCACAGGAGCCTGTCAATTAAAACCTAAGCAGCAATGACAGCTCTGCATTTGGTCTGGCACATTTCAATCAAATCTGTTGTTACCTCGAAATCTTTGAGCTCCATGTTGTGTGCCAAAAAGGACTATCTCTAACTCCAGCCATCAACTGCACCCCACAGAGTCATCTGTACACTTTCCCCTTGGTGGGATGAGAGGGCAGAATCTGCGGAGCAAACGTGAGAAAACCTGTGGGTTGAGAAAAAGGTGATTTAATAGGGGAAGGAAAATTCATGCTTACCAGCAAAGCAAAACAAGGAATTAATTCCTCACTTCCCAAGGTCAGGCAGGAGTTCAGCCATCCCCAGGAGAGCATGCTCCCATCATACCTAATGGTGACTTGGGAAAACAAATGCCATGTCTCCAAATACACTGTTCTTCCTGCATC
>NW_005054492.1:111713-117155 GCF_000277835.1 Geospiza fortis | reverse complement strand
TTTTATATGCTGAGGGGGACACCATATGGTCTGGGATATCCCACTGGTGACTGGGGTCATCTGTTCTGGTTATGTTCCCTCTCAACTTCTAGTGTGCCCCCAGCCTTGACACTGTGAAAGCATAGCTCAGCTGTAGCTAAACAACCCTGTGCCAACAGTTTTGAGCACAATCCAAATCATAAAAGCTAATTTGGAAAAAAAAATCTATCCCCATCAAAACAAGCACAAATACATAGCATAAGAAGCACAAAATCACATTTCACAACACTGAACATAGCCATTAAAATTTTTGAAACCAAAAGACCTCTATATTACTGCAAGGCTAAAACATACATATTAGTGTAAGGTTGACAATTTAATTAAAGTTCTAGTAAGGTGGTCTCTACTCAGGAACTTTTATATTACAGATATCATCAAAACAAGTATTTTAAGGGGTAACTAGCAGAATGTCAATCTGACAGTGCTGCATATGCCTACAATACAGTCTTGAAATGTAATTGTCATCACAAAATTAAGAATTCCAATGTAAAAAATATGAACAGAAGGGAATACTATATCAATTATTATTTCTAGATTTTGAGGTTTTAATTTATGAAAAAAATATATAAACACAATATATACCCAGAAGGCTATCTAGTACTTGAGTATGAGAAAGGTCACAATATAAAGAGCTTGAAAGGGCTTTTATGTATATGTTCTCCTTCTTTTCTGATAGGTTTACAAGGTTAAATGGCAAAACATATATTAGTCACAGGGACTACTATCAGTGAATGAAGAGAAAAGAATAATTACATTCAAACCTTATTTGTAGGAGAAGCGTGTTCTGACAAGCAGACCAGTAAAACATACCAAGAAATCAACCCCACAAAAAAAAAGCCCCAGGGAACAAAATTACATTTCTTACAGCTTGACTGAGACTTTATATTTATCTCCAAGAAATGAGTTGGCTTGCTCCAGTGCCTCAGTTTTCTCTAACTGATATAGAAATTAAAAGCATTGCTTAGAATATATTGCAAGCCATTGTAGAAAAAGTTAATTGAAACTTAGAGCTATCAGCTTAAAGATTAATAATAGCCAGAGCAGACAAAGCCAGCAGCTTAAACATCAATAGCTAGAGTAGGCAAAGCTTGTAGATTGTGGTATATGAACTGTAACAACAGTATTCCAACATGCTGAATGACTAACTAGAGAAGCTGACCTGAGGGGATGTGATATTGTATAAGGAGACAAGCACTTAGCAACTGCTTAGTAACCAAACAGGAAACAAATCAAACGGATAAAAAACAAGGGGACCCTGGACCTTACTACTATTATTGGTACAAAATTTCACATTTGGAGTGGAGAACTCAGATTGTGGGGATATAACTGCTCAGGGATTTTTTTGTAAGGGGTCCCTCTTTGGAAGCGCCCAGCTCAAGCTGTAGTGCTGTTAATAAAAAGTACTTTCATAAAGGAATCTCTGTTTTAGCTTAGGCAGAAATGTGGAGACAAACCCTTTTCCAGTGGCTGGCATGTGCAATTTCCATAACAGAGCTTGACTCATTAGTTATTATAAAGCATATAGGCCTTCACATAAAAGGTATTACTGAAGTGCAAGGGTACCATTTTAATATAAAAATGAATAAAGTGTGAAATATAAAACACAAAATGCTTCAAGCGCAGAAAAGGATGGGGAGTTTATAGAATGAGGGCAAAGGAATGAAAAAATAATTTTAGGGAAATGTGAAGTCAAGAATGAAGTATTATTGCTGCAAAAATATGAAGGAGGAAGGTAGTCTCTTGTAGTGGATAACCCTTTAAGAGACATTAGGGATAATTTATTGGTACAGGTACCTGTCACCACAGGCTATTTACATGAACTGTTCCTTGAGCATTCTCAAAGGAGGAAAAAAGGCTTAAGAGAGAACTAACACCAGAGAAATACTTACACCAAATCAGAGCAAGAGCAAAAGCCTGAAGGAACACAGTATTACATGAGTAAAAGAGAAGAACAATTTGAAATAAAAACCTATCTACAAAAGATGCTAAAATCAACAGCACCCAGTACAGAACAGCAGAAACCCAATGCACAAGGTGTGAGCCTTCCTAACATGAATAATCACTAGAAAAACCTCAAAATGACACACGTCCAAGTCTGGAATTATATAAGGAAAACAAGATAATGCTGATTAAAAAAAAAAAAAACAGAGAAGAATGAACAACATTGTTTCAGTCTTATCAGGATGGTTCCATGAAATACCTTGGTGACAAACAGAACAGTGTATAGCAGCAAGTGATACATAGGATTTGACAGAGAAATTTTGACAGAATGTACAGCCTTCAAAGAAACATTATAAAATATTTCTTATTCCTTAACCACCCAAAGATGACTTTTATCAAGGCCATCTGATACTGCAGGAGATATATGCAGTTCAGGAGGATAAAGAGCTATCTTGAGTTATAAAAAATTAACATGAGAAGAAACAAGCAAAAATGGATGCATGTGTCACAGGCAGCACTGCAAACACCAGTATAGGGTCCTGTTGTTTTCACTGTGCTTGGCAAGAGAAGGATGCTCTATTTAGTCACAAAATATTAAAAGGAAGCAAAATGAATAGTGGCGGAAGACAGGAATTAAAAAAGCTTACAAAGCAGTTATACTTAAAATAGCCTGAATAGTTAAACAACTTAAATGCAATTAAAATGCACTTTTTAAAATCCCAGAGCTAGTCAGAAAATGCTATTAAAACACATTTCGCCAACAAACATGGAAAATAAGTATCAAAATAATCTTAAATCCAAATTTTAAAAAAATAATAATGCCATCTTCTTTGAGGTTTATGGTGGTCATACTCTTATATCATACTCTTTTTAGCAGTGAGGACAAAGTAATTTCATGCATGATGAAAAGATTAAATCAGAATGTGTAAATAGTAAAAGAAATTATTATATAAAGATAATTTCTTCCAGGACAAGAAAAGGTATCTAGTGGAAAATTAATGAACAAATAATGTAACTTTTATAATAAAGACTGCATTTTGGTCCAAAACACTGGGGATATTTTGCTAATTCAAGACAATTTCAGATTCAAGTTGACAATTATTGCAGCTTCCTGGTGTTTTGCAAAGGTAGAAAGTAAGCCTTCCCTTGATCTGTGATAACAAGTGATTATGGCAAAGTTATATTTAGTATTCTAGCTGGGAAGCAAAAAATAAGAGCTTGAGAATCTATTAATTGGAAAGTATTTCCCCCTTATCTTCAATAATGTGGTTTTGTAGATATTTCCCTAATAAGATTATTTGCATTTTGCAAACATTACTTAGGTGTAAAAGTGTGCTGCAACATGTCATAAGGTTTAACCACAGTCATACAAAAGGGGAATAGCAAGCAGACACTCTATTTTTCTTTTGTCTTTCTCCTCTCTTTTTGGAATCAGATGCTAATTTTGTCAAGTTCAAACTGTTCAATAAAGGAATTATTTTCCAGAAACACAAGTAAATTGGATATATATCCAATTCTGTGGCACACTTGAGAGTTAGTCCTGATTTTGTTTTACTTTAGTGTGTGTTTTAATTTCTGCTTTTATAAGAGACTCTCAGAATCCCTTTCTGTTGTAACATCATTATAGAAAAAATAATGGGTCTTGACCTGTTTCTGCTGTGCTTTTGAAATATTTCTAATAAAGCATGTTAGTGGAGATCTAGAGTGAAAATGGCAAGTAGTTGTGAAGCCACATTGCTGTGCCTTCAAGCCTTATAAAAGTATGACTAAGAACCCAAGGTAGCTTGAACTAGTATGAAAAATTAAGTTCCTGGTTGTTTTGTGGTTTTGTGTAAGAGCTAACACATGAACTAGCTTTTTACACCACCCCACGCAAGCAAACCATGCTTTAAAGAAGTTTGTTAAAATGCTTTGTGCTCCTAACAGAGGGAGCCAGTTGCAACCCAACGTGTTTGGGGACAGGTCTCAACCAAGCTCTGAGAGAGAATGCATCCTGCAGGCTTGGGACTGTGGGAGTGCCTTGGATGGAGTGATGCACTTCATTGGTAAGAGACAGGCAGCAATATGTTTATTGATATAAAGCAGAAATTTATCAAAGTTAATGGTAAATGTGACAGGGCTTTAACAAGTTCTGATGACAAGGAGAGGACAAAGTCAGACAAAACTGTCAGAGAGGCCCTCCTCTTGAGTCACAAGGTTCAGAAAGGACCTCCTTGCGTTCTAATCTCCTCAGAGGGGAGCTTAGTTGCAGCTGGATCCAGATTTACTCCTAGACTTGATCAATACCTAAAGGACTACATATATATGTGCACAATCAAGCCCTTATATCACTTAGCTAAGATTTCAAAGTTCAGTGTGCTCATTCCCAATTCACTTACTGAGTGTCTGATTAGATAAGAAATCTCTAAACCTTCAACAGCCTTTAAGCAGGAACCTTTTGAGGTGTCCCTACTCCAGGGTAGATCCTGTTGCATATCCCGCGCAGGATAGCTGAGTGTGCCTTGGTCTCTACACGGTTTATGGAGTGAGGAAACGGGCTCATGGTCATGCCTGCACCCTGACTACAGCTGTTAGCGTCTCCCGAACACGACTTGAGTCAGATCTTCACCAGAACTGAGGCTGGGTGTGCACATGGCTCAAATTAGCCCTTGGCTATTGTGTTGCTATCTGTCTCCCCTAAATCCGTAGGTACAATGGCAAGAAAAGGAATCAGCTGAATGAGACCCTCTCCTGGCAACAAAGGACATGGAGAAGGCTGTGCCACTCAATACTCAAGAATCCCAGGCCCTGAGACTCATGAGAAATTCTGGAGTAAGGACTGCTTACTGTCTGTGGAGGAGGATGAAATTAGGGACCGTTTGAACAGACTGAACATTCCCAAGTCTCCTAAACTTACTGGGATGCATTCACAATTGCTGAGGGCAATGACTTGAGGCCACTCACAGTTATCTGTGGAAGACTATGGCAATCCAGGGAAGTTGATGAAGACTGGAAGAAAGAATCATCTCCATCTTCAAGGGCAGGGCCAGGGAACTGCAGGCACATCAACCTCACCTCAGCCCTCAGGAAGGGGATGTAGCAAATAATCCTGGTAACCATTTGTAAACACACAAAGGACAAGAAGGTGACTGGGAGTAGTCAGGTTGGATTTATGAAGGGAAAATCATGCATGAAAGACCTGATAGCTTTCTATAATGAGATGACTGGTTTTGGTGAGGGGGGAGAAGTGAATGTTATTTATCTTCACCTTGGTAAGGCTTTTGATATTGTCTTCCACAATACCCTCACAGGCAAGCTGATGAAGCATGGGCTAGAGAGGTGGACAGCAATGTGGATTGAAAATTGCCTGTGATAAGCAGGGGAAAGAGAAGCTGGAAGTTGGTCCCTGGTGATGTACCCAAGCAGTAAATATGGGGCTCAATCCTGTTTAACACCTTTGTTAACCAGGATGATGGGAAAGAG
>NW_005054492.1:100825-111678 GCF_000277835.1 Geospiza fortis | reverse complement strand
GAAAGAGTGGTAGGTACTACAAAAGGTTGTGGTGTAATTCAGAGGGATTTTGACAGGCTGCAGAAATGGTCTGATGGGTCTCCAGAATAATTCTTGACTCTCCATCCATACATATTCACAACCTGACTGGACACAATCCTAGGCAACATGCTCTGGCTGACCCTGCTCTGAACATGGGGCTGAAGCTGCCCTCCTGCCTCACCATTCTGTGATTTTGAATTTAAAATGTTCAATACTGACAGTTATTGTGAAGCCTTTGAAGTTTTAAAATAATCAGATGTATCATATTCAATATTGAGAAGTATATTGTCCTACACAAAGCTAGAGTGAATATAAATTTCTGTAAAATTATATTATGAAATAAAATAATAAATTAACTCATGAGGATAAATCTTGTGGATTAAATAGGAAAGATTGAGAAATATTTAACATAGTTATACAAATAATACCAATTTGGATAGTTTCAAAAGATAAAATAACCTTTCATCAATATAAGTATCAAGAGAAGATGAACAATAAATAAGCAAGCAAACTAAAATACAAGATATAAACTAATATCTAAAATAAAGTCAGCTGCAGGAAACAGACTTTCCTACCAACCATCTGGATTTCAACTCTCATCATATTTTAACCTAAATTAAAGGTGTCTTGAAGGTAGCATAAATGGTAAAGAAAATGTTATGGGCTTCTTAAAGCAGCCCATTTATTCTCTATCTCTTTCAACACTGAGAAGGCTATGGGAAGATATGAGCAGATATTTCTTTCTAAGGGGCTAAAGATAGGAATTTTCTGGGTAATAATGTCTATCTAAATTCATCTCAGAGAGACTTCACTTACAATTCTCTGTCTAGGAAGGAACATTGTTTTCCATCTATTTGTGATTCTTCAGGAAATGATCTGCTCAGTTCTGTAGATTATGATATACTGTATTAGATTTTGAGGTATTGTGCTGACATCTAACCTAAAAACCTAACCTTTTTTTTAAAACATCAATACCTCTCCTAAAGCAAAACCTTCCCAATCTTCATAAAGAGGAAAAAAAAAACTTCTTTTCAAAACCTGAAATTTTTATGTTAATTTTCATCTGATTTCATGAAATGTTGATAAAATGGTTGAAAAAAACATAAAAGTAGATTTTACTTAAGTAGTCAGTTCATTTTCTATTATCAGTAGACTGTTTAATTTGTCAGAGAGTACTTTGAGAGGGGAATGTTTACAGGTTTAATTAATTTAAAATTATATAATTAGCCGCACTATCACAGTTAACAGAATCACAGAAATTACTGAGGAAGAAAGCCTATTAGATTATTCTCCCAGTCTCCCTGCCAAAGCAGGAGTACTTCCTAGGCTATTGCTCACAACACTTGATTTTTAATGGAGTTTAAAATACTTTGTAAAAGGTGAACATATTTCAACCTCTCAGGAAACTAATGAGTGGAGTTTCACAATCTTACATTTGCATGAGCTATTCAGATGTAAGGCCCTGATTTTGCAAATATTACACACTGAGTCAGTTTTTATGTACCAAGTCATTCACTGATATCTGCTGATGACAATCTGTGCCCACTGGACCACAAAGTACATGAGAAGTGTTCTTCTCAGCTTTTCTGGGGAGTCTTATTTGCAATTTAAACATTGAAATGCAGTTTTGCTATGGTAAATGATAATATATATTCATGATCTGAGTGAGGGCAGTTTTCAGTCTATCATGAGGGAAACAGGAAAGGAAAAGAAATAAGAAAGGAATGACTCAAATTCTGTAATGAAATTTCATTAAGTAAATGTTGGAGATGATGGGAATCTAAGGAGGTAAGGAAAATTTTTGTCCTAGCTATATATAGGATTAAAATAGCCACCAGATGCTTTAGCTGTTGTGTTTAGCTTCATACTTGGAAATCATCACAATTCAGGAGCTGACTGGATGTTCAGGGATCATAGCTGAGCCTGAGGAGAGGTGGTGGGTGTGAGGCATAAGCTGTGACTCTTGATTAACCAGCATAATGTGAAGTGGATGTCCAAAGATAGCTCATTCCAAACACAGCTTAGGAAAAAAATTGATTTTAAACAAGGAATGTGGTTCTCATGGCTACCTGAGAAAATTAGAACTTCACTACAGTTGCATCATCAACTTTTAGACATAAATACAATGCTAGGCCCAGGAAATTCAGTAAAAGTGACAGTAAAAAAATAGACTGTAATATCAAATTCTGCTTGTCAAAACTATAGTTAGGAAACACCAATTTCAAGGATAAGGAAAGTTTGAAAGAATTTGGGAGTGAAGACAGTTTTTGGTCATTCGTGCTCAAACTCATGTGACATGTACTGAGTCATTTTCTATTCCTTGTAGAAAAGCTCGTGTGATGTTTGTCAACAGATTATTCTAGGAAGAAGAGTTCAACAGATTTCCTCTGTGTTTAGAATGGTTCTGATTCTCTTTGTTTTTCTTTTGAACATGTGATTGAAAAACTATCTCAGTAATTTTAGTTTAGGCAAGATGCAAAAATGAACAATCCTGTGTTTTTCCAAATATCTATATTTTCCTTCAGCAGTGAAGACTATTATCTTTCATACCAAGATGAAGAAGTAAGCTGTTTTTGGAACAAGTAAGGTAGCCCAGAACAACTTTGCAGAGAATGATGAATTCAGAGATTTTGAGGTATGCTTCTTGAGAAGAGATTGTGTATATTGTAGCTGGTGACACCACCAACAGCTCAAACATCTAAAAATAATTTCCATCACTTTTGTTTCCAAGCAGTGGAGCTGGAGGAGCTAGGAGAACCCCCCTTTGAGTCTCATCTGAACTTGTTTTGTGGAGACTTTAGAATGCTGTGCTTAAATACATCTTCTAGACATCTCTGGACCAATTAGGTTGGAAAAGAGCTCTGAGATCCTCAAGTCCAACCTTTGACCAATCACCACTTTGTCAACCAGACCAGAGCACTGAGTGCCATGTCCAGGCATTTCTCGAATACTTGCAAGGATGGTGATTTCACCATCTCCCTGGGCAGTCTGCTCCAATGCCTAACTGCTTGTTCACTGAGAAAATTCTTCTTGATGTCCAACTTGAATCTCCCCTGGTGCACCGGAGGCCATTCCCCCTTGTTTTGTTGCTCATTGTCTGGGAGAAGAGCCAGACTCCCACCTGGCACTACCCTCCTGTCAGGGAATTGTAGAGAGTGATCATGTTCCCTCTGAGCCTCCTTCTCTCCAGGCTGAGTCCTCCCAGCTGCCTCTCAGCTGCTCCTCATCACATTTGTGCTCCAGACCAATCCCCATCTCCGTTGCCCTTCTCTGGACATGCTCCAGCCCCTCAATGTCCTTCTTGCAGTGAGGAGTCCAGAACTGGCCACACCAGTGGCCTCACCAGTGCTGAGTACAGAGGGGCAGTCACTGCCCTGGTCTGATGGCCACACTTGGCCACACTTACTGTGTACTTGTGGCCCCTACTAACCAAGGTATAAGTAACCAACATTGCAGTGTTTCTTTGTTTCACTGATTCTTTCTGGCCAGATGTTCCTAGAGCATCTGTTATTGTGATGCTGAGACAGAGCTGAGTGCTCATCACATACAGGGACAGCAGGGCACAAACCTCCCTTTTACCATCTGTTAAAATGATTTGCTGAAACCACCCATCACATCAATGGAGGCTCTGTGCTAGCCAAAGGGAACAAAATGGTCATATATCAGCTCAATGCCAGTATTCACACAACAAGCAGGGCCTGGAATGTCCTGTGATCTCACACCTGTATTGTAATATGGTGTGTTTCAAGAATATTTTTCACAAATAGGGATATATTGGATTATTTTATGTAACGACAAAGGTATGAAATGCAAGATAATAGTCCAAGTGAAAACATAACAAGAAGCTGGCTACACAACTTTATCTCAGTACTGTAGTGGAAGAAGCTGCTCTTTGATTCCCCATTCTAGCCAAAAAAAATGAGCCTCTATTTTACCTGACGTTGTACAGAGAGTTGTTTATACTTCTTACAAGATTAACATTTAATAAAAATAAGAGATGAATGAATATGAAAAAAAGGGCAAAAAACTATTGCATTGCCTGGGAAAATAGGATTTAAAATAGTAAGAAGAATGTGCATTTTATGCAGTGTAGAACATTAAATATCTTTATGAGTAGATCAGACTGTCCAAGAATATGAAAAAGAGTACTCTAGCATTTGGTTAACATTCAGATTTTGAAACCTAAAGAATGAAAGCACAGCAAGGAAATGAAATGTTGACACACTGACTAGACCCTTTACTTATTTAAATGCATATTTATGGATTTCTCCAGCCCTGCCTCCCTGTAAGTCACTCACTTAGGTTTACATAGGGAGTCCTGCTAGGGAGCACCCAAAGGCATCATACAAAATCAATACAAGAACAAAATTGCTTAAATATTCATGAATACAAATGTATAATGCACATGGTCTCTGTTTAGTCTGAAAAACAGGCAAGGATTCCAAGGATTTATTTTTTTCATATTCAAGAAAGTACTGATTTTGCAGTGAAGTGTTCATTAGAAATGCATTAGATTAGATGAATACAAAACTATACAAATAACTACATGCTCTGTAAAACCTGGCATCATTGTGTCTGTGGTGGCAGGTGAGCAGGTAGAAAAGCAAGCACACAGCTGATCCATAACCCTCACAGAAGCCTCATAGTTGCAGTGGCTATGAAACATCATGACCTCAACTCACTTTCTGTGAGAAAGATGAGAAAGTGCCATCATTAACATGTATACCCCTGATAAACAAATCATCTTATTATAAATGTATTTGTGTTATAAATTTTTTCTACACACACTTATTTCAACAGCTCCCCAGTCTCCTTGTGTCTGTCACCCAGCAATGTGTTTTATCTCAATTATTCCTGGAACGCTCTTTTAACAGGCAGGAGTTATGTGAGGTGCAGATGATGGATATGTCTGGATAGCCCTGAGCACTTGATGCTCTAGGGAACCTCCTTGGGCAGGGAGCTTGGACTAGATGGCCTCCAGTGGTCCCTTCCAACCTTAAACATTCTGTTATACTGTGATATGAAATCAGAGTTTCCATGAGATACAGAACTGTTGAGGTCTCTCTCTTTCTCATTTCCTAAACAATTAACTTTCTTTCTGGGCAGTCTAACATTTTGTGCTGTTTCTGCATGTACTTTATAACTTCCCACAGAGTACTTTGGTGCCAAAATGAGTGCTATTTCCATTAGTAGCAGACTTCCTTTGATGTTCTGCAAAAAATCTTGTTAGCATTTGGGCTAATAAAAGCTATTAACAGTGAACTTGTGACTCTTCAATTTGTGTTTATGCAGCTGGTCCCACTACCTATCTTTATGGAAGCAGAGATAGCTTATTAAAAATCAAGAGAGGAAGATATAAAGACTCATTTCCAAGTCTCCCCAATGCCTCACATTGTCATAAGGTGCCTTCATGGGTTATTTCAGTGGTCCTTTTTGAAAATCAGTCTTTTTAGATGTGCTGTCACCCCATGAAGCCATTTCTGGAGTAAGGACTTTGGAGAGGCCTATTCTATACAGAAGATCAGGGGAATACTGTGTGATAAAAGCTCAGCATCTCACTCCCTTATCCATTCCAAACAAGATTTGACTATCCAGTCTCATGACTTTCCAGATCACATAGTAACTTTTCTTATGATGCCAACAGAAAGCTCTCTTTTAGTCAGACTTTTTTTTTTTTTTTTTTACCTATTTGATCATATTTGAAACAGTTTGCTCCAAAAAACTGCATTTGAGTGTATTGAGCCAATGTGTTCATAACTTGGGTTGAAGGGGAAAAAAGAGAGAAAGGGCTTGATCCTAAAGGACAAGTTTGTCTTGACAATCCAGCTGAAAACCTTATGGCTTTCAGAGACTTTGTGTTTGAGCTTAGTCAGGTTACAGACAATGGTGTGATGTCCATCCAGTGCTTTCTATAATGTCCTGTTGCCACAGTGCCTTTTATAGTTCTACAGATCAGGACCTGATTTGGATTAAAAAATACACGGAGACATGTGTGTCTCATTAGAAAAAATAAATCAGTTACGCATATTTGAATACTGTATGCCCTGTGGATGTGTGGATATAGATGAAAGAGGCTTAACTCTTTGTGTATTCTGAAATTTCTTTTGCATAGAATCATAGGAAAAAACCCCAAACTTAGTTGTTTTGAAGCTTTATTGAAACAAAACATAGATTATGGGGCAATGGAGCTGTTTTTGTTGGGACATATTGAAGATTAATAAAAATATTTACTTGATTTCCTTCAGTATAATTTAAAGAAAACTATTTAATGATAGATTCTGTAAACTGGAATTGAAAAGTTAGTACCCAACAAAAGAAAATCACTTCAACATATTTCCTAGTGAAAATTTGAAGACAAATTAAATATATCTGCTCTGTGCAGCAAAACCCAGAAAAGGCTGAGAAAATTTGTCTTTAAAACCAACTAATTCTTATTCTTTAAATGACAATAAGTCATTATTTACAGTTGAGTAGTTGAATCTGGGTACAATATTATCTCTGATTTAAAAATCTGACCTGGTATCTAAGAATTAATGTGTGACTAACTCTAGGACCTTTTGAAAATTAAGTGAAGTAATTCCAGAGTCTGTCTAAATAAATAAATACTTGGCATACAGAAGTCCACTCTTACAAACATAACTGGATCTCATTATGAAATTTGGCTTTAAGTGAATCAAACTAAAATAGTAATTGTTTTTGACTTTTGGGAAAGACAAATATCCCTGATACTGAGTTGTATCAGTAAAACGACAACCAAAAGCTGTGCTTAAAGTTGAAATTATCCTTTATTACTTTCTAAATCCGTTATGTTTTATATATAAATTTCTGAGCTTCTTTTCACATACTCTTTTGGAAAACTACTTTAAATATTAAGCATTATGTGTCCATTGTTCATATTTGGGTAGTCTTATCTTGTTTTCCTTGAGTTCTTGGTCTATACATACCCTGGGAAAAATGCATCACTTGAAATATACAGAAAGCTTATTTTTAATTAGTCATGAATATTTAAACCCAGACAGTCCTACCTAAGCCCTACTGGACTCCATAACCACAAGGGGGCAGAACAAACATTAATCACAGAAGTCCAATTCTACTTTCTCTCAAGAAACTCCTTCCTTAAGCATAGCACCAGATTTCTCTTCCATCTGGATTAAAACATCTTTGCTTTGCTAGAGAAATTTTCCCAAGAATTTTTTATGTCCTTATCTTTTATAATTGCAATATTTATAAGAAATAGAAAAAAGGAAAAAGAAAAGTAAACTATTATATTATTTTCCAGAAACCTTTAAAGCACCACTTAGAAACCAAGGATGACAAAGAAAAAGGGATCAATTCTATTGCCCTTTATTTTCTCAAATGTAAAAATTTTAGGTTTGTATTTTATTATTAAAACAAAAACAAAAAAACCTCTTCAAATTCTGAGAGTTCTCTCAATTGAAGCTTTGAAGTTTTCTTTTAATCCTTTTGATTCAAAACAGGAACATTAGTGTTTAATCCTGACAAGGCAAAGAACACATTAGTATGATTATAATGTGACTTATATTGAGGGTTCAGGAGTTAGTGGTCTTTTATGTGAATATAGAATATATATGTTAAAGGTAGCAAAATAGTTCATCTTATTAATTGGTTCATTTTGTTCATTAGTTAATTTCATTTTGATGCATTCCTCTATAACTATCATAAACCTAAAGGCCAAGATATCTGGTGCAGTAGTGAATTTTCTGTGTTAATATTTTGTATCATATAAGGAAAACCATATCACATGCAGAAAGTCTGGCATTTAAATATTGCCAGAGTAGGTTGTGGGTTTCAGCACTCACAGTTCTTTACCAAGGAAATACAGCTCAGATAAAAAGGGGGGAGAGTGGATGCACTAGAAATAATCTGCATCCAAATAGTAGCAAGCCCTGTTTACAAACAGAATCTGTTTCCGAGCAGTTGGAGGTTATTTTCATAGAAATGTTAGCAGACCAATTTATGGCTCACATTCATATTTCTCTGCTTGCCAAATCATAAAGTGGTAGCCAGACTGAGATGCGTGCCACCTTCATTCTGGCTCCCAGGAAAACGCTTTGCTGCGGGCTTCTATGGAGTTTTAATGAGCTGCAGAGGACTGGGAGCATCTGATGCATGGCAGGAGACCAATCTGTGTATTAATACAGTTGTATAAATATATTAAAACACAGAAAAATCCATAATGCTCTGCACATACCTGTTCTGCTTCTGACAGAAATGAAGTGCCGACAGAGCCACACATTATTACAGTTCAGCTAATGGCCAGACTGAGAATAATGCTGTGGCTGCTAGACAGACAGGAGGCAAATTGCACTGCCTGAAGGAAAAGAATGAATTTCCTCATCTTCGTGTTGTACAAACCATGGCCTCAATTGCAGGCCATTCTCTGGCATTTTTAGAGGACGTTCCTTTCCATACCAAGGTGGAATGAACCTTATCTCAAGAGCACACACCACCACAGGTGTTGCACATTTTTGGGATTGGGACTGGTATTCCAGATGATTTTGGAAAACTGAAGAAGAGCTCTGTAAAGGGAATAAAAGGAAAGATAATGGAAATAAAACCAAAATTTTGTTTGGCTGAAAGAATATGGTACTTTAGTACAAGGTGTCAGCTGTCTGCTTTCTAGGAGACAAGCTAAGGATTTATGGTTGCAATTAATCATCAGCAGTTTCAGGCTGCTTGGAAAAAGACAAACTAGGGACAATAAAAAAGAGCACAGGCTATCAGATATGTAATTTTTTATTAATACTCCTTTATTTTGCATTGATAGAATCTCAGAGAACAAAGTAGATAAAAGCATTGTAGGCTTTTATATTCCAGAGGGTGAGAAAAAGTACACCCGTTAGAATTTATTAAATGGAAGCCAGGAAGGATATTAGTAACAAATAATGCCTCAAAGGGGTTATTTATTTAACAGGAGGGATAGGGAAAAACAAAAAGGAAAAAAAAAAGAAAAAAAATTGTGTCAGAGTAGTTGATTCTTTAAAAATTATGGCAAAAAAAAAAAACATTTTTAAAACTTCCACACCACTTAGGGCCAAGCCATTTTCAGCCAAATGGCAGAACCTCTCATCATGGCAGATAAACCCCTGTTATTTTTCTACTGTAACTTGGCACTTTCTGGCCACAATATTTTTGCCTTGATTGCAGTTCAGTTTAATACAGTTGGGATGATCTGATAAAAATCTAGAGTGAATTTAGCGAAGAGACCATTTTTCATACCACAAAAAGTGAGTCAGATATTGACTTAATGGATTTGGAGAAGGCTTGGATGAGTCATTCTTCTCCTGGTTAATTGATATTGCTAGGACATGCTAAATGTATCCCTAAATAGCGAAATAATTTATAGAATGTGCTTTTCTGGCTGTTAATTGTGCAGCTGGATAACTGCATTTAAAAGCTCATCCAATTCTCTTGAAATCACTAGAAGGTTTTCCACTGACTCAGAGGAAGCTGAAGTAGCTTTTCAGGGACCATTGTCAAAGGCAAGAGGTGATCTGACTGAATAAAAAATTTCAGGATCTTATTACTTTAGATGTGCTGTATCCTTACAGTTGTTGCAAAGCTCCAAGGACAGAAGAAACCCTCCTTTATCATCCTTTTACTTTTCTAAGAAGGAGATAAATCTGATGTTTGGTTTGTGTTTTCTTTTTTTAAGGACTGTGACCTTTTCCAATAGCCTTAAAACATTTCATGCATACAAACTTCAGGCCACAACGCAGTTGACAGTTTAACAGTTTGAATTAGAGCTCATTTGGGTGCCAAGACTTACATGGTATTATCTCCTCTTGATGTATGTCTTCTGAAGGGCCTGTATTACAAATATTTACTATAAACTTTGCTGTGAGAGTCTCTATTTTGTTGTTTTGGGGTTTTTTTTCTAAAGTCCTTGCAATACATGTTGTAAACTCGGAGTAAAAAATACAAACAAAATAGCAAAAATACTAAGAATAATGAAGTAACTTGATTATTTATTAGCTATTGACATGTAGTATTCACTAAGCCAATCCCAGGGAAAGGAGGAGCATGCCCCATCTAGAGCTTTTTAAAACAGATATTCTGACTTGTATTAATAATAAAATATATAAGAATATAGATTCTAATGTGGGAAAGCAGGAGAATAAATACAATCAGCCACTGGAAAAAAAAAATAGAAAGATGCTGGGAAAATGAGCCAATTAACATTATCTTGTGCATATAAACTAGAATAGTTTGTGATGTCTTATTCTGTTGAAACAGGTAAGTTTTGAAAAGACATGCAAAAAAAATAATGCAAAAGGGAGGGGCCTTTGTATTTACATGAATGTCAGTTCTGGGCTTTTTTATTATAGTTAAGAATTGAGCAGGAAAACATCTGAAGAAGAAGCAGATATATCTGCTTTCTTTTTAATAGTTAGCATTTGGGGGGGGGGTTGTCTGTTTTTTGGTTTTTTTTTTTGTTTTGTTTGTTTGATTTTTATTTTTGTGGGTGTTTTGTTTGTTTTTGTTTTTGTTTTATCAGGAGGTCACTAGACGTGAGTTCTGATAAATGGCCAAAGGAGGCAGATTCCAGAGACAGTCCTCAGAATGGCACACTCAGACTGAGACAGAGCTGATGAGCTTTCTTCCAGCTTTTCTCAGCTGCAGTAATAGCACTGGGGTCTATCAAGAGCTATAAAGGTTACAAAACCCCCTTGAATTGTAGAAAAAAGATGACACAAAGATTTGCCTTGGGATAAAATATTTAATTGTGTAATATGAATTTGTCCATCATTCCAGCTGTAATAGAGCTGGTGGTGTGAATCTTAGGAAGCAGTTGATTGATTTTCAGCAGG
>NW_005054492.1:99267-100815 GCF_000277835.1 Geospiza fortis | reverse complement strand
GTGGTCACAGGGTCTGCTCCTAGGTGAAGTGATCAGGTCCCTAAGGCAGTGCAGCACCAGCAATGTCTGTATCCCATGGATCTCAGGAGGGGATAAATCATAGAGTCAATCAAGAGGACAGGGGACTGCACTACTCATTTGTGAGCTCCTCCTTCTCTTGCTCATGACAAAACTTGCCAGAACTGCTCATCTTATCAAAATCAGACCAAGGGAACATACAGACTTGGGCTTACCTATATATCACCTTCATACAAATAAATATATCAAGTAACTTTTTCAAACAACAGCATCAAGGAGTAAGTTTTCTGACTTAAAAAATGAGGAACTGAAATTCAGGAGTTATGTAGCTACTGAGCTCCATAACTACAGTCTCTTCTTCCCTACAAAAAGTAGTTGGGTTGTTTGTAAGGAGACAAAATTTTGGTCTGTTATATTCAAGAATTTATCAACAACTTAACATGCCTGTTCATATGGAAAAAATTCCATATGGAAGTCTATATTCACATATCCAGTGTGAATTTAGGACAGTGAAAACTTAGGTACATGTCCAGGCCAGGTTGGATATAGCTCTGAGCAGCTCAGTCTAGTAGGTGTCCCTGCCCAGGGAAAGGGTTAGAACAAGAGGATTTTTAAGGTCCCTTCAAACCCAAACTCTGCTGCAATTCTGTGATACTCTGTGTATCATCGTTCCTTGATTTAGCTCTACTGAAACAACACAAGCTCTTCACAGAAGACTTCAGCACCATTCAAGGTGAGTGATTCAGCTTTATGTGATTAATTAATATCCACTAAAAAAAAAAAAAAGTAGAAAATGCAATAAGTCCTTAATAGCACCGTGCTACATCATTGAATTAATTTGCACTTTTGAGTTTTAATCTGTTCATCTTTGGGGGATGAGTGTTACTATAGACAGTGCTAGCTCTGGACAGTGCTTGGAGAATTATTTGAGCAATGAATTAGAGAAATAGAGGAAAATTATTCATCTGCATGTGCAATAGTCTGAGAAACCCTTCTGCAAGCACAGCATGGACTAGAAGCCAGAGACACAGTAAAGACCATGAAAAATATTCTGCATAGAAGCTGTATTTGGCTCAGCTTTATCCAATTCTCTGTCACAGGAAAACAATGATCTTCAGCATTTGACAGTGTGCACAGAGATTAAAAGGGACAAGCGAAAGCATTACTATCACTATTTGGAGCTCTTTCAGCATATCAAAACCAAAGTACTTAACTTCTGCACCTCAATTATTCTACTGTATCTCTGAAGTACTTTGTACAGTGCCTTATCTACTAAACCAAGAAGGTGCATTTAAAGAAATACCAGGCTGAAGATTTTCTATTCCTTCCCTTAGCAAAATCTGGTATCTGGGCAGCTTTATACATTCTCCTATCTGCATCTAATATTAATAGCTTATTCATTATGTCAGCCTCTGGAAAGTTAAGAATTATTACCTTCATTTTACAGACACAGTCAGGTATGGGGGAGGGTCAGGGGAGCTGGGTGTATGCAGCTTCCCCAGTCAATAGGAGCTGGTTTGCACAGTCCTG
>NW_005054492.1:93710-99253 GCF_000277835.1 Geospiza fortis | reverse complement strand
TTCATAAGCTATTTATCAGTGACAGGAGACAAATAAATTACAAAATCTGGATTAGCAAACTCTATGAAGTGCAGAACACTGAAAAAAAAAATACCTTTGTTAGCCACATAAAAATTTGATTCATTTATGACCTTAATTTCTTACTATTTTGAAAGAATTTGAGTAATGGATTAGCTCTTTCACAAAGTTTTAATAAAATAGTCTGCTGTTAAGTAAAAAAACCCATACATGAGACACACCATCCCTTTGGCACTAAAAGTCCTCATCTTGCACTAGTTGCAAACCTTCCTACCTCAATAACTTAGCAAGCAGAGCAATGATATGAGGGTTAGGTGACTGGCAGCACTTAATGATGTGCCAGTAGCGAGCCCTGAACAGCCGAATGCAGCTCATCACCTCCTCCCTCAGCCTCACTCCTCTCAGGCTGACAGTTCTGAAATCATTATGCTCTTTATAAATGGCTTGTGACTGCAAAGTCTGCTTACATTGCTGCTCAATGGTCACTAGGACCAGCTCTCCCAAATTACTGTATCATCAGATCATTGTACCTTCCACTAGAAGCTTAAAGTACTTTAAACCTTATGGCAAAGGAGGAGTGATCTGTATTAATTGCATGCTTGGTCATAAAACACAAGGTCTATTCTTAGGTAATGCCTTGTCCTTTAGCTTCAATACTTGATAAAACCTTCTGAAAATATTTTAAAATATGCTATTTACCCAAATATCTAATATTAATTTCCTATGTTTCATCCATATTGAGAAGGTTTTCTCGGTGTTTCAAGCCCCTGAAAAACTAGGCACATCTATTTTTATGCAAGCATTATAACAATATATTATTTGTTATTATAAATAAGGTTCTGAGCTAGAAAAGCACATGTATTCCCTTTGTTATCTCTATTGTTAAAGTTGCCTCACCACTCTCAAATAAAACCTATGATTTCAATACTTTACTGAGTTCATTTCAGTGAATATATTCCAGGTCCCTTGTGAAACCTCACCTCCCACTCAGACGCCAAAAAAGTGTTGACTTCTATGAAAACTCAGCCTTAAAAATGTCAAATACACCAATGTCTAATTATGCAAGGGAATCTTAATCCAGAATATAACTTAATGCTACAATCTGTAGAGCCTGGTTTGATTTGCCAATTAAATCTATGTGAGATACAGAATTTACTTATCTTTTACAGTTTCAGTGGGAGTGTAATAAAACAACAGGTGTTGAGGAAGACCATAACCTCAATGATTGGGTTTTTTTGTTGAGTGGAAAATGGAATTCAGTCAGATTATTTAAGTGACTCATTCTGCCTTGGAATGGGAAAAAAACCCACTAGAATTTTTTGCAATTGATAAATAGAAAATAAACAAAACCAACCCAACAAAACAACCGACAATAACCTCCTCCACAAAGATGGGAAAAACAAGAAAGCTTCCTCCTGAATTTCCAGCTGCAGCTACATTTCCTCCTGTAGTTATGGATTCTTAGAGCCTTCAATCTGTTTTCTTTGTCCTAGCTGCCAGTTAAATGAAGAGAAATGCTGATGAACCTCCTTCTCCTCCTCTCTGAAGATTTAATTCTACTGTCCACAGCTTATTACATTCTGGTTTGCTCTCAGTAGCACTCAAAGAGCACCAACACAGACCTTGTGTGGATGTCAAACCCATGTAACAACGATGCAATGAATGCATATCCCAAGATGACTTCAAGAATAATTGCAGTTGTATGACTCTATTTGACAGGATAGTGCAGCTGCTTAACATTGTCATTGCCTGCACATCACCAGTCTTTATCTGCAGACTACAGATCATTGCTTACCTCATGCATAACTATTTTCCAGCATGACAGGAGCTTTGAAACAATAATTTTGTAGTCATCAAAGTTGTATGAAAAGCTCATGGCCCCTCACAAAACATGGTTGTGAAAGATTTTTTTGCACCAAAAAAAGGAAAACGTTTCTTAAGAGACCTGCTACTAGACCTTCTCAGTCTTTGCAATGACAATTTACATTTGCCAATGACATTAAAAATCTTAACCCAAGATAGCAATTAATTTCTAAGAGGGAAGAAGAGATATCAAAGATAAAGCAGGGATGATGTAAGAATAGTATTTTACTTAGCAAATCAATCTATTTATTGAGTAGAACAATTTATAAGCTCTGATAAATTATCAGCATTTTGACTTCTTGGCTTTCCCTAATTATAGTACTGTCCTTGCTATTATAGTCAAACTGTGATATCTCTACTTGTTCTATTTAATATTTATTAATGCTATTTTAACCCTACCATGGAAGTTTGTACTACTTCATTTTCATTATACCCTATTACCTTTGGAGAAGACTAAATTACTGATAATTCATGACCAGTATTATACACCTTTTTTGCCAATTTCTGCATTCTGAATCGCATCAAATTATCTAAATTATAAAATTAGGAAATGAAGTCTGATTTCAGGCCTAAGAATAATTTTCTTACTCACCAGCACAACTAGCAAGGACTACTAATTTAATCTTACCTTTTCAACAGAAAATCATAACAGAAAACATGCAAGAAAGTTGCCTCATAGATACAGAAAAAAGAAAGAAAAGCTACTCTCCGGTGTTCAAAATTTGTACCCACATCTTAAGTCATCAATTTTTTACCCAATAAATTCACTCTATAGATTTTTCCTGTATTTTCTCTCTTAGATTATTCACTATTTTTACTCCTAAACTGCAGCACATGGGAACACTTGGTGAGTCCAGGCAGCTATCAAAGTGTTTCCTTACTGTATTCCACCAGAGGACCACACCCCATCCTCCTTTTTCTCCTCAGTTTTTATTTTAGTTGGAGACAAATTGCAAGGATGGATGAGCAACCTCTGGAAGCAAGACTGCTGGGTGCAGCCATTAGGGAGCACTCCTGCCTCATGTCTCTTCTGGGCTGGAAATAAAGTGTTGGTCCATGTTAAGCTCATTGCAAAATTCCTGATAACCTTGGTGAGCATAGGCAAGGCTTTTTATTTTTTTTTTTCGAAAAAGAAAATTCTCAGAATTTGCACTGATGGACACTAACTTGGGCAAGTCTCCAGCTGCAGAGATGCAGAGATCCCTGACAAAACTGGGAGAAACAAACTTGGTTTCTTTCCGTCAAAGATAGAAAGTGGTGGGAAGGAAGAGTAAGAGACCGAAAAAGAGCAACTGCCCCCACAGAAGAGAAAACTTTCCAGTTTTCTGTGTCTCCCAGGGCAGCTACCAGAAACAAGAGTTCTGGGATCCATGGCTGTTCCTGGAGATGATGATAACAGCTTTCCTGTGATGCTGCAGTGGAACATCCATTTTCCCAGGGCTTACTGCCAGCATGAATAAAGAGCTCTGACTTCTGAGAAGAGGGAGTGTAACACAAGGCAGAGGGATTTTGCTTTTCTTGCTTATTTCAGGGAGATTTTTGGTGCTGCTCCAGCCATGGACTTATCAGATAAACAGCAAACAAAGCTCCATCACTCCACTGAGAGCTGAGAAGAGTATTCCTCTGGATGCTTTGTTTTGCTTTCTAAAGAAGCAAAGAAAAATAAAGACATTTTCTCAAGATTCAGCAGGTGACTGTCCTCTGTTAAAAATAAAGCCATAATTTCAGCCTCCTCCTCACACTAGTTGCCTTCTCTATATCCACCAGAACTTATATTCAGTTTGAGCTCCCTGGGTTTCTTCCAGGAGCCAATTTAGCTAAAATATTTGGACAGCTGGGACACAGCAGGGAAGAAAATGAGAGACAGGGCTGACTGTGTTACCAGTTGAGTTCTGTTCCTGCTCTTCAGACTGACTTGCATAATCTTGGGCATGTCATAACCTTTCTCTGTCTCAGCTCATATGCTTTCAGATAGGTACAATTATAAACCTTTCAGGGTTTTTCTGATGGTGGACTTTACTCTAAAATACATGGCTGAGAGCAAGCGTGAGTGTGAAAATCACTATATAAACAAGTTACTCAGCACTAACAGCCCTCTAAAAATAGAATCAGAAATGTTTTTATATTATCAATTGTTAGACCAAGAAGTATTATCTTTTTCCAAGTATCACTGCAAGGTTAATGAATTCTCTTTCTGTTGAGTGCTGTGTGTCAGAATATTATTGTGTGTAATATAACCAGTGTGTAAGGTGCTGCTATGCCTATGAACTTTGGGCACAGATACACAAAGCACAAAGCAGCTATATTCTGCAGTGATAAAAGCTAAAACAAATTCATCATTGCAATGACAGCTTTCTAGCAAATATAATATACAAAACAATTTTCTAAAGACTGCATTTAGGGAATCAAATGCATAACTCCTGCTATTTTTGGATTTTAAGAAAAAAACCCAAAAACAGTCAAAAAGTTGCATGCCTTAATCAATTCAGGAATTTGAAAATTATGTTTGGCCTGTTTGTTTCCAACCTGGGTTATTGAGTCATAATGGGTAAGCATTGCTAGCTGTCTCATTGTCATCAGAGAGCTACATGAATTTAGGAGAGAAGATCCCACTGACTGGGATCTCTCTGTGTCTGGAAACAAACTCTCTCCCCCTGCCCTTACTTGCCCTTTTACACCTTCTCCTCTTTTTTTCCTTCCTTTTCTCTCTTCTCACTCAGCTCTATAAGACAGCATAATAGAAATTAATAAGAATCCCCAGACTTTAAACTACAATTCAGGGTTGTCTTGTTCTCATGTTTTTAGAAACTGATTATCAGTATGTATCTTATTTGTCTTTGCACAATTTCTTGTCTGGAAAAATCAAGAAATCATATACTGACACAGACTGGTATCCAATACTCCTGTTTTCTCCAGGGTTGCAATCCTGCTTATTGAATTGATGTACTTAAGGGTCCAGTTTTCCCCAAAAGGGCAAAAGTACAGAAGAAAACATAAAGCAAGGTATTTGAAATCAAAGAGGGAGAGAGATGAAGTCTATAGATAGGTGAGAAAGTCACTCTGAGTAAATACAAATTAGCAGGAACACAGCAGCAGGAAGATGGCTATATAAAATATGTAGTTTCCTTCTTAAATTAAATTTGCAATTTCAGTTCATTTTAATGAAAATATAAACAAATAAATATGAAGAATTCAAAATTAAGCAAAGAAATATAATCAATTTTGCCATCCCATTTTAAGCGGGTGTGCTGATCCCACACAAGAAACAATGCTTTGGCAGGTAATTAGCTTTTCATAGGAGCAAATAAGGTTAGCCAAGCTGCTACCTTTAAGGAGCCACTCTGCTTAAAGACAGTCAGCTCTTGATCAGCCTGACACACACAGATGCCAAGATCAAAGGACCAAGCAGACATCTGCAATGTCCCATCCCTAATGAGGGGAACACCTGAGGTTTGTGGGCACTTGTGTTCAAAAGGAATAACAAAAGTCAGAGTGCTCTCAAAAGCTTGCAAAGTTTTACCAGTAAATTACACACTTGGCATGGAAATAGGAATGTTAGTCCCTGACTAAACAGTCCCTGTCCATATAAACACAGGGCAGTGAGTTTCGGGTAATGGGTTGGTGACTGCAGGGAGAAAAAGAGAGATGAATTAAAGAGGGGG
>NW_005054492.1:86319-93672 GCF_000277835.1 Geospiza fortis | reverse complement strand
ACTAGTTCTGGCTCCAATGTAGAGCACTAGTTCTGGCTTCAGTGTTGATCCAGCTGGGATGTCCAGGGTCCTGCGGTGCATGCACAGGGCAAGTACATTGGGCTTGATGGGATGCCTTGTTATAGACAAATTCTTCCCACCCTGGAGATAAGGTTCTCACTTGCAATGCAAATTAGTTCTCACACACAGTCCATTCTTCCAGACCTTTCTGGAATGCAATTGGAGGTTTCAGGGTCTCTGGTGGCCTTGTTCACCCCTTAGAGTCCATACCTCTGCATACCTCTGAACCTCACTCTTGACCTGTCTGTGCTTATCTCCAGGAGCAAGAATGTTTGAACAACAAAAGTGCTGCCCTACATCCATATGGCCCCTGCTCCAGCCACATCCTTTTTCACAGAGTGTTATTGCCAACAATCCTTGGCTTTTTTATCAGCAATCCATGGTTGGCTCCACAGCTATCTGACTCTCTGTGTTTCAGACATACACACTAGCCCCACCTCTTTTAGGCTTGTACATCAATATCTGACCTAATGACCTTAATGCTGCCTTAACAACAGTGGAGTAATGGAATCACTCTTAGAGCATGATACGACATCTGCTGTGTCCCAGAAGTGCATGTTTACTTCATGGGCATAAGAACACCAAGGGCAGCTTGCTTCAGAGACAGATGTTTGTAATTTTCTTTAGGTAAGCTGGGTTTTGTGCCAGCTGGGAAGCCACTGCAAAACACAGAAAGACATTTCCAATGCACTTGGATCTTTCAATCCCTGTTGCAACCAGTGCTGCTGAGCTGTAAGGGGTATGCTACACAAATGCAATGAGCTATGATTTTTCAATTGTTCGTGCCAATAGCTGCAAAGTCAGACTTAACACAAGTCTTCCATGAAAAGCATTACACTCAGATACTGTACTAATCACTGAAATATGTTAATGAAATTGGTGAAATTGTGTATTTATTACCATGTCTGTTTCCTGACCCAGGGTTTTGATTTTCCTGTTTTCTCATTACATTTTGCTATGTTTATTTTCCACATTCACATTTTCATTACAGGGCTGGTGGTGAAAATACTTGGCAAAGAACACATGGAAAAATCCAGATATTGAGGAATTCTAACAAATTAACTTAGTCATAGAACTATGTAACTGGTATCTGACAGAATAGATGAGCACATGATCAGTCGAGTACATTGACGGTAAGAAAAAAAGCCTGACACATGACACATTGGTAAACTGTTACAGATGGTTCCATAGCCATTATTGGGACACTTGGGTGTGGTATTTGCTGGGTCCTCAGGACGAAGGAGGAATTGAAAATCTGATTCCATGCTCTTAGAAGGCTTATATTATATTATATTATATTATATTATATTATATTATATTATACTAAAGAATAGCGAAAGGATCCTTACAGAAGGCTTAACAAGATATTAATTAAAAACTGGCGACTGACTCCTCAGAGTCCCAACACAGGAGGATGGTGATTTGTCATTAAATAAAAATAATTCACATTAAAACAATCAATGACCAGCTGGTAAACAATTTCCAGACCACATCCCAAAGCAGCAAACACAGGAGAAGCAATCAGATAATCATTGTTTTCATTCTTCTCTGAGGCTTCTCTGCTTCCCAGGAGAAGAAATCCTGGCAAAGGGGTTTTTCAGAAGATATGACAGTGACACTTGGGTTCTCTTTATTTCGGAACAGCTGAAGCAGTCAGGTAGACTGCAGCTGCTAAAGGAGGAATATTCTGATGGAAAAAGTCAGGAGGCCTAAAACAGTGATAATCACAGTCTAACAGGCAATAACAATTTGAAAGAAGAGGTTTCCTAAACGTAATACATATTTGATGGGGTGGCAAGTTGGCTCCTTCCAAGCAGTAAATTACATGATGTGAACAGAAGGAAGCTCCCTATTTCTCATATAGACACCATATATCCTTATGATATATCATAACAAAGACTGTTCATGTACTTAAATGGAGGTCATTCTGCCATCATCGCACATTTGGAAATTTCTGAGAAGGATTTCAATGTCTGTCTGAACCGCATGCCTCTGTAGCCTTCATAAAAAGTTATGTCTGTAAATTGGAGTGAGCATATCCCACCTTCACATCAGATAGGGACAGTAAAATCCAGCAATGACTGAACTGCCCAGAGAGTAGAAAACAGACAAATGGCTGAGAGAATCGAGACCATTCATCCTGAAGAAAATTGCAGCCTTCCAGTACCAGAAGGGAGCCTATTTACAAGGACCTGGAGTGACAGGACCAGGACAAAGGGGAATGGCTTCAAACTGTCAGAGAGTAGGTGTAGATTGGATATTAGGAATAAATTCTTTGCTCTGAGGGCAGTGAGGCCCTGGCACAGGTTGTCCAGAGAAGCTGTTGCTGCCCTAACCCTGGAAGTGCTCAAGGCCAGGTTGGATGGGGCTCTGAGCAACCTGGTCTAGTGAAAAGTGTCCCTGCCCATGGCAGGGAGTTCAAATGAGATGATCTTGAAGGTCCCTTCCAACCCAGGCCATTCTATGATTCCATGAAAGCACAGACAAGCCTAACAGTGATCAGCTCAATAGTGTCAAAGGCTCAAGTACAGCAGTGAACTACTGAAAAAAAATAAATAACAATACCTATTTTCAAAGGCACAAGTGTGATAAAGAGCTCCTCCCTCTCCATGTCCCTTCTATTATACTTGTGTGCATAAATGGCCATACACACCTTAAAAAACTCTAAAGGAGTGCCAGAAAACAGCAAATATTATGCACAAGAATAATTTTTACAAGTTAGGCACAAAGTTTTAACAATGAGGTCATCTTTGATATAGATGCAAATGAATTTAAGATGTTTCATAGCAAGCAGTTCCCACCCAGGGGATGTAAACAAGCTACTCCGGCAATAACAAAGCATTTGCTTGGCATCTAGAGCTTCTTAAGGGGAAAAAAAGAGAGAAATCATAGACTTTATGAAATGCCTTATTAGAAGACATTCTCAGGGGGAGAAGGGGTGTGGAAATGCAGAAGCAGTGTCAAATGCAGTAAGTTAATAAAAAGCAAATAAAATCCATATGTTTTAAATAAAGCCTAATGCATTATGCATAAAGAAGGTCTTTCTCTCACAAAGAAAGTTTAATGCATCATCCTGTTCACTATATTTTACAGCATCAATTAGAAAAGAGAGATTCTCTTCCTCTCCAGTTAGTAATACATCTCCACCATACAAGAAAAATTATTATGGGGATTAATAACTTGATGAGAGATGCGTAAAAGTAAATCAGCAAGACTGAAAGAAAATCAGCATGTGAGAAAGGAAAAGTGATTCCTTTATTGTGAAAATTCATTCAGTTTACAATGACTAGATGATGGCAGGCCTGTTTTTCTCTTTTGGACCAGTTCACCTAAGCTGTGACTGTGGGAAGAAGCAAGGAGGAAAAGGATGCTGGTTCCCAACTACCTGTTCCCCAGAAGAGGACCAGATAAACTGTGGTCTCTGGGTGTGTGTGGGGAGACACAAGAAAAAACATCAAAAAGCAGAATTTAGAAGCATATATGGATTTTTTTTTTTTTTGTTGTTGTAGCTAGTCCTTAGGATAACATCTAGCTGGGCTCAAAGCCTGTGCTTACAGCTGGGCTGTAACTGAATTTTAAGTGTTTTTAATATGAATTTTTAATATTTTTTAAGCTAAGAAAAGGAAACAGTTCCAAAGACATCCTTCCAGAAATATATTACTGGGTGCACTATGGACATATTTTATGCTTACAGATGTGTCTTGTGTTTTAAGATTGTCCTTTCTTTTTTTTTTTTTTCCTCCAGCTGCTGTAGACACCTAAAAACACAGCAGTGTCATGCCAGCAGGCAGATGTAAAAATCATCATGGACCATTATTACCTCCATTATTAACTTGTAGTTGAATATTCACATGACATGAGAAACTCTGTAAGGAGAATAGACTATTTGAAAACATAATGTATATGACATGACAGTTTTGAACCCAGCCTGTCCTTAAGTGCTCTTGTTCAATAGTCTGCTCTTAAGATTACACAGATTTGGGTAAATAGGTGAAAAATTCAGCTCAAGTATCTTCAGCTAAAGTAAAGTATTTGGGACATTTCCCAAATATCTTCAAAAAAATTGTATCAGAGGTCTTTTCATAGTGAAAGAACTTTTGAGACTTTCAGATTTGGGTGTCTTTTCTCTACATCACATTTTCTTTTTCCTGACCTTACCATATGAATTTACTAACAAGTGTGGTGGTAACTTCCAGTGAGCAAGAATTAAAATGATAACTTTTCAGGAAAGTCCTTTGAAAAGATGCACTTATTCCAGTTGAAAACTCTAATTGCATGTACCACATGATGGCACAAAGTCAGGCGTGGGAAACACATTTGCATTTACATTTCAAATATACTCCATAGACTTTTATATTTGAAAGTCTTCATTTCCATCTTCAAACCTCAGTTCCTAATGTTCCCTAAGAGGCTAAAACCTACTAGGAAGATTTATAGGGAGCAAGCAAAGAATCCTGTTAAGTACTGGTAGATATGGTTTCAGCAAGTGAAGATACATATATCTCGTCAGCTGCAGAATCCACAGGGCATGTGTGAGGAGCTTCCACAAATG
Source organism: Geospiza fortis (assembly GCF_000277835.1). Lineage (NCBI taxonomy): Eukaryota > Metazoa > Chordata > Aves > Passeriformes > Thraupidae > Geospiza > Geospiza fortis. Next base: position 89,060 of record NW_005054492.1, on the reverse strand, counting down.
AGCCCTTTCAACTGTGTTAAGAACAAACTTGTCACCTCTGCTCAGGTTTTTCCCTGGCCACATAAAATCTCAATTACATTTATAGAGTCTCTGCTTCATTATTTGAGTAGTGGTTAGACTGGCTTCCACTGGGAAAAAAGGGAATATAGCACACATGGAGGAGGCCCAGATGTTAGAGATGTGTGACCCTGGCAGATGTGTGAGGTTGGGACTAATTCTCAATGGCAGATACAGAGATATTGTATTTGTGGGGTGCCCTCTGGCAGGAAGGAATGATGAATCAGACTCCATGTTCTCAGAAGGTTAATTTATTATTTTATGATACTGTATTATATTAAAGAATATTATGCTAAACTATACTAAAGAATAGAGAAAGGATACAGACAGAAGACTAAAAAGATAATAATGAAAACTTGTGACTCTTTCCAGAGCCTCGACACAGATTGACCCTGATTGGTCAATAAGTCAAAACAATTCACATGAAACCAATGAAACAACCTCCTGTTGGTAAACAACCTCCAAACACATTCCAAAGCAGCAAAACACAGGAGAAGCAAATCAGATAATTATTGTTTTTGTTTTTCTCTGAGGCTTCTCAGTTTCCCAGGAGGGAAGGGATTTTTTTCAGAAACAATGATTGTGACACAGAGATGCAAAGGTAATGCGTCCCACTGCCTGAAGTAACGTAATAGCTCCATATCCTTGTGTCACCCCAAAACATGCATGTTATGTAAAGGTTCTCAAATTTTAGGACTCCCAAAATAAAATTTTAATACATTATCACCCCTGTGCAAAATAAAAGGTCAGTCAACCGAAAGCTCTTTTTAATTGTTAGTTAACAAATCACAAGTTACTCTTTCAAGTTATTCTTTTTTCCTTCTTCTTCATTCTTGCTTTCCCAATGGTTACAAATCTATCAAAGTCCCCACTTTGTCCGAATTGGTCTCTCTCTAATTCAATTAATTATTTTTTTCTTAAACATCCATGGCCCAGGATGTTATGAATAACTCCTACTTTGGTTTGGAAAATGAGTACAGATAGGACTTACAGGTAGGCTGGGGAGCTGGGACACAACATCATCTCCCTTAACATCTACATCTCAGCCTGTCCTCACCCCACACTTGGCGCTGTTCAAATTTGCTCCTGGCTATAGGCTCTGCTGTATAAGGACTTTTGTTTGGGTCTTGAAAAATACTGAGGATGTTTTAGACAGAAACTATTAGACAGAAACTATTAGACAGAAACATCAGTGCATGCAGTTAGTTCATTTTTTAAAGTGAAGAGAAGAATTCACAGAAAGTGTATAAACATTTGAGTGTACAAACATTTAAAATACTTCTATCTCTGTATAGGAAAACATAAATGAAATTATAGGAAAAAAACAACTATTGAGCTAATAGCCTTTGTATAAACTTAGTAAGTGAATAGACTAAGGTTAAAAAATAAAAGCTGGAATTTAATTTAAAAAATATTTAATTCTGCTGCATTTTAATAAATTTTTGAATTAAATATTTCACAGTATTAAGTGTAAATAAATATCAACTTAAAAATTGATTGTTAATTTAATACTTGTTTTGCTAATAATGTAATCAAAGTGTACCTTATCAGAAAGTTCCATGGTAAGGTCAACACTTATGAGAAAAAATGAATCATTGGACTTTTAGTAAAATAACCCTGAAATGTTTTATTTTAATTAAGTCAAATTTCTTTGAAACTATTTCTTCCCTATACTTTTATTTTAATCTTAATATTTAATTGCTAAATTGATAAATACCAATTTATCAATATACCAGCTCTCTCCCATTGAGTGAGAGTCTTTTGACTTATCTGGGGCTCCTGAAATTGGCTTTAGAGATATTATTCCAATTGAAGCCTTGGGATCTTATCTCAACATTGGCTATGACTTAAGGGGATAACAAAATAATAAAGAGAAAGTATGGAGAGGTGTAATAGAGGTATCATTAATGAGAAAGTACCATTAATGTATCATTAAATTCAAGGACATTATGGCAGAGAGTTAGCTATTTCATCAATGAGTGTCAAGGAGCTTAAAGGAGTTTTGTTCAAAGAAAAGAAGTCAGCTGGGAACTGCCCCCTAAGTTAATTTATGGGAGTGAGTAATAATGGGTCCAGCCAAAAAAAAAAATTTAAATGATGGTTACAGAGATTAATGATTCAAACTGTTTTCCCTGGTTCTCTACACTATAAACATAAGCGTAAAGAACAATTTACAGGAGCTGGCTTCCAAACAAAATTTCAAGAATTTAAGGATTTTTTACTGAAACCTCAGGAACTATCAAATCTTCAGGTCATTGTATTCATCTGACTCCACTCAATAATAAATACTGCGGTTCAACCAACAGTGACCTAACAAGTCAGTTTTAAGTTTTTAATTTAAAATAGAAGTTCAAAGAAGAGCAGAAAAATTGGAACAATGACAAATCCAAACTATTTTGAAGATTCATTGTCTTTTGGCAGGATATCCTTAAATTTCAGATGAGAAAAATGTGTATTAAAAAAAGAAAATCACAAAGTCATTTTGCCCAGTATTAGCATAATACTTATCTTGATTGCTTTCATAGACATTGCACCCAAGTATCTTAATTTGCTTTGTACTACAAAATAGGAAAAGAAAGAGAAAATTCTAGCTAGTGATTTATTCAAGCATTAAGGTAATACAGTTCTGGGCAATTATAAATACCTATATGTGTTATTACCACTAAATCAAAAAGTGTCTTCTG
>NW_005054492.1:0-86295 GCF_000277835.1 Geospiza fortis | reverse complement strand
AGCAGGAAATAACAGAAAAATTACATGAGACACACCATTCTTGGGGGATCTAAAATCAATACTTTCTCTGTGATTTCAGCCTCTGCTGGCTCCACAAGTAAAATGCTAAAGTCTGTAGTTCTACACTAAAAATTAATTTGGCTCACTATGTCTGAGGCTTAAACTTCAGCCACGCAGTTAATGATGCATGATATCACTAATCACTTCCTCTATGAAATAGCAAACTGTAGCTAAAAAATAAGACATGACATGACAATTGCTTATGAGGTTAAGAAGAAAAATGTTTTGAGGCCTTGGCAATTTCCCAATGATTACTCCTTTAAATAAATTTTGGAGATCCCTCTGTGCATCACAACTGGCAAATATTGTACTCAATTAATTTGACGTACCTGTTTTGGCAACATTGTCCTTTCAAATAAGCGAAAAAAAACTCCTTCACATTTCAAAGACATGCAAAATGCAGCCTTGTGATAAGAATGTTACAACACTTATTCTTCTATTCTAGTTTGTCCCTATGGGTCAAGTGCAGAACTCTGAAGAAATCTGCCTCTTTCTCCAAGTGTTTAATTTTTTTGCTTTCTATCACCCGACGGAGACAAGTGCTACTTTTATTGCCCTTACCAACCAGCCTAAACAAGGTATAATTGACCTTTTCTAACCATTACCATGTTATTGGGAAAAAAGTCAGAATAATTTTCTTTGTAGAATGCTAATTTAAGAGAGTAGAGTGATAATAAAGCATTTCAGGAAAGTTTGGTATATTTTGTTATTTAGAAACAACATTCAACACAACATCATATAGCAACTTCAGGGCTTTATCCCATCCTTACCTAAAAAAATAGAAAGCTCAGATATTTGTTCAAATATAGAGGACAAGGATGACTTAAGAGTTCTTGGCTTGGTTCTCAAGCACTATGACTTAATTTTTGTAGCTATTATTCTGTTTGAACCTGATGTCACAGGACAAAGGAGTTACCCACCATAGTGGCAGGCAGGGTTTAAAGTTCTGGAGACAAAGATGATACTTGTAACTTTTATCATCGGAGTAATGAGTATTGGATTCAATAGAAAAGAGACAGTTAAAAGAAAACTATTTGTGCCCAGGTTCAGACCTAAATATCCTCCTTATAGCTTCTTCCATTGAACATTTGCCAGAGCAGGACCAAGTACATGAAAGGGGGACACGTGGTGATCTCTCTTTACATCATCACTGCTGAGAAAAATCACTCCCTATGGCAAGGCATAACAGTAGATAACCCAGATGTTTACCAATAGGTAGTTTCCCCCAATTTTTTAGACAAAATTCAAAAGAAATCAAATGCAACAATTGAAAGACCATTCAAGAGCGTAGAAAAGACCATCAAAGACTATAAGAAATTTGACTGGTGCACAAGTGACCTTTATTAAACACAAAGTCATTGTGGCAGTTCTAAGCTAAAGTCATTTTTTAGAGTAAGACGTAGCACATTATTTTATTTAGACTATTGTGTTATCTTCTGGGGTCAGAATCCCCTTCTAGCATTTTTACTCATGATATGCTGATAAATCTGCTTTTAAGACTTGCCCCTTCCTTTCATTTTGAGAAAGCTTATCCTCTGCAGATACTTTAATGAAAGAAAAGCTGATTGTTTGAAAACCCAACTCGACACTTATCATGTTGACAGATGGTATTAATTTGTGGTGAAATTATACTGTACTCTTACTCATAATTGACCCTAGAACTGGAGATGTTGGCTAGTGAAATGCATTAGGTATACTATAGATGCCAAGATTACAATCACTGAAATAAAGCTTACTTAGGGAAATAGTTAAAATAAAATGCACTGCCTGAAAAATCAGTTTAGTAACTATTCCTGTCAGTAGTCAGAATTACTACATTTTACAGGTATAGAAAGAACAAAAAACTTTTCATATTGAATAATAATCTCTAACAGTTATTGAGCCAATGTATTTATATGGCCAAAGAATAAAGATAATACACTGTAGACAATCAATGTAAATAGCAAGTCAGGAAATATCTTCAGCTTTCTGTGTTTTATAAGATAAATGTGGAAAAAAATAACTACTAACAACTTTGAAAATCATTGATAGGGTTGGATTTCCATGTAATACCTCCTCACAAAAATCTGAACATTAATTAATAGAGGAAGAGAGAATGTATTCTTATACAATTGGGTTCAAAGAATAAATGACACTTTAAAATACTGGAATGGCCTAAGAATGTTTTATTAATTTAACCATATTGCATATTATGAAGTTGTTCAAATGCATGCAGTTAATGAAGAGAGCTCAAGTCAATTTAGTATTTTTCCCCTCTTTTTTCTTGAACACAGATATATTTTTAAATTACAGAACTTTAGCTTTAACATTTTTTTTATTTATCTATACTTACACTCCCTTCCCAGAAGTGAAAATGTGAATAAGCAATTCCATTATAGTCAGTAGAGTTTACTGATAGTCCCAGAGATTTCTCTGATATCACAGTGCTAATATGGTAATAACATTGCCACTCTGTACATATTTGTGTGGTCACTTGTTTTCTCTCTGCAGAATACACAAGATATGAAAGGCCTCAGTGCTAGTGCATACTGTGATTAATCAGTCCTAATTTGACTAAAAATGTCTCAGCTTTGAAACACTTTTCCTTATAATTCCTGTGTAAAATATAAGAATTTTTAGACAAAAACAATTTTTCTGTGTTATGGTATTTTTTACTGCATCATTGCCTAGCCAAGAATTTTACCTCACTTACTAATGGATTTTACACTGTCATTTTTAAATTTTACTGTTACTTTTTTATGGCAAAAAATTAGAGATTTTCCTCTTTAATATATTGTCTATGCGATGAATGTTCAGCCTGTAATGATGGCTTTAGGAAAGGCTCTTAAAAATATGTTTAAACCTCCTTGAGACCTGTGTCTTTCAATGGGAGAAATGAGGAAAAAATGCTGCTAATTCTTCTAATTTGGGATATTGTGGTTCCTTCCAGTGCAGAACTAGACTTGTACAGAACAAGACAGTGTATCATGGGTGGAGGGGAAAAAAACCACCAACACTCCAGGAAAGAAAAAAACAGCGAGGAACACCTTTAATTTGACCACTGCTAATGTACATCTCACAAGAAGGTAGAGGTAGAGAGAAAGACAAAAAAAGGGAAGTAAATATGTGAAGACACAAACCCTTCTCATTTATGTTTCAATCAGCAGGCTTAGCAACGATAATGAAAAGCAGAAAGGTGAGAATGTAAAATTCAGATTAAGTGAGAAATACTGCAGGAATAAAAAAACACAGGTAAGAAAGAAAAGGGGTGTTTCCTGCAGTTAAAGGTCTGTCAGAGCTTTTCATTACAACAGTTGTACAACTGTAAAAGAATATAAGCAGGAAGACATTTGGAAGACCTTAGAAAGGCTTGAGAAAGTGTGGCAAAAATGAAACAAATTGGAAATACAGAAGAAACACACAGGAGGTAGGGAACTGAAGGACAGATACCACTTTACTGAATGATGGTAGCAATAAATCCACATGAGTGAGAAACAGGATAGGAAAGAAATAAAATTAATGCTTTTATCTCATCTATTTCTTTAGCAACTGAGCAATAAAGAAAAAAAATAAATGAACTAATATGAGAACTCTTATTTTGTTAAGTATAGCTTTCTTTTATTCCTGTTTACTTGAAAACCCATTAATTTAAAATATGTATGAAGAAAAAGGAAAAGCTGTTAGTCTAAAGCCATGTACAGCAAGGTTCAATTTGAAGAGCTTTTTTTATGGCCAAGTTCCAAAGAGCAGTCAAATGGGATTTACAGTGCCAGTCCTGACAGGATCTTAAGCATAACAGCATTAGAAAGCTGCCACCATAACTTCTCGGGTAGAGAGCCTGCAGTATGTTGTAGGCTACAATTAAAGCTCGTTCGTTTCTCCTTCCTTCTCAGCGTTGAAAAGGTTAAGGACATAGGGATCTCAAAGCCACTAAATTATCTTTCTGGTTCAGACTACTCATAAATACCATGGAAAAGCTCAAGCAGTTTTCTTTTTTTGCCTTCGAGGGGGAAATTTTTTCCATTAGAAATTGGTGAAAGGACAGAAAAAAGGGAAACATGATGAAATACAATACAGTTGAGTTTTATTTAGCCAAAAGACCTCCTTTAGATCTTGCTGTTCTAGAGATCATTTTCCTTTAGTCTTTTCTTTAAAAAGCCCAACCTCTACAAAGTGTCTGGACTTTTATTTTGCTGTTGTTGTTGTTGTCACAAAATGTAAAAAAATCTGAATTACCTGTGTATATTCTTCTTAGAAATCTGAACTGACAAAATGTGAGTAAGACCTTGGGCAAAAACTTGCCCTGAATATCACCAGATTCTGTCTGAGAAATAGCATTTCAGGCAGCTGATAGTCAAACACTCATCAGAATCTGAATTCCCATCAGCTGACTTAGTAAGAATTTAATAATGCATAATGCATTATGCAACCTAAAAAACCATTAGCTGGGTAGTTCAAGAAGATAGAGTTATCCTATTTTGTTGGATTCTGACAATGAATCATCACTTCCTTCATATTACGTGTTGCTTGGTGCCTATCTGGTTGATAGAAATCTGAATCTGGAAGGAAAGTGCTTCAGGCCATTCTAACATAAGTCTTACAACATTAAAAATATGTCAGCTGTAAATTTTCGATTATGATTTTGGTCTGGCAAGAGACACTATGACAGTCTGAATACAGATTTAAAAATTTTATAAGCTTAATATTGTCAGCTATACCAATATTATATTTTTCCATGCCCAGTACTGAATTTTTACTTCAGTGTAGTCTCAGGATAAAGCGTTCCTAGCAAAAGCTACTCAGTGTCACATCTGTGCTGAGATAAATCATCTGCACTGGAGCCCAGAGCAACCAGCATCGTTGCTGGCCTCAGGATACAATGTAGAAAGCACATTTTGACATAGTTTTCCTGACATGGTTTGCCTGTATCTCATTAAATAAATATAAACAAGAATCATTTTCGGTCTGCTCAAAGGTAGGAACTAAAAACAATAAAAAGGAAACTACAGCTGGTAATAGACTGAAAACATCCTAGTGAAAGGCAAGATACCAGTGGCTCTGTAAATTCTCCAGGGGAATAAATGGGGAGGGGGTAAAATCAGAGTTTACGGACTCCCTCACACTGGCCATCCACTCTGAGGAAGGCTTCTTCAGTCCATCCTACTGTCCAGCCTCTTATAACTACTCTGATGTTATATTTCAATTGCTTTACTTTCCTAGGGGCCTTTTGACAGGAGAGTTTTCTAGAAGCTGTTGTTATAGAATGCTTAGTCTTCAGGTTTCCAATGTTCTGTTTTGTTAGAGGAAGCTTGAGCAATGCTGATTTATGGTGCATAGGGTTAGCAGCCACTGTTGAAGGAAATTCAGAAAAATGGGTTCTGTAAAACAAGTAATAAAAGAAGGTTAGGAACTGAGATAATTTAGAATTATATTTGGGTTGAAAAAAATAAAATAATGATCTATGAAATGTGAAATTACAAAGTAATGTCAAAGTACTTCAGAAAATACAAAGTTATGATAAAAAATGACATTAATTCTGCAAGACATCCCTTTTTCTCTTACAACACAGCTTCACCTATGTTTGTTAGAAAAAGAACATTGTTTTTATGAAGAGATAATATCCCTAACAAAATTGTGTCCATCATTTTCCCTGAAAGATAAGAATTTCTATTGACACCAGGAACTGTATAGAGGTAAAGGAAAGATGGGGGCGCCTTCTTAGAGGACCTTCCAGGTACTGCATCAGTAGCAATTATTATAACTTAATACTTATTGTGTTATTTGTATACAGTACTTAATAATGTCATATGTGTGCATATTATCTCTGTGTAATTTATTTTGAATAGTTTGATACACTGCTTATCCATTTTTTTTTATTATTCTGAGGTCTGAATAAAACACTGCAGGGAAATGAAGAAAGGAAAAACCCAAGATTTCACATAGACCTATAAATAAAACAAAACTAAATTTCCTCTGAACTGCCAAATGTAAATGCTTTTACAGACAAATTTGTAATTCCATACAATAGTTTCAGCGATTTACATGTTTTTCCATGATTGTAGCACTATATACGTGACTGCTTTAATGAAACCTCTCATCTTCAGGCAGAGCAGCTGAATGCTACTGCCGTGTCCGTTTTACTGCCCTGACTTGTAAATGTTGTACACCTCGTTATTCAAGCTGCAGGTAGCAAACTACCTGTGAATTATCAGCTTTGCCAACAGGTAGAGCCCAACAAGGATTTAATTGCCTTCGCCTTCGGCATCCTTCACCCTCGAGGGATGGCAACTGTTATTCCAATTGTAAGACAGAGCAGCTACTTAGTGGTCTTTCACCTGGAAAAGGGTGAAGAATCTAAGTGTTAATTAATCAAAATTTGAGTCTGTCAACTGCTTTTTCTCCAACCCTTAAGATTAAAACGTTCTTCTGGAAGAGTCTGCAAAACCTCGGGGTCTGTGGTTGCCTTGTGGTTTTTGAAAATTGTGCGCAGGCCATTGGTAATTAAAAGGTGACCAGGCAAGGAATGCATTAGAGGCGAGGAAAAAAATATTAGCTTCTGCTCTACATTCTAGCAGTTTCCTGACAATCAGTTCTCACAACACAGTATCCCTAGGATCTTGCCCTGGAAGGGCTGTCAGGTGTCCTGAGCTCATCCTGGGTTGAGCAGTGATTTCTAGCAGAACCACAGAAAACATTGCAGCAGGCTGGCAGGGCAATCCCCTCTCCAGGCAGCTCCAGCCAGGCTTCCTAATGTTATGATTGGCACTCGCAATTCAGAGATAACTATTGTGTGAATGTTAAGAGAAGCTTTAGTGATGCATAGTTATGTTATTGTAGTTTAGATGTCCTCTGTTCTCCCCACAGTTCCCTTTCCCCCCTGTATTGCTGCCATCAGACAGCCGGGGCTGTCTAGGACAGGTACAAAGAAGGCTGCACAGGTGTCCCTTGCCTGGGGCAGTGGGGAATGGAAAAGCTCAGGGGGTTGCTCAGGGGGTGCAGCATGGCCACACCTGACCTCCAGTCAAGTTACAAGAGAGCAATTTTCACACCAATAAATGGCAAAGAAGAGCTGACTGACAGACTTTGGGAGGGGCTGGGACTGGCTGATGCAACCCTCAGGGGTATAAAAAACTGAGCATCCATCTTGAAGATGAACCAGCCATGTGGTATCCATGAGGGCCGTTCCCAGTGCTGCAGCTTTTTCCTTATGTAGTCCTTTGTTGTATTTTTGTTAAGGTTTAATAAGCCATTTTAAATTTTCAAAGTGAGCAGTTGTTTCTCACACTTATCACAAAGGGTTGCAATCCTGCACTACGGCATTGCCACTGCCAAAAGTTCTGTATCGAGCTTGCTCAGACTTATGGTAGCAAGGTTTGCCACTCCTGTGCTGTGTGAACTTTTCTTGACCTGCCTGCAGTTTCATTTCACTTGCTTCTGCTGTGACAGCAGTTTCTCAAACTCACTAAGTGTCCATGGCTAATTTGTCCTGCTTTTGTTTGTCTTGTGTGATACAAGTGCAGTTTTTATGGCAACAAGAGCTTTGCGCAGAGTAAACTACCTACAACACAGACAGTGCAAGGAAACACAGGCCTGTTATGACAGCAAGGAAGCAGAAAGGTGTAAAATTGTTATAAAATCCATAAAAATAATCCAAAGTGGATTGTAGACCAAGGAAGAAGCAGCAAACCACATCAGCATCATCCTCCTGTCAGTAAAGGACTCCAGATACTGAGGACTCCCACAGCACAGCTGCCTCCTCTCAGAACCAGCACAAAAGACCTGACCCCAGGATCCAGAGGAGCAGAGGGACAGTGAGCATTGCTCCAGGAGATGGGGCATGTACATTGAAAAACTTTAACTGCACTATTTTTCTTTCTGTAACAGTTACATCTGGATTAGTAATAATTAAACTTAAGATTTCCAATGTACTTACAATAAATTCTTGGGTTTATGTATATACAATTATGTACATACATGGTTTTATGTACATACAATATGTACATACAATTTTACATACATAAAAATTATGTATATATCAGTCAGTTATGTGCCATAATGTACATACAAGATACAATTCTGCATCATCACCTATAAAAGAGTTATAAGAGGATAAAATCTTGGCTTCATGTAAAAATATGTAGAAACTATTTCCTCTTATCTTATTAGATTCAGAATTTCAATGTATGCTCCTGTATATGGAGAATGTTGTATGAATTTTATTAGCTTGGAAAAGATCTAGATAATTTCACTGCTTTTACCAATCTAGTCAGTCAAACTCAAAAAATAAGAGTTTACTAAACTTTTAGAAACTCTGCTCTCTAGAAACAGTTTGACAATGATGTCTGTCTTTTTTTCCATTGAAAACATATTAATTTCATCAAAACTTTGGAACTGGGAGATGTCTCTTGACAAGGATGGAATCGCTGATCAAAAAGAGCAAGGGGAAAACAAGAGAGGGAAGAAACTCAGAAACTACTGGCTAATTTGTTCCTTTCTCATGAATTTGAATCTCTCTTGGGAGTTATTTTTCAAAAGCAGAGATTGAGTCTATAGCAATCAAAACCCCTCAGTTAAGACATGGAATATTCATGTTCAGATTCTGTCCCCAAAGCTGTACCACTGTGGGACTGGAAAAATGTTTGACGTGGCTAGATTTCACAGGAAAAGTAAACTTGCAACTTGAGAAGAAAGCTAAAAATTAGTCCCATAATACACTACTTCCAGAAGAAATGCACTACTTGCAGCATCTTTTATTTTGAGTTGTCACTACAGTGTGATATAGACTAATCTTTACGAAAACTTCAGATCATTTTCTTCTTTGAAAAATAGTCTCCTACATAATTATAAAAAGATTCCTGCTTTATCAACTAGATGAGTTTTAAAAACAAAGCAAAGGGAGAAGTAAGTTTTCCTTTTAAAGCAGACTTATTCCCATCCCAGAAATCTTAAAGATAACTCCATTATTTGGAATATATCTAGAAGGCTGAGAAATAATCTCTTTAAAAAAATCATCAATGTGTAAAGGTAATTTCTCAGTTGTTAGAGAATGTCCACATCAAAACCACTCATGTATGTTTGTTCTTCAAAGTTTCTTGCACATTTTCTTGAAAACAAGCTCTGGTGTGCAGAAAGAGAAGTTTAGAAATAAAGAAATACAGGTGAAACTTAAAATAAATTCTGATAATACCCAGTATCTGCCGAGGTCATGGTGCATGAAAACATTTAGATCCACCTCACATGGCTACACCTGGTGGCATCAAGTTGCCTTGAGAGGTCTTTTACCAAGAACTCTTCTACCAGAATAAGTGTGGGAGATGCTCAATATATTTTCCCTGGTAATTGAGAAGTAAAATTAAAAGTAGTTTTACCACACAAGCATTCTACTGCTGGCTCTACTCTGTTACACAAGGTATCTTTTTAGGAAAAATGCTTCAAATTATAAAGTGTCCTTGAGAACCTATGGTAAAACAACTCTATAAAACCCATACAAAGTCAACCCCAAAGATTTCCTAATACTCTGGCCAGCCTAAATCAAGTTCTGGCAGAAATCCAGTGCTACTGCTCTGTGCTGGTAGCCCATACCAAATACAACATTTACATGTGTGTTTGCATATCACCATCTGTATGAATTTGCCCCTTCTGCACTTAATGAAGGTATGGGAATGGATGCCTTGACAGAAAGCTCAGAGCAGAACAGGTATACTAGAATCAAAAATAATACCAACCTTCAGAATTAATATCAATTTGAAAATGCCTCTGGAGAGGATTGGGTACTAATTTTATCTGTGTGTCTGTTCCTGATCCCTCAGAGTGACTCACGAGGTGTGTGAGGCATGAGCCTTGCTGGGGAAACCTCTGCTGCCAAAAAGACACCAAGGACTGGGATGCAATCAGGGGCTGTAGCTCCAGGGCTACAAATAACTAACCTGCTAGAAAGGACAGAGGCTGCCTGGGCCCCACACCTCAGGCACTTCAGTTCTTCCCTGGGGTATATGGCAGCATTTTCTATTCTGCCTAATTACAAATACTGCAGGCTATACAGTTCCAGATGTATCCAAACAAAATCAGCTTCAATCAAACTTTTACCATAACTCTTAAACCCAGAAAGGGCTGAGCTCCACACACAGAGTGACATATTCTCTTCCCTTTCTGTGTTTGAAAACCCAGACTACTGAATTAAACATTGGATACTTAATAAGTATAAAGAGTAGCAGTACAATCCTCTTACTGTTCCCTTTTACACATTCCTCCAGGAAAAAAAAATCCCAACTAATTAGAGTTTATGAGAGCTATGGAGCACTGCTCTGGGTGTTTTATTTCAAAGGTCACTTATAGTACAGAATTTTATTGCAATGGAGAATGAAAAATGTAAAAAGAAAGTTCCTTTTGTCACTATGAGGGTGTGATACAAGTTTGCTTGAGAACGGATTTGAGTGGCATGTAAAACACATACAGAAAAACATCTCACAGCATTGGACTGGAAAACAAATAATTCCTTCATATTACTTTATTTTCATTTCCAGAAATTTGCTGTTTAAGATTTTTGCAGATTAAGCTTTCTTCTATGTTATAAGTAATTACAATTCTGAAGAAGAAACAACAGGATTGGTAAAAAAAAATACTGTTGTTTACTTTAGAGCCCAAAGAAATTGCTCCATTATTTCAATTTGTCACTTTATTTATGTATGTATGTATGTATGTATGTATGTATGTATGTATTTATTTATTTATCTATTTAATGTGAGTGTTTTTATTGAAGCCTGTTTTTATTGGCTCTCTAACAGAAATTACTGTGATGGCATACCTTTCTATGGTTAATGCTTTTAACATTTCTTTTTACTGTCAAAGTAATGTAAATGCACAGCCTACTGACACATGGATATTTTGTTCAGCATGCTGGGTAGTAAATTTGGTATTACTGATATCTACTGCTTTCCCATTTTTACTGGTGTGACCAGTGTTTGCTATTATACAGAATTTAGATTAGATTTGTTTCTTCCAAAAATCAACAAGATTGATATAGCCTTGACTGACAACTCAAAAAGGAGAGAAAAATATTCTTCTCTTTTTCTGATTTCTGAGTTCAGAGAAAAAATATTTGGGTAATTCTGAGGATTGTTGAATGGTGCAGTTAAGTAATATTTTTATCACATAAGAGCTTTCCACACCCATGTTTTCTCTACAGAAGTATTTACAGCTGTGATTTCCAGATATGCTGATTCTTTTCAATTTGGTTGAAGACAAGAAGAGATAGAGATTTTGGAAAACCAGGCTCGAGTGAAATATGCACTATTCAGAAGAATGTGAAGATTGGCTGAGAAAATTGGGGTTGTTGAACCTGGGGAAGGCAAGGCTCCAGGGACACCTTTTATCAGCCATATATCAATACCTAAAAGGATCCCAGAAAAGGGGGTCTTTCCATAATGATATGTAGTGGCAGGATAAGGGGGAATGGCTTTAAACTGAAAGAAAGCAGGTTTAAATCAGATATTAGGAAGAAATCCTTTACTCTGTGGGTTCTGAGGCCCTGGAACAAGGTGTCCAGAGAAGCTGTGGATGCCCCATCGCTGAAAGTGTTCAAGGCCAGGATGGATGGAGCTCTGAGCAGCCTGGTCTGGAGGAAGGTGTCCCTGCCCATGACACTAAATTGGTAATGAATATAAATAACTCTTTATTCTCACAGTTCTGGCAACATACTCCCATTTCAAACCCCTCTTCAGCAATATATTCCCAGACCCTAGCTGGCACTGCTGTTGATAGGAGTAACATTGTAAGTTATCATATCCAGCCTTTCCTCTAAACTTCTATATACGCTCATGGAAAAATTAATTTCTGTAACTTTTCACTTTTTGAGTCTATGTCTTCTTATTGAATAATCTCTACTTTACTTTCAGGTTTGGATTTGTTTTCTAAACAGGAATCCTTGGAAATAATTGAAAGATACCTACCACTCCCACAGAAAGACTTTGCAACAGGGATCAGTTGTTATGAACAAATACCAAGAAAAACCATGAAAAACTGCTACATTTTTCTTCTATTTGAAATGTGCAGACCAATTAAAGAATTTTTTTTTCCCCACAGACAATTCACCTTGAAAAGTAAAGAGGTCACGTTTAAAATTTTATGTAACACAAGTCTCTCTTGTGTGGAGAATACATATTCCATAATGTTTGTTTTAATTAAGTTAAACAATAAAAAATATATTTTTAACTTATATTATGTGTCACAAGACAGACACTTAAAATTATAAATTTTTGTCTTTAGAATTCCCATTAAAGTCCTGCATGCAAAGGTTTTTTTGCCTTCCCTTCTGCTAAAACAGGATGTCATACACTGGAATCTACTTCTGCATTGCTTAAAATGTTCAAATACAGCTGCTAAATAAATCTTACTGGAACAACAAAATAAGCTGAGAAGTGAGTACTAGAATAAAAGGATCATAATTCCTCTTGAGTTATGTGTTTCTTTAAAATTTATTTTAAGAACAGCCCAAGTTACAATCAGAGATTATCCTAAATTAAGAGCATTTCTAAGGCTACTTGGGATGGGTTAATTCCCTAGTAACCAACAAAGGATTCTGCCATGTCATGAAAGGGAAGAAAACATGAATTAATGAAACTTTTCCTTCTATTTAAATGAAATTTGTTGATGACCAATTTTTGTGATACTTTTTTTTTTTTTGAGTTCACAGGCAGCAAGGGAAGCAACAGATAAATACAGCTACTGTGCTACATGACTCAAGCAAATCTAATTAAGTCCTTTCAAAGGCTAACTAGAAGAAAGTATTTCATGGCCACATTTTGACTTTGACAGATAAATATTATGTCTCACAGTTCAAACCCTTTTATTGCAGGCTTAAAAAAAAAAGAAATAAAAAAATATATACAAAAGTAGCTGTACCCCCACCACCCTACCAACTTCATTTCCATACCTTTGGAAATGTGAAAATATTTATCACACTTGGCATGGTTAAATCTAATTTTTGGGTTCATGTTTCTAATTTTCCTTCTTTGAGTTTGTGTCTTGTTCACAGCTTGTTTTTCAGGAAGCTGAATCTTCTCAAGGATTCTTACATAGTGGGATTAAGGCTGGAAGAGCCCTCAGGAGGTCCCTGGTCCAACCAGGGAGTAACACAGCCCTTGTTTTCTAAGATCATTCTTATTTTGATTCATAAGCAGGGAAAAAAATCACTCCTAATCAAATGACAATAGGCTAAACAAGTTGATAAATATAAGTTATGTGCTCTCTAATTTTTAAGAGCAAGTGAAGCAAGTTTTTTAGCTTTGATGCACATAGCAGTCTTAAGCATTGCCAATTTAGCTTCCAGTCACCTCATTTCTCAGAGATAATTTGAACAATCAGCAAAAAATATCCTTTAAAAAGCCAGGTCCAAACAAAAGATAAAAAGATACAAAAAACCTACTGCTAATGGAGAATTAAATTGGCAAATCAGAAGTACCAAGAGGAGGAAGTTATTGTTAACCTTTCTGTTCTCCCAGACATATGTAAAACTAAAAGTCAAATCCCAGGCTGGTTTCTGCCCTTCAACACACACTGCTATTTTTCCTTTCAGTTTGGATGCCTGCCTTACACTTTTCTCTTTTAAACATGTGACTCTACTGGAGGAATTGGTTGTGTCATCCATTTCCATTGTAATAAATTGACTGACTGCACAGAACTCAGAATTAGGTACGGAGAAATTTGTTTTCCTTTTACAAAAATTTGTTGGGGATTTTCCCCCCAAGCATATTACAGGGAAGAAACAACTTGCAGAGGGCAGAATACTTTGAAAAATACCAATCATTTTTCATCAGCAACCTGATTTGTGAGTGGGCTCCATGCTACTTTTTGTGCATAAGACAAAGGTAAGGCATGAGCCACACATTTACCTTGGTACTTTGTTTGAGAGGGACAAAACCCAGGATCAGAGCTAATGTTGTGTACACCCTGCTCAACCCAGCAGTGGCAGAGGTGGAGGGTGCATAGAGTAAAATGCTAACAAATACTTGCAAGAATATAAAAACATTGTATTTTCAGTAATAATGTATTGCAAATTCATTCCCACATAGACCATAATTGATAATCTCTGCAGACTAAGATAACAAGGGAATTAAGGGAAGGGTAGAGTCAGTGGCAATTTTGCAAGAAAATACCAAAAAGTATGCTTGAGATTTTTACAGGCTTTTTAAAGAAAATTACAACAAGGTATGCCAGCATACATCTTTGCATTAATTTCTTGTATATGGAGGTAATTGCAATAATTCAAAATTCAAGACTGGTGACATGTCCCAGTTACTCATCCATTTCATAAATAAAAGGAGAAAGGCCATACTACAAATGGCAAAATACTAGTTAAACTAATCTTATTCATGTTTAACACATTAACACTGATTTCCCATTTAAAAAACCAAAACCACAAAACCCTTGTATGTTCTACTTGTATGCTTGTTTTTTTTAAATATGGACTTTTTACCCATTTCAGAGTTATTCAAAATATCTATTAAATTTTCATACATAGAGATAAGAAAAAAGAGGAGAGAAGAAAAGAAAAGCTGGCTATGGAGAACAAAGGTAAAAAGCACTAGGAAAAAAGTAATAATTAGCAGACATAATAATCTGAATATGAATTTCAGATATATTTGTACTTCTCTGAATAGCTTCTGAGGCAATATTTTTTTTTAATTAGTTTATTCACTACTTGTGATATTAATCAATTTCTTTCATTTACCATGATATCAGAATTATTAACTTAGTCACTGTTAAACCATATGATAGTTTCTCTAGGAAATATAGCTGAATGTTATCTGAGAGTTGGGTTTGCTTTGTTATTCCCATCTCAGAGAGTTTTATACAATGAGAATTAACCTTTGAATGGGACAAGTGTTGGCAACTCTTGAAGCATTTATCCCTCTCCAATATAAGTGACGAAATTTTGGCCCTAAAAATAATCGCCACAAGGTCCCCTGGGATGCAGAAATGGGCAATTAATATGGAAATAGAGCCTCTCTTTCAGGTGCCTGTACTGATGTTAGTCCCTCCTGTGCTGCTGGAGTTAGGGACAGCTGGAGCAGAGGCACTGCCTCCGAACTTCCCCCAGGAGCACTTGCAATCTGGCCTCCAAAACGCAGTTTCAGTTTTCTCCATGGCATTTTTAATTGTAATCCCACTTCTCTGACAGAAAGTATTTTTTCACTAAGCTGCCCTCTCTAAGTCAGCACCTCACATCCAGCCTTCACTTTTAGTACAGGAAATCTTGATTGGATTAAAGCAACACGTTATTTCCAGGTGAATGCTATTATCACTTTTATGCCTTGCATGCTTATATAAATGGAATCATGGAATTTATGTATACACAGAGATATAAACTGAAGCTTGGGAAAAAAACAAGAAAAGAGTTCTCTAGGGTAACCCAATAGCAAACACCATCTGCTGCTCTTCTGAGCTGAGAATGATGAGACATATTCTTGAAATTTCATGATTGTACAGTGTCCATGGATAATTATATACAGAAAATTTGTATGACATATGATACATTATAAGAGTACTTGAAGCATATCACTAGTACCAAAAGGAAAAAAAAAATCTGAAGTATGTCAATTTTTCAGAACAATATATTAACCTTAGCTGAAATAACCCTTCAATTTAAAACACTGTTGCTCTATTATCTTTCTATTGGTCACCTTTTTAAAAAAACATTATTTATAAAAAGACACTCCTTCCCCCGCTGCCCCCTCGTATTTTTCTAAACACATTTCTATATCCAGGTCCCCTGTCAGTATATTTGAGATCAATTTCCATGCAGGTACACTTGTGGCATGATCGTGAATGCAAGGTAATGCATTTTTGCATGCTTGCAACTTCTGAAATCACTAATTTTCTGACATTTGTCTGTGAACATTTAAGTCATATACCTATCATGCTTGCTTAGAATTTTTTTATTTGCTTAAATGATCTATTAAAGATATTTTATCAAATCTGACATTTGTCAATTTATAAGCATTTTAGAATGAATTTTTTTTCTTTAAATAGCGAGGGAAGGTTAGGAAGGCAAAAAGTATCAACTTCAAGAGAAGTTATTTTTACTTTTAAAAATAAAACACCAAATATCTATATGCAGAGATTTACTCAGTTGTGTTACCATAACTTTGGTGCTTTATAGTCAATGGATCCACTTGACTGTACCATAAAGGAAGACTCACAGAATGGCTGAGGCTGGAGGACACTTCTGAAAGTTACCTGGTCTATTCCCCCTGCTCAAGCAGGGTCATTTAAATCCCATTACCTGAGGCAGTGTCCAGATAGCCTTAGAATATTACCAGGGATGGAGACTCTACAACCCCGCTGGGCAACCTGCTTTGTCCTCCACACAGTGAAAAAATGTTTCCATGTGTTCAGAGGGAACCTTTTGTGTTTCAGTTTGGGCCCATTGCCCCTTGTCCTGCCACTGGGTGCTCTGAAACGAGCCTGGCTCCATCATCCTGGTATCCTTCCTTTCAGTATTTACACACATTTTTGAGAGCCACCCTGAGCCTTCACTTCCCCAGGCTGAGCAGTCCCATCTCTGCCAGTCATTCCTTATGTGAGAGGTGCTGTAGCCCCACCATCACCCTTGTGGCTTTCCAAAATAGCCATGAGGACCATCAAAGACTGAAAGGAGCTTCAGCAGCTCCATCATGATCTCCTCTCTGAGTCCCTGGCAAGCAGCAAACCTTCCTGAAGGAGGTTACATCAGGAGAGACCTTCATCCCTGTCTGGAAGGAGTCTCCCACAGCCATCCCTCACTCCTTCCCCATGGAGCAGCTGTGGGGCTCAGGCCTGAGCAATTCAGGCCCTTTCTACCCCTGAATCAAGCATGTACCAGGTGTGTGTTTCATGTGAACTGACATTCTAGGTAAAGAGCAGGGATAAATCGCTGTCAGTTTATGCATCCATGTGTCAAACCCTCAGGAAAGGCAATTAAAACTCATGTGAACAATGCATCCTAATGAATGCCAGTGTCTATTGGGCCCTTGGAGAGATGCCAAGAAGAAATTGGTTGCAATTTGGAGGACTGAGCTGTATCCAGCTTCTGGACTTCAGGTTAAGCTACACAGCATAAGCAAGAAAATCTTTCTTGCATGTGTGGTTGCATCTAGTGTTTGCTGGATTGAGGTTCAATACCTTTGGAAAATGTGTTCTGAATCAATTTAGAAACTGTGTCAACATTGCAGCTAACTTTGCTGTTTAAAATATTTTATCTACACATTTTCTGTTAAATTTATAAATCTTTGACCCCTGATTACAGCTTGTTTCTAAACAGCAGTAGCTTCTAGAAACATTTCAACACCAAATAGACCATAATAACAGAGACAGTGTGTACAATCAAAGAGGCAAAGCAGCACAATTACCCAGAAAGATCAGTCTTGCTGTTTGTATAAAGTCACAGTGCATCTAATGTGGTCTGTTCTGCAAATTGTTTGGAGCACAGATACCTCATCTCTCAGCTGAAATAGAAATATTGCTGCCACTTTGTCATTCAACCAATGGCAAAGCATACATAAAAATAAAGTTCATTGCCAGCAGTGAATGATGTAAGTGTTAAATAGTCACCACATACTCAATATGCTACTTAAAAAAAAAAAAGAAAAAGAAAAAAGAAAAAAGAAAAGAAAATCCTGGAGGGTTTTTTTTTTCATATTGTAGAACATAAAAGTTCATCTCTGCACACATTATGCCTTTTCTCACAAAAGCCAAAGGGAATTTTCAGCACATGAGACCTTGCATACCTTCAGTACAGGGAGATCAGTGACATTTCTGGGCTCTGTGGAACAGCATCCATAAAAGATTGGCTACATTAACATCACTTCCTCACCAAGAGTGTGAGGAGCCAGGACAGTTTTGGTCAAAGCAGTGGCATTCCCGCTCCACACCTTGGCACAACAGCCCTGAACAAATGCATCTCTTGGCCTGTGGAAGCTGCTGCAATCAAAGCTGTGACAGCAGCTCCTCTTTTAGCCCCTCATTCATTCCCTGTATGCTTTGGAAAGGAGCTGGCACTTGAGGGAAGCCTGCTTTCACTCATGGAAGGCAAGGGGTAGTTCTCATGTAGGTTTTCACGAATCAAAACTGACAAAAACTGCATAGATCAGGCAGGGTGTGACTTCTAACATCTTGTGATGCTGTGCAGATATATTGCCTGCTTTATATAAATCCTGTCTGTCTTGAACCACAATTCACAAAAATCTCAACATGCAACAGCATATGTAGATATTTTAACCGCATCTGAGTTAGGATGGCAAAATTAAACCTATTATTGCAAAAAGCAGAAAATAACAAGAGCTTGCCTTCAATTTTCATCTGCAGGTTAAAGGTAGCACTTCATACTAGAATTTGTTTTTTCATCAACTTGTGTGGTTTTACTGGCATGCCAGAATTTTTTTTAAAGTTAATAACACCTAACTCTGAACTGTAGCTCCACAAATGAAGTTATTGTTGTCTGCTACAAACACAACAAAATAAATTAAAAAGCCAGCCCTTACATCTGACTAGTAATAAAAAAAGAAAACTTTTTTATCACAAAGAGCTATAAAATGCCTGAGATATGAGGTTTAATTAGAGTTTTGACTTAACAATCTAACAGTAAATGTTGGCATTAGTCAAAAGGAATGATGTAGTGAATATACTCTGTCATAATATAATATATTAATATTATTCTTAAGAATATAAAACAATGTAATAATAAATATAAATATTAAAATATATATTAAAAATCTGATATTTAATTTAAAAAATGTTACATTTCTACATGCTAGCAGACTCTGTAAACCGCTTTCCTAAGTAATAGAAAGCTGAAAGGTATGTGAAGTTAAGGTACCTTTGTGGCTTCCATTAATATAATGACACCTTCCAGAGAGACTCATGTCAATAAAGTGTTCCTCTACCTTCTCTCCTTCCCTGTCAGCAGCTCCTGGTCCACCAGCAGTGTCACATTTTACTCAGTTCTGCTTCCAGTTTCAATTCCTTATTATCCCTGTGGCTTTCAGCAACAAATAGGCAGCACAAACCATGGACTAGGCAACACTGAAAGAGTGTACAGGGAGTTTTCTGAAGTATTTGAGAGCTCTTTCTGGCTCAGTGGCCACCTGCACTCCCAGATGGAGCAACTGCAATGGGTTTGACCTCACTCCAGAGCAATGTGAAGCCAAGCATGTATTCAACTACTCCTCCATGGAGTGGATTTAAGCTCTCAAAAGAAGGGAAGAAGCCATGTGAATTGACCCCAGGCATTACATGATCTAACTTGTAGGATTTTATGGAATGAGACAAGAGCATAGTCCTTTGGCTCCTTATCCATGTAGTAGAAATCACAGCTCTTTTTATGGCACTCACCTTTGGCAATTAAATACACCTTATATACAGTTTAGGGTGAAAGGCAGGGGCTTTGCTATTACTATTACTTATTTTCATAAGTAATCAATGGAGAGAAGTGGATGTCCTCAGATCCAAGGTACTAAGCTGACCCTTTGAAGCTAGATGAGCATGGGAATATTGCCTAAAAGTGCTCTAGGAATTCCTGCCAGAGGAGACTGCTAGGGAGGGAATACTGCATTTGCTAATGCTAACGTTAACAATTTTAGAGACAGGGACAAGGGGTGAATTGCATGGACTTGTGCACATTGTGAATTATAAACATGAAAAAAGAGGGGAGAAAATATGAAAGCAGGAAGAATAGCAGACAATAGGATAGCTAAACATTTGTTTATATGTTTATATACAAGGCAAAAAAAACCCAAATAAATATATATGAGATATACATTTGATTGCAGGCAACTGCAATGCCATGCCACAGAGATTTGCATTAATAATATTTTTAAAAATAATAGAAACAATTGCTGAAGATTAATGACAAAAAAGAAAATAAATGAGGACAGGAATAGCAAAAGAATCTGTGCTTTTAAACATTCAGAGATGGTTTCAGAGTAGAATATTATTATTAATAAAAAAAATACATGTCCTATTCTATATTTAATTTATCAATATTTCCCTTAAACTGTCAAGGAAAGCTATGGAAGGTCAGAGATGTTTAAAATCTTCTTTAGACAGAGATTTAATTTGTCATCAACTTTTGGGGGTTTTCTTCCAAATGATATTACCCTGTGATCATGTAGCACAGTGGCTACTTAGTGTTAACTGGCCAGCTGGTGCAAATTCTCAAACGAGCCTTTAAAATGAATTAAATTCTTTCTATTATTTCAGTATGAGTAAGGTTCATGCACAGCCTTTGTATTAGGTTGGCAGTCTTCCAGATACTTTCCTGCATTGTCTATATTATTCCAACATATTTTATTGTAACTCTTCTGGTCTGGAATTGAGTGGATAAAGCTGATTGTGGACCCCTTGCCTTTGCACCTTCCAAGAGATATGTGCTTAAAAATGTAATATGCCCTGGGACAAGATAAATACACTCTTGCAGAACAACAGTCCTTACAGTAAAAAAGACTAGGACAGCAAATATGAAAAAAAAGTCCATTCTCTAGAGTGTATTCAATGGGACAAAGGCATAAAACCTCAGATGGACTTTGATCCTGTTTTTTTCTTCTTATTTTACTCCAACAGCATTCCAGATAACTTCACTGTAGGGAGGAGCTGGATACAACATCCTTTTTCCAGAGATTATCAGGGAACTTTTGGCAAGATAGCACTCAGAGTGGAGTCTTGCAGTGCCTCCAGCTCTTTAGGCAGTTCCTTAGTCTTTTTTTTTTATTCAGCACTACCTAGGGCAGATGGGTAGCAGATAGCCAAGATGACTAGAGCCTTGTGTTATAGGAAAGTCAGATGGAAATTAGATTGCTTAATTGATATTTAACTACAGATAAAATTAAGGCATCGATGCTATATGTATATGTATGATAGGGATCATATCACTCAAACTCTGAATGCTTTGTCTATATGCTCAGAATGACAATCATGCTAAAGGATGTTAGTCCTAACACAGGAAAGAGATCTCTGAGCTCTTGGCAGTTCTTTATGGTTCAATGGGCCAGTGTCCACTCCCAAGATATCAGTTGCTGGCTCACTCTCAAGGGCTGACCCTCAATGCCCACCAGGTGCCCACCAAATGCTCCATCAATCTCCTTTCCTCAGCATGGCAGAGGAAGAAAATGCAGTGGAAATACGTGAAGGCTGAGGAAAGGACAGGGACATCACTTACCGATTACTGTCATGGGCAAACCAGACCCAACTTAGGGGAAATTAATTCAATTTACTGCCAACTAATAAGAGAGTAGGACAGTGAGAAATAAACACAAAGCTAAAACCACCTTCTCCCCAGCCCATTCTTTCTAGGATCAGCTGCACCCCTGACTCTTTGCCCTCCATCCTCACAAGTGGCACAGGAAGGTGGAAAATGGGAGCTGTGATCATTTCATAACACTTCATCTCTGTTGCTCTGATGCTCTTCCTCTGCTCCAACGTGGTGTCTTTAACATGACATCCAGTCTTTCACAAAGTTCACCAATCTGGGTCCTTCCCACAGGCTGCAGTTCTTTAAGAGATGCTCCACTAGGGGAGAATACTTTCATTAGGGAATTTTATTGCTATTGGGCAGTAACTTTTCCCCTCTTCTTAAATAATATTGGTCCTGAGGTATAATCACCATTGTTGTTGGGCTCGACCTTGGCCAGGGCTGGTCCCTCTTGGAGCCAACTGGCAATGTTTCTCTTGGAAATGGAGGAAGTTTCTGGCACCTTCTCACTGAAGTCACCCCTGTAGCCCCCTTCTACCAAAACTTAGCCACATAAACTGTCCATCCATGCATCCATCCATCCATCCGTCCATCCATCCATGCATCCATCCATCCATCCATCCATCCATCCATCCATCCATCCATCCATCCATCCCCCTTATCTGGGATTTATATATTTAAGAATAATCTTTAAAATCCACAGTCCTCACATAATCTTCACAAACTTCACTTATATCAACAAAAAATAATTCTGTGCTCCAGAATCATCATCACAACAACAAACAAAAGTGGACAATTTATGCCCAATCCAATACTCATCCCTTTGCCACAATTATGAAAACTGAATGTTCTCTAGGATCTTTTCACTCTCTAATATAGTTCAGTCCATGTTTTGCTGATTACATTTCCCAATTACTATGTTTGACTGAATTGGTAATGCCAGATGTTGGATGCCAAAAAAGGACTGTGGAGGACCTTGCCTGGATGCTAGTTGCTCACCAAGATACTCCATGACTCCCTTCCTCAACAGGACAGGAAGGGAGAAAATAAGATGGAAAAAACCCATGGAACAAGACAAAGACAATTTAACAAAGAAAAGAAAAGGCTGAATGTGTAAGAAAAGGAATACAGAAGATTTTATTCTCTAATTCCCATCAGCAGTGTCCAGGTACTCCCCAGGAAGCAGGGATTCAGCACAGATAGTTGTTTCTCTGGAAGACAAATGTCATAATGATGTTTGTTCTCCCTCTTTTTCCTCTCTCATGGCTTTTACATCTGAGCAAATGCTGTATGGTATGGAATATCCCTTTGGTCAGCTTGGGTCATCTGTCCTGGCTGTGACCCTTCCCACTCCCACCTTACTGGGGGAGGGCAGCCTTGCTGGTGTGTTGGAGAGGTGGCCCTGGTGCTGTGGGAGAGCTGCCCAGCAGGACCAGAATGCTTGCTGACACAGAACTGGGTGACATTTCATACCCCATTACAATTCTTGGGATCTTGGAGATCCCACAGGATTCCAGGGCATACCCTGACAAGATATCCATGACCTTGGGGCCACTTCCCTGTCCTTTGAATGAGTTGCTTATATCGCATCTCTGATGGAAGTGCTTCTCAGTCTAGTGCAGGAGGAATGCCAACCTATTAAACCTATCAAAGGTATTTTCCAACCTAGATGATTCTATGATTCTAGTTCCTAGTCGTATCCTACTTTTCCTTATCTCACCATTTCTACCCACAAACCAGGACTTCTGTTCAGCATTTGCTCTTACTAGTGACATTCAAATTCAGTTGTGGTGAGACTGTAGGAGTGAAACACAAGCAGCTCAAAAATTTTATCTGATATAAAAAAAAAAAACAAGGAAAGAAAGAAAGAAAAAAAAAAAAGAAAAAGAAAAAAAATTACTTGACATAAGTGCCCAGAAAATTAGGTAGCAGATGACTTATGTTCTGGAAGATAATGAGAAGAGATTACAGAAGAAGTGAAATGTTTTATCAGTGTTCCCATGGAAACTGAAATAGGTGCAATAACAAGCTTTTAAATTTCATCAAGTTTCCCAAGAACATAAAGTTGGATCCTGCTAGCAGCCAAAGCCAAAAGCCTCCTGGTTTAGTCAGAACAGTGCTCAATCCACCTCAGTGCTCAACCTCCCAGTTTATGCCTAAGGAGAAAGGAAGAGCCTTGCTGTGGGGAGACAGACAAATAACAAGGGAGAAGGACAGGGAATATGTAAAAGCAAGTCCAAGACAATAGTTTTTCTGCAGATTATGCTAAAGAAATATTTTTACAGGCATCACAGCCACTAGTATTGTCAGAACCCAGTGATATCCTTCATTCCACAGTGAACTCTGCTTTCTGAAAGCAAGAGCTCCCTCCACAGGCTTTTGACCAGAAGCCTGGTTGATAATCTGGAATTAGGAAATGATAAGTTCTGAAACTCCCACCCTGTTCTTCAGACACGACATTTCCACTAGGCAAGGAATAATTACTGTAGGTGTAAGTCTTCAGCTTCCTGTTTTTTAATATGTAATCTCGCATGAGTGCCTCTCACTGCTATAAAATTTGAAAAGCCTTTTTTGTTTATAGTGTGTCAATCCAAACTTTGGCTTGTTTTGCCTTTTCTTCCTCTGACTGACAGTTTATGCATCTAATATCATTAATACCTGCACTGTTTTCTAAAACAGTAATTTTTGCAATAGGAGAGTGAAGTTTCATTAAAAATTTTTCACGTGCTGTCATAGAGAATTAAAGACAAAGTATTTGAAACTGTCTAGTGTTTTAAGAGGAAAAGTCTAACATGTCAAGATCTCTGCAGCTCCTGTGCAGTACAATATGCCACACTGTACAAAATACAGTGAGCTTTAATGCTGCAAGGGAGACATTGCTCAGCATATTCACAGCTGAATTTAGGTTTCTATTTCCCTCAGTTTTTCAAATATACTGTACTGTGGTTTTAGAGCTACATTGGCTATGGCAAAATAGGCTTTTTCTCTATACAAATGTTCAAAGATTTCATTAAATAAGGATGCTAAGACAAACTAAATTGGACAAAAGAAAAGGACTAAGATAAATTAACCTTGTACTCAGAAGTCACTGAGCACTAAAGTCTCAATTTTTCATTAGCAAAATCAGCTGCTCTCTTCTGAAAACCTTCCACTTACGATTTTCCTCTAGGCTGTGATATATCAGTGTTAGTGAATCTCTGACAGTAGAGAATGCATAGTAATCAAATTGAGGTATGCTGAAGAAATAGGCTTCACAGGGGCACAAAGCTGGGGAATTGCCATACAAGTTTACTAAAGTGTCCTCACCAAGGACTAGGATCTTGCAAAGGTATCAATAAACACCTAAAGACGTTATTTTCATTCTCGTGATTTTGCTAGGTTCCTTAGATCTTGGTCTACCCCAAAGTGTCAAGCACATATCAAAGACACACCCCTCCTCCTCCCCCCGTCCCACTGTCACACCGTAAGTGAACACCATAAATGCCTCTCTGAGCATTTCTGGCCATATGACCAAATGTCTTCTTCCTGCCAACAACAGCCTCACCGCAAACATTAGAAGCTTGCAGTTTTGTGATAACCCCAAGATCTTTTTAGGTGGTGTTGCTTTCTACATGACTGCACCTGTCTTCCCTATTCCCACTTGATTAATATAGTGTAATTTACGTGGGCTACATCGTGTCAGTCTTCCCTGTAGAAATCAGTGGCCTTCCAGTACCTGAAGGGAGCCCAAAGGGAAGATGAAGAGGGACAATTCACAAGAGCCTGGAGTGACAGGACAGGGTGGAATGGCTTCAAACTGACAGAGGGTAGGTTTAGACAAGATATTAGGGAGAAATTCTTCTCTTTGAGGGTGGTGAGGCCCTGACACAGGTTTCCCAGAGAAGCTGTGGGTGCCCCATCCCTGGAAGTGTTCAAGGCCAGGTTGGATGGGGCTCTGGGCATCCAGAGATTGGAGCTCAATGATCTTTAAGGCCCCTCCAACCTAGGCCATTCTATGACAAGATATCTGCACACATTTTGCAGGCAGTCTGATAGAAGCCTCCTCCTGGAGACCCTGCAAATGTCCAATGTTTGTCAGTGATAATCTGAATGATGGAGTAGAGACTCTACCTGTATTTTAGGTGATACCAGGCTGGGTGGAGTGCTTTCTGAATCAATTTAAAAAGTAAAATCTATTTATCAGAATGTAACAAGACTGCAAAATCTCTCACTGGGAGAAATATTTCTCCTGAGGAGATTTTTCAGACTTCAGCTGAACACAAGTACAGAGGTGCCTGTGCTGACAGGGGAAAATAATTGTTCTACACATTTAGAAAACAAGAAGAACCAAACAGCTCAGTATCAGATGTTCCATCAATGTGTTGGAACAGTTCAATGGCAGTTTAAAAATATTGCTACAAAAATAAATGAATGAAACAACTGAAAAAGAAAAAATAAAAGGGGAAAAAGAGACAGATTTTAAGATTCTGAGATTAGATCCCAGCAGATGAAACATTCCAGTCTCAACCAGCAGTATGTCTTGGAATGCAAATAATCCAACAGAAATGAAGCATATCAGGGCAGTATGCTTTTCACAGGGAAGGAAATAAGCACAATTTACTCACACTACTATTCAATAACTACTTGTAAAAAAGATGTTAGGTTGGGAAAACAATGTTAAATAAAAACATGCAGTAAACATTGCTATATCTTTACAGAAATAATGATATATAATATAGGCAATACTATATAATAAAAGGGAAATCTGAAGGCCAACACCTCAGAGGATATTGGCCCAAGAAATTTCCTGTAAATCTAGAAGTGCAAGATTTCTAATCAACTCTGATAAACGACCACTAATAATATGGCAGGAATAACAATTCTGCATTTGTGATTCTTGTGTATTTTGCAGTTATCCTTTCAGTATCCTTTATACTTGTGAAGTAAAAGCTTTGCTGAGTCTGCTGAGTTCAACAGATATTGACCTAACTTTTTGATCCTGTCTGAAATCAGCTTCTAATTTCATTACAAGGCTGTAAAAATTTAATTCTGCTTGCTTGAACCTATGCACATCCAGTTCTGCATAAGAGCATACTCGTATGAAAATAGCTTTTACAGTAAATATAATTAACTAATTTCCCTTGAAAAATACAGGATTTTGATGCTTTTGATATTTTACTGGGAGCTTTGAATAAGTGAAGGTCTTTCAGATTTCAGAGTCATCCTCTTCAAACGAAAGTATACCAAGAGTTAAAAAAGATTTTGCTTTCACATTTTAATGCACCTAGAAAATATTCCTGTAACATAATTTCACCTCATTACTTCAATGATGTAATTGAATGGAAACCCAATCATATCCATTTCAATTAATTATTAATATTTATAGGTGAAAATCTAGAGAAATTGAAATGCATTTTATACAGATTTAAGGATGTCTGAGACTATTTGGAGATATCCAATTCAAGCTATACACTGATTTCAGAAATACTACAGGACAGATACAGCTTCAGTTAATCTCTGCACACATTCTGCCATATCCAAGATTTTTGCATGTTTAAGGTTTCTTAGCTCTGCCCCATTTGTCCAGCCTAGTTTGTTTTTAAGAATGAAGCTTAGCTTTCAATTATGAAAGCTGACATGAAAAACAGATTATTTTCGTATGCATTGATGCAGTACTTGTGGCAGCAGAAAGAAATCCAACAATATGCCTTTTAAATACCCTGCAGAGAGCAAACATCCCTTAAATTCTGTGAGGCACCAAAACCTTGCTGTAGCTCCAACACATCTGCAAAGTAGTGCCTCCCATAACTTCCTGTAATGGTTTAACCACAGCCATCAAGTAAATCCCACACAGCAATTCAGCTATTGTCCACACTGGGATGGGGGAGAGAACCAGAAGGGCAAAGGGTTGAAAACTTGTAGGTTGAGATAAAGTTTGATAGGAAAGCAAGAACTGTGTAAATCAAAGCAAAGCAAGGAATTCATTCACTGCTCCTCGTGGGCAGGCAGGTGTTCACCATCCCCAGGAGAGCAGAGGTCCATCACAAAGGATGGTGTCTTGGGAAAGCAAACACCATCACTCCAAGTGTGCCATCACTCTCCTCTTCATCTCTTTTCTCCCCTCAGCCCTATGCACTGGCCACTGTGCCTTATAGCACAGAATGTCCCTTTTATCACTTAGGGTCAGCTGTCCTGGCTGTGCCCCCTCCCAGCATCACGTGCACCCCTAGCCAAATTGCTGGTGGAGTGCTGTGGAGGTGATGCTCACCATTATCTAAAATACCCCTGTGTTATCAACAGTGTTTCTGGCACAAATCCAAAACACAGCCCCATACTAGGTACTGTGAAGAAGATTAACTCTACCCCAGCCAAAAGCAGCATGACCCTATTCCCTCCAAACTGCCTTTTTAATCTTTGTGGTAAGACACAAAACAAAGCTCTGAATATAAAATTGTATCTTCTTACATAATAATTTTACAAACTAATAACCTCATTGTGAATAACTCCTAATAAAGTTTATAGCATGCTTATACTCAATTAATCCATTATTGCCAGTGAAAGACAAACATGGGTTAAACAGTTCCTAACACGGTGAAAAGCAAATCTAGGATTATTTAAATAGCTGTAAGCTTTATACCAAGATTTTCTATCAACACAGATTGTTCATTATATCATTAATGCAATAGACTATGTGAACAAAAAAGAGCAATGATCAAGTACATTGCCTTCAGGTTAACTGTGAGCACAGACATAGGGAAATGAGATTGCAAAGAGGGAAGGAGAAAAAAAAACCCAAAGGCAGATTGAGCTGTGAGTTACATACATATTTTTCTGAGCTGTTAATGAACACTTCCTATTGCAATTGTAGTTTATCTAACTGCATGACAAACAGAGAAGGCTTACTTAACAAACAGTTTAAGATTATAGATCTTCTGTGGGTTTTTTGTCTCCACTAAAATGAAAAAAAATATTGTATAAGCCATTTTCAAATAAACTGGTTTTCAGCAGTCAGTGAGGAAGCATGTTCTAATTTGCATGACCTATTATCTCTGGTATCTATTTGTTTGTGGTCTTTGCTTTTAGAAGAATTGGCATTAATTATAAGGATGGAAGTAATTTGAAATGTCAGTTCAGAATTTTACAGCTTGGAACAGCTCATCCTTCAATAATTAAGTCAATAAAATTAACTTAATTTAATTTAAACAGCAATGCTTCTTTTTAGACCTTACAGAGTGATTACAATTAGAATTTCATAATTAGTATTTTATTGATGTCCATACACTGGATTGCCAGGTGTCATCAAGATACCCTGATGATTGGAAGTAATTTGATAAACATTCAGAACTGTTGCATTAATGGCATGCCTCCCAATTATGCATTGAGTTAATGAATGCATTTAAATGTTATGGAGATGAATTTAAAGGACAGCTCAGCCTTAATTACTATACCATTTCCTCCCTCTTCCCATTCTAATTATAACTTCAGTAGTTATCACCTTTCAGTTTACAAATATCACATTCCTCTGTAAATGCAGAAATAGAATATTTATGTTATTTTTGGTTTTTTTATTTTTAAGGGTGCTAACAGTACTTAAATAATGAGGAGTCATTTCTCTGTAAACTACAGACTTCTAGAAATTGAGAAATAATTTTTATCAGTTCTCCCTCATTTGTATTTAATTTTCTTAAAGACTAACAGGCAGGACATGACATAAGGGTAAGTGAAACCCTCTCAACTAATATCTTAAATTTCCCCTCCTATTCATTAAAGAATGCTGAGAAACAATGGAAGAGTTAGCATCACTGACCAGCAGGTTTGAAAGTGTGTACAGGCAGGTTGGGGAAATCTTTGCATCTCCCCTTCAGTGCAATTTAACATCACAGGGATGACCCTGAGTGCTTTGAAATCTATGGTTCCCGAAACCCACAGTGTTTTTGTTCTTACATGGAAATGATTTGGCTTTAGAAACATCTGCCTCTACCCCTGCTTCCTCTGAAAAGTATGGTGAGGAAGACAGTAGTCCTGAACCCAGTGAATCCCCTGGAAGTTTATTCTCTTCTGAGCACATGCAAACCCAGGTTTTAGGGAAAAACAAAGAAAAATTGCTATCTCTAAGGGACAGAGATGAATCATCAGCTACCAGATGGCTAATTCATGGCTGCAATTTCCCAACTTTGACATGTTTAAAGGGAAGGCTGATGGAAGTGGATGCCAGGAAACATTCCTATAAAAGTTGACTATGCCATTAGAAGATACTTTCCAAACCACAAAACCTACTCTAGTACAGAAAAGAGACTTAGGAAGAAAATGAGGGGTTTGCAATCAGATGTTCTGGAGCTCTATAAGATACAGTTTGCACAAATCCCTTAACAGATTATAAAACTGGAAGGAACAGAAGTGTGTGATGTACAAGGGCATTATGACATTGCAGCCTGCCAAAAATAATCTGTTGTGCCTCTCAATATCCTTAAATTTCTTAGAGCTTTAGAGGTCCTGATAGTATACAGTGAGCACTATCTCCATGGAAATATAATAAAAGGAATATTAAATAACATGACCTGAGTAGAGCTTAAAATTTATTAATTGGTACCTTGTCTAATTCCCTAATTTCTCTCTTTCCCCTTCCTTATTTAGTTTTTCTATCTAGTTTCTCACAAAGTTCTTACAGATTTTCAGAGGGTACTTTTTTTTTTGTTTGTGGGGTTTTTGACTATTGTTTCCAATGTATATTATTGGTAGTGGAGAATGGGCAGTTATGAGAAGAGAAAGATTAAGTTTGCTGTTTCACTATAGAGAAAGAAATTATGGTTAAAGGTAGTGGAGACACAAGACAGTGTCCCTAAAAAAAGATTTAAATTCTACCTCCTCCTACCCTTGCACAGCTATGGGAGTGCTGTCTGTTGTGAGAGACTCTCTCCTGTGCTGAAAAGGCAGCGTCTGGAAGACAGACTGCACAAGTGGTACCAAGAACAGGCTGAGACAACACCAATTCAGTATCCTCCTTGATGTGCCTGCTCCTAAATTATATGTCTATCCACACTGAAGAAATAGAACGTGTACAAAAGAGGGTGACCTGACAGGAAGATATATTTATTAGACTACGCAGGCTTCGCACTGCACTTATGTAAATCCTTGTAAATCCTTTGTCCCTTGCATTTGTGTAATTTTTTGAAGTGCAGTGAAAAAAAGGGCAAGTGTATTCAGCCTTTGTGATTTGCTATGACAAACGTGGGAATTTCTTCTTGCTCAAACATGTCGACATGTGAGAGAACTGTGGGTGTGTGTTCAGGTCCCTTCCCAACAGTCATGAAAAGTCTTGGATGTGCACCACTCAGCAGAAATCAGGAGCATCCTGGAAAACAAAGGCTGTACTAGTCCAACTTGCCTAACTTTATTGAAAAGGTAGGATAAGAAAAGAGATCTAAATGCAGATTTTTCCAAATTTAAAAAGGTATTACCATTGCATTTAAACAGGATTTTCTATTCATGGCTAAGCCACAAGTCTCAGTAATGCAACAAGAGGCTCAAAGTGACTCTTCTATAGCACTTAGAATCATCTCTGCTTTACCCTCCTACATGAAAGTGCAATTTGTCTTTCAGCATTTGAGCTTCCCTTAAGAGCTTGTATTTTACACCAAAAAAACCCATTGCATTTTGCCAACTAGTGGTGTACCGAATGTGACAAAATCACGATCCAAGGATTCTAAAGAGTCTGAAACCAGACAACTAACAAAATGACCACTGCTTTTAAAAACCAAATGCACCTTTGGAGATCTTACCTAAAAGTTTTTGAACTTCTGAGGTGGGTAATAACTGGTGCTATATAAGCCATTAGTAAAATATACAGTACAAATCAAATTGCCTAGACTCAACATAGGTGTCAAATTAATGTAGCATACCATCACTGTGTTTTAGGGCAGAATTTATTTTAGAAGGCATCCCTCCCATTTCTTATTAAATATGCATTAAAAACAATACATGAGTAAATTACTGTAAGACTAGAATCCTACTCACTGAACATAATCACTTGTTGCCTTAATCTAATCACAAGCTGGCAAAAAAACCTAAAAAGTACATTAAAAGTCATGTGAGATTTTCTTACAGTTTCTAGAGTTTATGTATTTTCTTAAAGTCAGTTGGCAAACATGCCTTTCTGGAGCATCAAGATACTAAATGTTTGGAACAGCAAAAATTCAGTTTAGGGCCTTATAAAGGGGAAGGGTTTCTTGTGTTTGCATCTTCAATCAAGATGGTCTTGTGCACTTTTTTCTTGTGCATAAACAAACACACTGGAATGGTCTGGCCAGGTCCACACATATAACATAGAAAGAAAGGAAAAAAAAGAGATGGCAGCTGTCAGGTCCTCACCACATTTTGTGAGTTTGTTTACCACTGGCGAATCACCTATAGTGTGGTCCTACCAAGGTACTTTCTTACCTTATTACAGAGAACATTTCTACATTTTACTACTGAGAACACCATCCTGGAATTGCTCTCCTGGAAATGATACTCTTCACTACCAACACAAGCCAGTCTTAACCCCTGTTAAACACATATTTGCACATTCCCTTTTGTAATTTGTTCATACCAATTCTTTGTATTTTTTTACAAATCTCTACAGAATTCACTGAATTCAGAATGAAGGTTTTTCTTATGAACCTCTTGTATTCCATTCTAGCACAAGGCCCTTAAATGATGCAATTTGAAGCTAACATTTCTATTAGTTTCAAGTTCATCAATATTCAACAGTTTCACATTTATAGATATAAGCCTATCTAAAAGAACAAAAACCCCAACCCACAGAATTCAACTCCCCAGTTTGTTACAAGCTGAGATTTATGCCCAAATTCCGTGAAACATTGTGCAAACAGTAAACCATTCCTGGCTGTATTTCTTTTTCCCTTGTAAACCAGCCTGTGTTTTGGCTTTAATCCCCTGTATGAAATCAAAATGTAATAACAAGCTCTTTGAGCAAAATGTCATTCTGTCTAGCAACTGAAGCTGCAGCACCAAACTGTGCTAACTAGATCACTGACAGTTCAGCGCTGTCAATAAATGACAGTATTGGTATGAGTAATGTGTATACTTAAGGCTACATGTAATGGGAATAAAGTGTTCTTCCATTGTCAAAAGTGTATCATTTCAGAATCTTCGTGGCAGAAACCTGCTCGATAGCTCAGCAGGCTGGCAGACAAGGGAGCCAGCAGATAAAGACCAGCCCAGTGACAGGTATAGCTGTTACATATTTTTGGAACATCATGATCTAACTGCAACCTTATTAGATAAACAGAAGCAAAAAGGAAAAAGAAAAAGAAAAAAAGGCCTTTAAAGGGAATCGCCTCAAGCTCACAGACAGCAGTGCATGTACTGAAGACAGTGTAATTCTTGTAATTCCAATGACAGAGGGTTGGTGACAATCATAATGAAGAAAGACTGGTTTTGGTTTCACACCCTCAGTATTGCATCCAAGTTAAAAACCAAACAAACATTACTACTTTTTCAAAAAAAACCCAGCCAGTTTTCATAAAGTTATTTTAAAAATCATTTAGAGTACCACACCATCACTATATATATTCATCCAGTTGAGTGCTTCTGATGATATTCAAGTATCAGGCCTGATAATATGAACTGAAGTTCTGGAAGTCATTCTGTTTTCTTACACAAGCCCCTCTCTTCATCCCCTAGGCTGTTGAGGATATTTACAGCTACACAGGGAACAACATAATATTGCTGCTATACTGTTTGTCCTTTATCCCAGGGGGAGGAGAGCTAAAAGAGACACATCTGGAAGGTGTGACTGTCATATTAAGAAAAAAAGACTGTGAAAGTGCCTAGGGAAAAGTTTAATTTATTAGAACAGCTGTCCTAGTTACGCCTCTTTCATGGCTACTGATGTAGCCTTTATGTTGATCTCCCCAAGTTCATTGAGCAAATCTTTCTCACAGGGGTGGGTTGACCTTGACTGGCTGTCAAACCTCCACGCAGCCACTCTCACAAATCCCCCTCCTCAACAGGGAAGGAGGGGCACAACACAACCTGGAAGTGTTCATGGACCAAGACAATGACTTGGAGCATTTATCAGTTACCTCCACAGGCTCAGCTTGGGGAAAACAAGGTGATCTCCAATTAAAATATAGAGCGGCATAGCTAGAAACAAAGACGAAATATCTTTCCACCTCCCTCCCAGGCTCAACTTCCCTCTGTCACCCCCAGTTTTTCTGCCTGCTGCTTGAGCAGTGCAGGAGCCATGGGGAAGGGAGGATGTGCTCCATGGAGGTCAGATGAGAGGCAAGAGTAGAAACTGATGCACAGAAGTTTCACCTGAACACGAGGAAGAAATTCTTTATTGGGCAGTGATCGAGCACTGGAACAGGTCACCTAGAGAGGGTATGGAGTCTCCTCACTGGAGATATTCCAGAACCATCTGGACACAATCCTGTGCTATATACTCTGGGATGACCCTGCTTGAACAGATGACCAGTGTGGTCCTTTCCAAACCTGACTATGTGTAATATAGGATACTCTGTCTCATCAGTCTACAGATGACATTTTTCTCCCTTACTGCTGATGTCAGTTTTTAGCAAGAAGATACTTAGTGATATAATTAATAGCTTAAGACCTACACAAGGAGGTCATGTTCAACACTTTTCATCTGTACGCTTTTCCCTCTGTTGTAAAGTCTTGGATATATGCAAAGGGTACCACAATAAAGCTCCTTATAATATCTTCCCCTAGAATTTATAAATCCTTAAACTGTAATTTCTTGTTACTTGAGGATGGGGTGGGGGGGTGGGTAGGGGTGTTTGGATAAGAGATGGGAAGTGGTCTTCACAGTTGCCAGTAGCCCATGACGCTGCTTGAAAAACAAACGAGCTAAAAAGCTACAAAACCAATTCACAAGCTCATCACACCCCTGAATAACACACTATTTCCCAGTGTAAGAAGAAATCAGAACAAATAAAGAACTGAACAGCTCCAGAGAGATATGTGGTTTTTTTTTCACCTTTGATAAGTTTAGTGTGGCAGTCAGTTACACAGGACTAACATCAAGATACATCAAGGAGATCTAGGACTGAAGAAATGAGACAGAGGTCAGAATATAGCATTGAGTTACTGACTAAGACTCAGGAAGCAATATACATGTGGATATGAAATTTCTCACAAAGGTTATTAAAGGAGAATCATGAACCTGAAACTTTACAATTCACAAGAACCTACACAGAAAAAACAAATGATTAGAGAAGTTGAAGGAGAGTAGAGGGAAATAAGTTAAAAAATTATCAGAAAGTGCTAACTGTATAAGTTTAAGGAATCTGATATTTCCACACAAGCAGTGAAAGTATGGTGTATATATTATAGTGTAGCACAAGCTTTGGGATAAACTGTTAGGGTTTTGCAATGGATATGGGAAGATATATGTTGAGTGGAAGCTGAAAGGAAGCTTCAGACAAATGCTTTAAGCACTGAATTCAAAAGGCAAAAGAAAAGAAAAAGGAAGGCTTGATATTTTTCAAAAATAGATTGTGTTTTGAAGAAGAGAAACACAGACAATGCTTGTCCAGTTTGTGAGGCAGTCTGAAATTAGAATGAAGCAACTGGATTAATGAGGAGATTCCCAAACTAGATTTCATTGCTTTTAATAGTTCTTCGACACTGACATATGCAACAAGCAGAAATTACTTGCTGGATAAGGCTCAACTGATGTGTTAAGGATTGATCTCTTT
Organism: Geospiza fortis; assembly: GCF_000277835.1. Classification (NCBI taxonomy): domain Eukaryota; kingdom Metazoa; phylum Chordata; class Aves; order Passeriformes; family Thraupidae; genus Geospiza; species Geospiza fortis. The sequence continues at coordinate 51,330 of NW_005054492.1, read as the reverse complement.
AGAGACTTCTCTGTTTATGTGCTTACATAATAGCATTCCAGAATATAATTTTAATGGTGATAATAGTTCTACTATACTTGTCTTTAATAGTCTTTATAGAAAGAACTTTATATTATGAAAGAAAGGTAAGGAACATGCTATTAAGTAGCTTCTGGGAAAGAGATATATCCACAATGTCATTTTTAAATGCAAAATTGTTTCTCTATGTCTTAAATGTAAAAGGAATCACAATCTCTGTGTCTCATGAATCAAATAGAAGGAAAAAAAATCTGGCTTGACACTTGCGTGGGACAGCTCTTTGCTCTACAAATACACCTGAACAATGAATTCAAATAGCTTTTTATCTTGTTTCAATCAAAAAGCTGATGTAGACAAAAACCTGCATTTAATAGCATTATGGCTCAGATATATGCTGACAAAACCCTGAAAATTCAAAAGCAAGAGTGTATTTTAAATTACTTATTTAAATTTGAAAGCTCTGGCTTTTGTGGTGTGCTTTGTTCATGTTCATGTTCCAGCATGGCTTTTCTCTTTTGTCCAATTTTAATACATAAAATGTACCTTACACAGTCTCCAAAGGCTGGAAAACCTTTCTAGCCTCCCTGGATGGCAGACAGGTGAATTATTCACAATAGCTGAATTCATTCTGAGGATTTTTTAAAATGTTTACAGTTTAACTGGCTAACATCAGTTTCACAACATATGATTTAAACAGTCTTCAGGGCTCTTGGGTATACGCATTTTGATAAAATTAACAATTAAATAAAATCGTTTCCTACTACAGTCAACAGTAGCTTCTATTCTTTGTCTCAATTCTTTCATTTTGTGGATTATAAATACTGAGACCAACTGTTCCAAAGGCAATATTAAAGTCTTTTAATGCTGATTCAGTTACTAGGCACATGTTCTACACTGATGTGTCTAAATATCATAATGAAATTTTAATTGCAAAGAAAAGAGCATTTCTAAAATGAAATAATGTTTTTCATTTCTCCAACACCCAGGGGCAATAATTCACTTATAGACTAATGGCCTGTAAAATTCTGCTTGTTGACTGTTAACTGCAAAATTCAAGCAGTGTGTAAGAACATGAAGTGCTTCCTATAGAATACAGGCTTTAGAATGGCCTGGGTTTGAAGGGACCTTACAGTTAACTTGGGACATTAAAAGGGACATTTCCACCAGACCAGGTTTCTCAGAGATCAATCCAACCTGGCTCTTACTTCCAGAAATGAGCCATCCTCAGATTCTCAACAGGGCAACTTGTTTCAGTACCTCATCACCCTCATAGCAAAAACACTTTTTCTGTATATGTAACCTAAATTCTCTGTCTTTCAGTCTGAGCCATTATTCCTTGCCTGTCACTACAGTTGTCACTACAGTCCCTGAGGAAGTTCCTCTGGCTTCCTAGCAGGCTCTGTTCAGACACTGGAAGGTTACTGTGATGTCTTCACCCAACCTTCTCTAACTCTGGAGGTTGAATTCAGTTTATTTAGTTCTTCATTCTTAGCAGGTTATGTTCCCCACCTTACTTATTGGTTTTCCTCTGCAAGAAAAGCAGTAGAGATAGTGAAACTTGCATTCAGCACCTCCCCTTGCTGCCTACAGCAAGCTGTAAACATCATCCCTGAGATAAACTTTATGAATGCATGTACTGCTTCAGGACTTGTGTGAACAGAGAAACAGAAGATAATTTTTCTAGCTCTGAAAAATTCACAATTGTGTTTGCAAAGATAGAAGGTGCATGCACATGCAGGGAATACCTACAAGATTTTAAGTGCACCATGTTCAGACAACTTGCTGGTATAGAAAAAGATAAATACTCTGTCATCTCAGAATGTTTCCATATGCACTATCACTGTTATGCATGATGTATATACTCATCAGTTGACCTCCCTCTATCTGATATGTTCTTTAAGAGTCATAAATTCAGGGAAGTTTCTCCATAGAAAGGGGGGAAATGACAGCTTGTGTTAGGGCAAAATTTTTCGTAAGTTATTCACTCATTAAAGACAGATATCCCCACTTGTGGATATAAGAAATGTCGTGCTGAGTCAATTTAGAAAGGAAGTACTGATAGACAAATTATGGATTTCCCACACTACCACCACTGTAGTGGGGAACAACATCTCAGGTCCAAGACCAAGGGTCAGCCTCAGTACAGAATCTGAAGCTCCTAAAGTTTACAGGAGAATCAAAGCTGGGGAAAATAAGAATTCTGCTTTCAACTGGCCAGGGAAACCTGATCCTTACTCTAATACAGCTACATAGTGGATTAGAGAGTAAATGGTAATAATTTGCCTTTCCCATGTATTGTACAGATGTATTTTGTACAAATGTAGTTTCATAAGTTCTTTAAACAAACTTTGACTGTAAGTGCTTATGAAAGGACAATCTGTCTTAAATACACATACATGTTTTTTTCTGATTAAAGAAAAAAAAAAGGAGATATAACATAACAATGTTACACAATTTAATTATTTTTTTTTAGATTTAGAATTTCAAAGCATATATCTAGACCATGGTGCCCTATTGGTCATTTTGTTTCAGTTAATCACCTTCAAATATCAACATTGCAAACTATAACAGCAAAGACAACTTGTTTAGTGAGTTCCAAAAGAAAAACTACAACAAAATCCAAAACAACAAAACAAACAAACAAAAACCACAAACCAACAACAACAAAAAAACCTTCAACCTTCCTCCTTCTAAACCACAAACAAGAAACTTATTACTGAAACACAGACGATAAACTGAGAAAACCTAATTTCCCATGTTGAAGTGCAGGCTTTCTAATAACAGTGCTACAAAGTTATTGATTAAATCTATAACCAGGATCTAGTACACTTGAATATATAACTGAAAACATAGATCTTGTTCTTCTGGGTGGAAAGTTTGCTTTTCTAGAACATGACTAGCAAGTTAAATGAAAAGTAGAGATTCTTTAATTCAAATACTTTGGAATTATCCTTAGTGATTTATTTTTCCATTTAGGAACACATTATGGGGAAGAAAAAAAGCTGGTTTAGGAGCTTTCCTTTCTTAGTTCCATTAATTGTGTGTGCATAATCCTTTTGACACCTGACCTGTCTACATGCCCATCAAATATCACGAGACTGGCCTGATGTTATGGAAATTTTACATGCCAGCCACCATAACAGGATTACACTCCAGGATCCCACTGATTCAGGAAGCCAAAAGGAGGTTTTTTTATAAAGTTCACTTTATTAATAGTGCTACAGCTTGAGTTGCATGCCTCTGAAGAGGAAACCTGAGCAAAGAAATGCCTGCGTAGTTGTACTCCTACAATCCAAGTTTTCTGTCCCTGAAGCAATAGTTTGGACCAATGGTTATATTGAAATCTGGGGTCTTACACGTTTTTGATTTGATTTGTTTGTTGTTTCATCAGGGAAGATATATTTTTCTGCAAGACACTGTTTCTTTCTCCTGTTTCACCTCCTCTCAGGCTGGTTTGAATGGGTTCTGTGGTTATCTTTTCAGCAGCTGCAGTATGGTTGTTATAACACAATCTGTGGGCTTTGTCTGCTCATGCAATCTACTATTGCTAAATCTTAATTACATAATGGCCCTCTCCAGAACAGTCCTACCTTTGTTTTTATTAACATTCATGCTATTTATTATATGGCAGCAGAATATTTGTAGCCTCTAAGGTGTAAGCACAGTTGAGTATTGCAAGTGTTACAATGTTAAATATAAACAGTATGACAAAGATTATTATAAAAATCAATAACCCATAAAGAATTCATTTTTCCCAGGCTCTTAAATCTGTTATCTAGGAGGTGAGCCAAGACCATACTTCTTGTAAGCCTGTTGAGGTATTATTCAATTGTATTCTATGCATTAATTTTACTTGCTGCCACAACATCCAGACATCAGCTGAAATCCTCCCACTCTGGTCAACAAACATGCAATGACTAGTATTAATAATTGTACACACTCCCCCTTGTGAGGCTAAGAAAGTGTCTGCTGACATTCTGTTTTTCAGTGAGATTTCAGAGTTGTGAAATCTTTTTTTGGAACGTCACAATTGCATCAGCAGTATTACTGCCTAAAGTTTCTATTGCCACTGAAATGTTAACTAAGTCCTTTTCTAATCCACTCACTCCTAATCCAATAAAAAAACATAAGGAGTGGAATGCAGTTGGACTTTCTACTAATAAATTACTACCTTTGATCCTACGGACAAATGTTTGTACCACGATCCCGATATCACAGCTAAATTTGAGAACAAAAATATTAGGAGCTGAGGCTCCTAAGACAAAAATTCTTGATCACTCTCCTGGTAATTTTTTGTGAGCTCTCTTACCACGTATCCCAGATCACGCTTTGCCCTCAGGTACAGGCCAAGGTGCATGGAAATGCCCCCAGCTGCTCTTGTTCTATATATGGCCATTGTTTGGTTACAATCATTAAGGCTGCTCACAGGAGTAGTATTACTATAGGAGCTGAGTGAGGCAGGTGTAATGTTCTACACACTGCATATTTGTCCTTTCCTTCTGGGACTGCCACCTCCCACTGTTGTCAGTGAGTGTGGTCTTGGTGGAAAGAAATATTTGAATGCAACATAGCCCATGAGAAGTTATCTGTTACAAGGATCCCTAACAGAGGAGTGCTCAAAGCCAAGTGGTTTGGAAGGAAAGGACATATTCAATAGTGGGTTTTATCAGTAATTTGGTCTATGCTTTTTGATTTGTTGAAATAAAAACTTTCCCTCCTTGTACAAGGCTGTATAAATTTACATATTATCTCGTGTAAAAAAGCATGGCAAAAGCCACTAACTTTACATGCAGGATTTCCACAATTTCCTCAGGCACTTGGAAACCTCACACTCAAATGGATCTGAAAAAAACCAAAACTTATTTCAGTTTTTAAAACACTGACCATGTTGGATTCTTCCTGCATGCATTGTTGTTCATCACTGAATGACCCTTTGACAACCACTTAACATGCAAGGGATGGATCCAAGCTTCCTGTCCTCTAACTTTTACAGCAAAGTAAGAATTTAATAAGACTATCTGCAGCCACTCCCATATTCCAATTTAGATTTATGGGAAAAAACTTTTAATAAAATTTTATCTCCAGGCTACAAATCATGTGCTTATACCTCCAGAGACGTGGGTTAGTACCACTAATCATGATCCCTTTTAATTTCGAAACTTTCCTGTAAGTTTAGGACATAGAGTGTCAAATGCTCATCTGCATTCAAGAAGATGTTTTGGGCTTGGATGTAAGTTCCCAGTATGGACAAGAGTCTCCAAAAAAGACATCAAGCATTAGTCCAAGGCATTGTCTTGGGACATTTCAAATGTCCCTTAAGGTTAAATTTAATGCTTCAGGCCATTTTAACCCTATATATGTGCAAATTTAAACCTTTCTCTCCTTAACAGCTAATTCATCCTTTCTACTGTCCAGATGCTTGACAGTGATAAGGATCTCCAATCTTTTTAATTCCTAACATTTTATAAAATCAATTGATTGTTCCTGCTGTGAAACTTGACCTTCTTCTGATTCAGATTCTTGTATTCCATACCTAGGAATAATTTCTTTAAGGAGAGCTTTTATTACTCTTCCAGTGTCTGCTTTTCTTTTTGGGAAAGCCTCCAACCATACTTATAATTTATCTCCTATAACTAGCAAATATGTTCACATACTATGGACATAACAGCATTGTTTACATGAAGTCTTCAGCATGGGAAAAAAAGGCTGATTTCCATAGAGTTTATATTTGAGAATTTCATACAGATAGTAAGAAATACAGGCATTAATAATTATTTTAGTGGCTGCACAGACACTCAGTGCCACCCATACTTGTAACACTTGGAGAACTGCTTCCAGTCCTCCATGAGCTTTACCATGGAGCCACTTGGCTACAGTAATTTTTTTCAGTAAGACAGATTTTCCCTCCCATTTTCCATATAGTCTTCATCTTCTACTGTTTCCCATTTTCTCCAATATTCTTTGCTTGTCATGTTTGATCAATATAGCTTGTAGTTTTCTTGGATGTTCAACAATGGAACTCAAGTTCTTGCCTAAAGCAATTGTTGTCATCTTTACCACAAGCTGGTAAGACACAGGTTTTACTGCTATATCAACTAAGGCATTCCGTTTCCTAATTACAGCACCCCTTGTATGGACTGGACAGTAAAGCACAGGAATTTCTTTGAGGAGTTGGAAACTGTTTCATCATTTCTCAGTGAATTGCTGGGAGCTCCTGATCTCAGAGCGACAGGATTGAGTCTTACTACTGAATCTATGCTGAGAAATTCCTCAAACTTTACAAAGATTTTGGCACTGGGCACTGTAATACCTACCCATTAATTGGGTACTGTGACCACTGTATCTGAGCTCTCAAAAGAGACCTCTTCTGTGACAGATACCTGCAGTCTCCATATCAAGACTTAAGTCCATTTTTTTGTGGCTACAGCGTTAGACAAATGCATTTCTAATCTGTTACTCGTTTGAACAATCTAAATAGTTTACCAGCTGTAAGGACTGACATTTCCTTAGGGGATAATTATTTAAGAATTAGTGCTTTCAGTAGTCATCCACCTTTACTGTCCACCACCAGTCTGCATCTCTATTAGAGGACATTTTTCATCTCTTGCCTCCTTTTAGTTTACATTTAAGTGCCTTGGTTTGTATTTCTGTTTGTTTCTTTGTTATCTTCTCAGTTGGCACTGCCGACTCTTTTCAATTTATGACAAGCTGTGAATGTCATTAACACTATATCCCACTTCCACAGCAATAATGATGATGATATGCAAATGAATAATTCTATCCTACTGAAGTAAATAAATCTTAACTCTCATTTACATAATTTGGAAGAAAGCCCCAGATGAACACTTGTTAAGTTTTCCCACTTTGATACAGGTACTTGAACCCACTGTTTCTTTTTCAGACAGTTCTAATAGAGATCATAATTCTCAAATAACTTATGTTAAAGCTTAAGATGATCCCTCCACTATCCCAAATGGGTTCATTAAAAAAATTCAAACAAAATGGAAACACATTTTTTCTAGATAGTCAAATATTGTGCTGATAGTTATGGAAGTTCAATTTACAAATGCAAGTGTTTACTGTAAATGTGCACATCAATGGTGTTGGATGTTAAGGACATTTCAACTCCATCAACATAACTTTAAAAATAAGGTTTATTATGTCTGCTGTGGAAATTTATGCACTTTGTTGTTTGTTCAGGAAATACTACAGTTTGGTGTGTTTGGCTGGGGGTTTGTTTAGCTTTCTGCAGGGTTTCTTTAAGCCAAAGTCCATTCTTTATAAGTCTATGACCATTACTTGCCAGAAAAATAAAAGTTTTACTGTGGCACATAGAAACTACTGTTTATGCATCAAACATCATGCAAGAATGGGAAAATTCACCCATGTTTATGTCATGGTGGGATTTATCCACCATAATTCACAGACAAGAAACACCTTAACCTAAGCAGCTCCAGCTTTGACAGGCTGCCAAATCTCAAGCAAGTCACAGCTTCTGATGTCCAGTTTGACCATGACAGGTCAGGAGTCATCTGCCTGAAGGCACCTTAACTCACACCCTGAGATCTGTGGTGCAATCCTGCATGGTTTATAGGCAGGGAAGAGGAACAGGACTATCACGGGCATGACTCACACCTTTTCAGATGGAGATACTGAAAGAGGCTGAGTTGAGCCTCCCCTTGAGAGTCTGTTCACTGACCACAACAGGGACCCATCATAGCTCACACAGGCTGAGACATCCTTCATATTTTACAGCCAGAGAGGTCAGAACAAATCTTTCCCTCCACCTTCCCAGAACTTAAATTGCTAGAAGGAGCTATGACTTAATCTAAGACTTGGCAGCACAGCACTGGAGCTCCAGCCTCTTTTTCTAACTTTAATTCAACTGCCTATCTCTATCTGCCAGACCTCACTGTGATGCAGATGTGAATTAATTGTTTCACTTAGCTTACCTGATCTGAAATCAGGGCAAATTGCTCAGAATTTTCCTAGCTTGCCCAGCACAATTAAAGATATAGAGTAGAATTTTTTCTAATCGGAACACATTTACCACTTGTGGAAAAATGTGTTATGCTACTGCACTCACAGGTGCCACAACATGAAAACTGTCCATAATTTTTACCTCTCTGAAAATGATTGCTTTGTCAAAAACATGAGACAAGAGAGGAAAACCTGTGTATGTAGTTTTGTATACACTCAATATTTTAAATATCATGGTAGACAAGAAAGGGCGTATTCAGACATTTAAAAATTAAATTTTGGCGTAATAAGTGTTTGCCCTGTCTAGTTCTCCAACAGAACATTTTACCAAAATATATTTTAGTTTTTGAATTTTTATGTACTATTTCTACTTGCACATAATTTTATTCAGACCTTTTGTTTACATCTCACTTTTTCTTTTGGAAGAAAAACACACCTTAGGTCTCTAGATAACAGAGCAAGGAAGGAAAAAAAAAAGGTTTGTTTTGCTTTCTTAGCTGATTGAACCCAAACATACTGTATCTTGTTTGGTACTGCTCCCCCTCCACCACCCCTCCCTGACCTTCATCTTTTTAAGAACTAGATAAATATTCATATTTGAGCACAAGTCCTGCACAATCTATTCTAAATTACAGTATCTATTGATGAATTCCCCTCATGCAGTGTTTTTATTTTTCAGATTCTGATTCATCGTAAGCTTTAGATGTTTCAGTCAGTCAAAGCTTCTCATGGTACCTTCAAGAGATCTGCAGTTCATTATGATAAATTGCACAGATTTTGTACCATAGATTTGTGTCTGTGCTGCCACTGTCACAGAGCAGGATCCAGGATAAGCAGACAATTGTCCAGAATGAGGGAGAAACCCAGGAGCCTGCACCTGTAAAGGCTGTGCAGTCAGAACTGCTCATTTCTCTTCTCTAACGTCGCTTTACCTGTTTCAAATTTCACTCATCCCTGTTCCCCTTTTCCCCTCTTACAGTGACATCTCCACTAACCCCTTCCTGCTTTGTTTTCAATGCAAAGCCTCCAGAGTTACAGCTGCCCATGTCTCACAGTTCCCTCCTAGATATCTCTCTCCTCTTCCTTGTGCCCCAAAGATCCTGCTCCACCTCCTCCCTATTCCCAGAATTTATTTTCTTGTTTTAACAAAATTAAGTTTTGTTCTATCCTTGAGGCATATCAGCATTGACTGTACTGACAAGAAGTAATTAGTCAACAGCATCTGAGACCAAGGTTAAGATAGCACCACCTGTCCTTAAATAAACACAGTAATATTTGTTCAGAACAGCATCATAAAGGAGAGTGTCAGAAACACTGTTTTCCAATAAATACATCCCTCTGTTACCTGTTGCAGAAATCCACATACCTATATTCCAAACTCAAGACAGCCCCAAACATTCCAGAATCATTCAGGTTTGATATTGGTGGTAGAGCCATCAGAGGGCTGGGACAGCAAACATTAGATATCAGAGCTGAATATGTCTTAGCTACTTCAGAACTTTATTCTCTGTGGCTATTCCCCATCCCCTAACCTACTCTGAATAAAGTCACTAGCAAGCCCAACACAGACAGTAGCTTGGAATTAAGAAAGGAAAGGAAGAAGGAAAATAATAAGGCAAGAAGCTGTGCTTCTGCAGCATCTGTGCTTAACATAATAGTATTGAAATATTCTGTGCATGCACCTCTGTGCAATAATCACTAGATAATCCCTGTTACTTTCCACAGGAATTGTGCTTCTGCAGAGCTGAAATCACAGTAACAGGAAGATGAAAATGATTCATTCAGAAAAAAAAAAAAATTAAAAAAAAAAATAAAATTATTCTACCCAGAGAGAAAGCAAACCTCTTCTTCCAGTGCATTTACAAAATTATTCTCTGAGAGAGAAAAAAAAGAAGTTGCTTTCATTGTCTTAAGTATATTTCTCCATCTCAGATGATAAACATAATCTATATAACAGAGATAAGTGGATAACATATCCAGATTGTTACATGTTGTATTATCACCTTTATTGAGTATATATTGTCAATAGTACCACTGTTAATTGTTGTTTTTCTGCTGTGGAAAAAAAACCACAAAAAACTACAAGGACAAACTACTATTGCCAAGAGTAGGTGTTCAGCTCCACTGACTTCAGGCAAGCTGAACCTGCTGATGCCAGCAAGGACTGTGACCCCAAGTCACACTTCCCTCAGAAGAGCGAGGGTGCAGGATACAGGACATGCTGCAGATTTCTATTTCTGTAAAGGCTTTAGCACAATCTGCATGCAAGGTGCGAAATGCAGCAAAATTGTAGCATACTGAAGGGTTGACAATGTCCTTTTGCTAACCTACATCTTCAAAGCAATATTCTCTCATCAGCTTTTCCTTCTTCTGGCCCTCTGCTTGAAGTCTTTGTCCTCTTCGCCTCCTCTCTACTGTGCATTAGAATTGACCTAAGCAGTCTTCTCCAGAAGCCAACTGTACAGGCTAATTTTATATTCTTCTGAAAATCCACTCTCCAGTGAAGTGTGCTTTGAGGTAAATTTGAGGTCCTTTTATGTAGTTTTGCTCCCACAGGTCTTTTACTGTTTCCACCACTTCCTTCTCTACTCAATACCTTATTAGGCTGCTGGCAAGTGTGGAGGCTATTCCTGTTCCTTTAATTTTTTATTCTGGAAATAAAAAAAATCCTACGTTAGAACTGACAGTGGAAAGAGGCCTTGGAGCAGACAACAAGAAAATGTCACCAATCTAAATCCCAAACTATTAAAATTACAGTAATAAAACATCCCCCATGCAAGTACTGCACTAAAGCTGTTGCACTGTGGCTTCAAACATTTAAATTCCCCCTCCATGTTAGATACTTGTATTTAAGGCCTTATTCTAGAATTCTTGCTGACGTTATGCAGATGACCACAGGTGTCATTCATGCATGTAAATGAATGCAAATAAATCTATTACCTTTATCATAGATCATTGTAGTTCATTGCTTTTTGAGGAGAGTTGTTCTTCACTGCTGGACCTTTCTTTGACCTTTATGTGTGGCTCAAGGGGGACAGTTTCTCAACTTTCCCTTCCTTTTTTTTTTTTTTTCAATCACTTCATTTTCCATTTTCTTCCCTCTTCTGGCAGAGGCACAGCTCCTATTCATTTCTCCTCAGAGCTCCACACTCCCCTCTACCAACTCTCAAATTCCCTGCCCAACAGGAACTTGCACTCTGGTGAAAAGCATCGGTGGATGACAGCTGAGTGCTGTGGGAATGCAGAACTGAGGATGAAGCATTGCAGGTGCCTGCCTTAGCCTGCACATCTATCCTTGTTAGCTGCTGCTTTCTTACCTCCACTACATAAAAGAGACCAGATCAGCAACAGAACACAGAAAGATGTTGCTTTTAAGGGATCACCTGCTGTCTCACCTACAGATACAGCTGCAGGTTTTCAGCAGACATGACAATTCTGCAGCTTTCTTCACCTCTGCCTTTGCCTCTGCCTCCATGAAGAAGCAATGAGCCACACTATAATGACACAGAGTACATAGATGCACTTCCCATCCCCCCTTAAGAAGCCTTAGAAAAAATGCCAGGAGCAGCTCAGATCCACACTGAATCCTCATGTGGCACCAAGGACAGAACACTTCAAAGCAGAAAACCCTCAGAAGCACAGTGCTCCTCTATAACCCTAGTGCCTTGACTGAAAAGTCCCTAGAGTCAGAAATGTTCTTTGGCTTGGTACTGTTTCCAGCTTTAGATCCTAGGAGCAGAATAAGAAGCAAGTTGCTTCTGAAGAGAGCAGAAACCATGATGCTCACTCAGTGAGTAGTGAGGTATACTGACTTCTATTAACCCTGCTAGACATCCTGGTGTTTCCATCCAGAGGCTGGAAAGGATGCAATAGATTTCAAACCTATTTTAAGTTTTATGTGCAATTTGTCAAGGAAAAATTAATTTAGAAAGGATTACAACTTAAGGGTTTATACCACAAAGTGGCCTTTCCTCCCCTTGGCAACCCCAGTCACTACACAGTCACCAGCACAAAGATGCACTGCAGCAGCCTGTGCTGAAACACAAAAGCTGGGCAGCAAGCACTACTTTTCCCAATAGGACAGTCGCTGGAAATGAACTCTGAAAAGAGCTAACACAGGTACACAATGAAGCTGGAGACTGATAATGAGCAGAGCAGTAGAGTGAGAGAACAAAAAGCCTGCTTCTCACCTCATCACCTTTCAGAGCACCACTCCAGCCACACAGCTTAAAGACAATCCAGCACTGAACTATGATTATGCCTGCACAACACAGAAACAGCTTCAAGCCCTGCTTTGGAGCAGTAGCCCTACTTCTTTAGAGTAGTGCCCTTGAAAGGCTTGCACAGACTGTTGGAGGGGTTTTTTTTTTCCAACTAGATTTTTCAGAGGTTTATAAAACACCTGCTAAACCTTCAGTAAAATTGTCAGACAAGCAGGAAGAGACTTAAATCTCCTAGAATTAGCTGTCAAAGTTAATTGGATAGTTAGAAAAATGATTTACTTGAAGCAGGTTACTTAGGTTCCTCCTTGTCTTGAGCTGATTATCTTCCTTTACTGTAGGGAGACCTAAGGGAAGCTCAGAACAACTTGGAGCAGGCATCTCCATATTTTTCAGATATCTGGGTTATTTGCCTCAAAAATTAAATTATCACATAACCATCAATATTTCAGGCATATTTTGATTCCACTTGCATTACAAGATAGCTATGAAAGCCTGGCTGCCCTTCCAAACCAAACACACCATACTAGATCTGGGAATTCACCTTTCCTTATGTGATTTGATTTTCTTCAAGGAAAGCTGGAGCTCTATTGTATACTACAACAGAATCCAGAGATGGGGCAACTGGAAGAGTGAGATTGCATAAAACCCCATACATCACACCAGACATTGAGCATGACTTCATCTTATTTTGCACAGTTTACCAAAGGAAAGCAACATGGGAAAACCTGTCCACCACTTCTCTTCCAGAATGTGGTAGGTCTGCTGCTGTGCAGAAAATGTGATCATGCTTTCACAGGTATGTAGCATCTGACAAAGAAAATTTACAAGTGCTTGAAAGAACAAACAAACAAACAAACAAACAAAAAATTCGACCAGCCAACCAAAAAAATCCACCCACCAACACATATACACAAACCCCCCCCCAAAAAAAATCTTTGTTTCATGTTTTCTAGTAAGTGTTGAAACTAGAAATAAGTCAGAAAGCTGATCATCAGTTTGTATTCCACAATATTTAGTAAAGCATAAACTTCAGGTCATAACTGTCTCCTCCTTGACAGTGCTAAACAAGCACTCTTTCTACCATCTGTTCACCTCTTGTCACAAAACTTAGAGAAGAGTACTTGATGCTTCCACCCTCCTGTCAAATTTGTCTGGAATTTGCTAGCTCAGTCAAAAGTATCTCAAGACTGGTTCACAGCAAGAAAGACAGACTGTTTGATTAGAGACTTATTTTTGCAAGAAAGCCAGGCTAAAAAATTAAAGCTGTTTAGGATGAGAGGAGCACAGTTGAGGCTTGAAGCTTTAAGGCTGATGTTCAAAAGCTTGAGAGGCTCTTGTCCATCTGACAAGAGTTTACACTCTGTTAATTCTTTTCGCAGGAAGAGCTACTGTTCAAAATTTATTTTGTTAGTATGAGTTCAATATTTCAGATCACTACATTTAAAAGAAAAGAGACACCATACACAACAAGAGGAGATTCTAGAAAGTAACAATACTCAGTTTACACAAACTAAGTGTGGGCTTCAAGATTGAAATGAAAACTTTTCCTATTTTATTCTGTGCTAAATGTCTAGTATTTACACAATGAGTGATGGAATTATTGCTCCTCTGATATTTCTTAAAGCAAAAGTTTCTGCTATCACACAATTAACCCAGAAAACCCCTTTTCAAAAGGGGAAATTTCAGATAGATCCTGTGTATTAGCAAGATTAAAAGCATGAGGTGTAAAAGTTCAAGAGTCTACGAGTAAACCTGAGTTCCCAGTAAATTTGCATTTTTAAATTTTTGGCGATTTTATTTTACAATGATCTTTGAGGCTTTAAACAGAAATAGAATATATATATATATATATATATATACAGAGAGAGATATATATAAAGGTTTTAAAGCAGTAATCTTCAGTATTGTCAATACCCCTATTCCAGTCAAGCATTCCTTTGATGCTCAAAGGTCTAAGAGCAGTCCCTATAAGTAAAGGCTGAAGGAGTTAAGACTTCCTTCCCTGGAGAAGAAAAAACTTAAGCAGAAGAAAAGCCTCATCACAGTATGATGAGGCTTTTTTGTAGCTACCTTTTAAGTATTTCAGTACTTAAAAGGCAGCTACAAAAAGAACAGAAGCTTTCTCTTCACAGGTATCTACGTGGAAAACGAAGGGACAAGAAATACAAAAGGAAGTTTCATTCAGAATAGGAAAGAAATTTACTTTTACAGAAAGAAAATTCAGACACTGGAATAACCTCCCCTGGGATACAGTAGAGTCTCATCACTGTATGTTTTTCAAGATATGACTGGACGAGGTGCTAGATAATCTAATCTAGGCTCTCTTTCCCACAGAAATTTGGTCCAGAGAATCTTCTGAAGTCCCTTCCCCTCAGATAATCTGGGATCCCAGTTAGTGAATGAAATTATTCCATCACTTTCTGTGTATGCCAAGACCCCTTAATAAGAGAGTCTTGGCTCTCCACCCAGTAAAAACAGTTTAGTTTAGTTTAATATGGTATTTATTGGGCATTTTTATAACCCACTCCCACCTAGGTGTAGGCACACACACCCACACGTGTGTTGTATAGCTACAGTCAGTGCCAGTTTTACTTCCCAACATATACAACAAAAGGTTACTAATATTTAGCTTCATTCACTACTTCACCTTGACTAAGCAGGCATAATTCCCTTAAAACTCACTGAAAAGATGTAGAATTCAAAAGCTGTTACACAGAGTCTGCAGAGTGCAGTTTCTTTGATTAGAGTACAACAGAGGATGGTTTGAAATTCCTATACAGAAACATTTTGTATATTGTCAGAAACTCACGATGGCATCTCCCCAGCTGTGATCTTTATTTCACCTAAATTGCAGATATACATTGCCTGCTCTTTCTCTAATATTTAACCTGTCTTTTGTGGTCACAACTACACAGTAATTGCAGAAATTTCTTGCAGAAGGATGTTTAAAGGGGCAGATAGCAGAACTGCAGAAGAGAGGCACCACAGATATAGAACCACTAAAAATGGAAGCCAAAGGGAACAGCCTTGAACAAGGTGCTACCAGGCAGGGTTCCATTATTAGAAAATATCAGCTTTCTTTTAAAAATAGCTTTCTTGCTGTCTTACTCACCCACCCCTCCCTTCTCCCTCCCTATTTCCAGCAGCTCTGGCTATGCAGTTTCTTCTTCTTCTGCATATAAGTAGCCTAAAGCAAACTAATTGTTGCAGTTTATACACATAAAGGGAGAAAGCAGAATATTTTTGGATTATCCAGGTTTTCATTGCAGACACCTTCCCCCTTAAGCACTTTTCAAAAATCTCCTTACCATGCTGGACTTTTTAATGGTATCACCATTCAATTCTGTAGAACGAAACATTCTAAAGACTGCTTTTATTGCACTTTTTTTTAATCCAAAATTCTACTTCTGTAGAAGCCAAACAGCATTCTGCCACAAATTCTGGAGAAAATGTAACTCTCTAAGACACTTATGGAAGGACTGCAAGGTCTGTGTTCTCAAGGAGGGCAAAGAAAAAAAAACAAACTGAAAACAGGCTACATTGCTTTTAAATTTATACATGAATTCGAGATACTAGGTATTGGATCACAAAGACAGCTGTCTATTGCACCCAGACATACAGGGTTTCAAACAAAACCATCTTAGAGGGGATTTTCTGACTTTTCTATGACGTAAATATTTCTGTTCAGACCCACTGTCTCGATGATTAACTCAGTACAACTCCAAAGAAGAGAATTGAAGAATTCAGTTTCATGCTGGTTGTGGCTGGGATAGATTTAATTTTCATCATAGCATCTAGTAGGGGGCTGTGTTTTGGCTTTGTGCTGAGAAGTATTTTTTTTTTATTGCTAAACAGTACTTACTTACAGAGACCTTTTCTGCTTCCCAGACTATTCCACCAGTGGGGCAGCTGGGAGTGTACAAGGAACTGGGAGGACACACAGCTGGGACAGCTGACCTCAAGTGATCAAATGTATATTCCATAATATATGGCGCCATATATGGTGTCATGTTCAGCATATAAAGTTGTGGAAAGAAGAACAATGAAGGTGGAACACTCAGAGAGATGGCATTTTTCTTCCCAAGTCACCATTACATGTGATGGAGCCCTGCTCTCCTGGGGATGGTTGAACACCTGCCTGCCCACAGGAAGTAGTGAATGAATTCCTTGCTTTGGTTTGCTTCCATGTGCAGTTTTTGCTTTTCCTATTAAACTGTCTTGATCTCAAAGTTTTCCCACTTTTACCCTCCCAATGCGGGAGGGTGAGAAAGTGTCATGGGTGGGGCTTGGTTGCCAGCTGGGGATAAATTAAAAAAGGTAGAAAGGAAAAAAACCCAAAAAACAAGAATGAACAGAACACTGTTGATACATTCCTTTGCTATAAATGCTAGGATGTATGATGAGAATTTAACAGATAAACACACCAGTCAACAAGAGCTGAGCTCTTGCAGAATTGGTAAAGGTAGTTTGCAAAAGGTTCCAACTATGTAGTGAAGAGTCCTTTGACCATACCTTACATGGCTAAGGTGGGAACACAATTGTTCATATCAGGGATAGCTGTTGGCTGACTAAGATGGGAACAAGAGAAAATCAGTCACCCTTGATAGCCTTGGAACATCACTTCCATTAATCACAGGCTGAGTGAAATGGTGCCATTGTTACCAGACTTCTGAAAAACTGCATTGGTTACCAACCCATATCATGGCCTGAATGAAAACTGACCAGTGACTAAAGCCAATCACCTTGAACTCTATTAACAGCAGTCTTACGTGAGGTCCTTCAAGCTCTCCTGAATAGCAGGAGGCTGTACCAGCATCGCCCTTGGAGTGTGACACTTCTCAGAAGTCACCAGATCTCAAGTCTGCAATACTTCGAGGAAAATCACCAAAAGTTGGCAATAAGATCTGAGCCAATACCCCCCAGTCCTCTAGGCTCAATCCCTCGTCCAATGAGCAATGCAAAGGTATTCAATGTATTTCACTCAAGTCAAGGAGAATTTTTGACAGATACCTTCATACATTTATATTATATATATATGTATATGTGTGTGTGTGTGTGTGTGTGTGTGTGTGTGAATTGATCCCAATACTCTCCTGGAAGAATAGTATGAAAATTGCTGTTTCAAATCTACAGTGACTTAATTATAATATATCCTATTGAGTCACTTTCTAAACATTAAATTCAGGATTAAGTGCTGGTTAAGTCCTTTAGACATAACTGTTGACCAGGTCTGGGACTAAGGCTGATTCCAACGCCACCCAGATTCTATCAAGAGTTCAGAAAGCAAGGGGTGGTGGGTGTGTCTATTCTGAACCTCAGGACAGTGGGAAGGTTTATCCTTTGAATGCCCATTCTCCATGCAAATCATTCTAAAGTGAATTTGAGCCAATTTTCCTTTGCATGTTTCCTCTATGCAGGAAGTAAAACAGTGAGCATTGCTATTGAGCCTTATCACACTTTCACAAATTGTATCAAAACCTGCCTTTGACAATACTATTGATGGTGATTCTTTTAGTGACCCAAACTACTCATTTGCAACAGCCCCATCACCTCCACAGAAGTACTCACCATCAACTTGTACTGGTAATGCTCAGAAATTTGAGTTTTCAACTAGACAGAAAAGTGCTACACAGAGAAAGCATTCACCTACATCTCAAGCCCACCAATAAACCCCTCCAGCCTACTACCACTCATGCAAAACCTTTTAAACTACTAAAGAAGACAAATTGGTTATCTCACAATGTAAGTCTTGGACTTAAAGGTACAGAGTACTTAAAAAAAACCACCTTAAACATGCCTTCCACTTTTATTCCACATTTATTTCATCTGTCACTGATAATCCTGGAGATCATATCACTTTATCCTCTTTTAAATCCTTCCTTAAGACCTACTTCTCCTGCAATACCTACAAATCTCTGCCAAATGGGACTGTTTAGACTAATAGACACTTGTAGCTAGCTTCAGCAAATGCATCTTTCTAAATCTTCTCTCATTACCTGCTTTTTCCACTATCAATCTGCTTATCTAATTATTTATTGTCCATGAAATATCAAATTCAGATATTTCATTAGTTTCTTTTCTAAATAGAACTACTATAATAATTCGTCTTACAGTAACTAGCATTCAGAGGCCTGAAAGGGTGCACTGGAAAATGGAGGAAAATGAGGAGGCAAAGTTACTGCTTAGAGCATTACATAAGAGAAAAAAAGTCTGATTTCACACTTTTAATGGAATGTACACTTATAGTTAATCAAGAACACAAAAATAAATGAAGACAGAACAGCATTATTGTTCTGGAGATTTTGGGTGTAGTTTTTAATTTTTATACTCTCTTTTTTCTGAAGGGTAGGTTGATAAAACAACATGAGAGAAGCAGTACTTAATATGAAAAACTAAAACTGACAAGGGCTTCTCTCATAACTTTAAATAAGTCATGCAGAATAGCTTCTGCATCATAAAACATTGACACTTATAAGTCTAAACACAAATAAAAACATCCTACAATTTTTTCTTGCCTCAGTCAGTCCAACAAAAGGCATGAGAAGCTACTCAGAGCAGCTTCCTGCTACCACTTAAATCTTTCTCAAAACTAAAAAAAAAAAATCTTCAAGACATTCATAAGTCTTAGAACAATTTTGTAACAATCTTTTATTAAAAAAAAAAAACACAAAAGACCAAAATCAACACAACTTTATAAGAAGATTATCCTCAGATGTGCTCATTTGAGCATAAGCAGCCCTTATCAATGCTGTTCCTCACTCACTACTATTTTTCTCTTCACCCCCCCTCCTCGAACACTCCAACTTCTTTCCTTTAAAAGTACTGCTCTCTAGTCATATACCAAGAATCCAGTACACACTAGTGACTATTAAAACCTTTCTTATATCCTGCTGGGAGAGCAACAGGTGCTAGGGCTGAACTTTCAGGTGGATCTAGTTGAGTTCATTTGAAAACGGTGCCTATGCTACAGATGCATTCCCCATTGAAGGCTGCAAATTCCAGCCTCCAAGAATTATTACTTTGTACCAGTATCGCTGGAGAACATTGAAAATAAGAAGATTTGTGTGTGGAAGAGCAAGATGTACTGTGTCTTCAGAAACAGCCTCTGTCAAACAGCCTCTGTGGAAACATTGGGCTCATTTGTTATGTGTGGTGAACCTGCCCTTCCCTGGGCATGTCCAGGCCACTTATTACAGATTAGTGGATAGATGTGCCTGGTGTTGGATTTCCAGGGCCAGAAGTAGATGCAGGGCTGGAGACATACCCATGAGGAGGACACCACACATATCTCTAGCCAGCACACTGAGGATGAGTAGGCAATGAGGAATTCCTCTTCTAGTTTCACCTGCACTGCTGGTCCCAGCTGCAGCCCTTGTAAAGGATTAACTCTTAGAATTATAGAACCAGAAAAGCATTTAGGTTGGAAAAGACCTTTATGATTGTTGAGTGCAATTATAAATGCAATACTGCTGAGGCCAGGACTGAAACGCATCCATCCCTCAGTGCAACATCTACATGTCTTTGAATCACATCCAGGGATGGTGACTCCAGCACTTCCCTCGACATCCTGTTCCAATGTTTGACAATGCCTTCAGTTTCCTAATATAAAATCTAAACCTCCTGTGGCGCAACTTGAGGCCATTTCTTCTTGTCCTGTCACTGCTTAACTGGGAGAAGAGACCAATCCCCACCTCTTTTTAGGTGATTGTACAGAGTGATCAGGTCTTCCCTGAGCCTCCTTTCCTCCAGGCTGAGTCCCCCCCAGCTGCTCCTCATCAGACCTGTGCTCCAAACCCTTCCCCAGCTCCATTGCCCTTCTCTGGACACATTCCAGCAGCTCTCAATGTCCTTCTTGCAGTGAGTGGCCCCAAACTGAGCACAGGATTGAGGTGTGGCCTCACCAGTGCCCAGAACAGGGGGACAATCACATCCATGGTCTTGCTGATTTTCAGTATTGCTGACACAGACCAGGTGCCATTGGCCTTCTTGGACACATTCCCAGCTCATGTTCATCCATTTTTCTTCTTCTGAACCATTCCTAATATGTAAAATATGTTAATATTACTTATTTTCCTAATGCTTGCAAGACACTACCAAAGTGTTAAATATTTGATAGTGACAACAGCAGCAGAAATAGATGCCTTCAAAAAAATGAAACACAGGTAATGGTTAGATTTTGTGAGGTTTCATACATTTTCATTTTTTAAATTGTTCAGTGCTATTGTTTGTCCCCCATAAGCCACAGTTCTTTAAAATTTGAGTCACGAAGTGAGAGTAAAAAGAGGATGTAATTTCTGAACTCTTCAGGTACTGCTAAAATGTTGAGACTGAATTAAAAGCTAAAAAAAAGAAAAAATTAAAATGTATTCAGACTATCAAAATAGAAATCCTCAAACTCTAGTTCTTGTGTATTTATTGGTTTAAGGTTGGGCTTGGGTTTTTTTTTGGGGGGGGGGCGTTGTGATTTGTGTTGGGGATTTTTAAGTGTAGGAGTTTTAAAGTCAGTCTTTTTCCTTGGAGAGTGAGGCTAGGGAAAGGGGATTTTATGCTTTATAATAATTCCACATTATCAACAACCTGAGACCTGTATGAAGATTTAGAATTCCATGGAGACAGAGAACAGTAAGAAGAGAAGTAATATGAAAGAGAGAATAAAGATTAGAGCAAATATTGTAAGGAATTGGCTGGTTCCTTTCTGTGTACTCTGCTAACATCCAGCTGGCAAAAAGCCTTATAGCACATGAATGGGAAATTCTACCAGAGGAAGAACTTTGCAACCTGAGTGAAAGAAGCCAGAGGCTGTATTAAATACAATAGGTTGAAGGCAGCAGACTTGAAAACTGTTCATAAAAAGAAATTTTAATCCTCTATATAGGGACATATTAAATCAGTTCAGCAACAATTTTTGGTTGAAAATGCAGTTCCAGCAATATTAAAATATTTTACTTTGTTCCTGAGTGACTTGAATCTACTCAGTGGAACGCAGGATGCTATTAACTTAAATTAAAATTCCATCTTACAGATAACTTTCTGAGTCTAAATACTTCTGAATATTTCACACCACACAATAGTGGGGTTGTGATTTTCATCACAATTTAGTACAAAAGTAAATTTAGGAATGTTGGAATTATCTCCAGGTACCCACTATGTAACTAAAGAGGCCAGAGTACTGCAGATAAAGGGAAACATCAGTGTTGGAGCCCAGCCTGTGTTTTCTGTCCCAGCCAGCTTCCCACTTTCTCCCTCCTTTCCCCTTCCCTCCTTCTGACCCCACCAACCCCTGGCCCTAATCTGTGGCTATGTGATGTGGGCTGGGGTCAAGGTGTGATGCTTCAGCTCAGGGGGCAGGGACCTGCAGGATGGTCAGGAACACAGTTAATGCTCACATGGGATTCCTGACAGACTGGGAATTGTTATTCCAAATGTAAGACGCACTGAAGACGCATCTGCTGCAGAGAGGATGGAAGGTGAAACAAGATGTTTCTTTTCCCTATGAGATTGCTGAACTCCTTTGTGTGAAATTTTCTGATACACCTGTGCGATCATGAGATCCAATAAGGTATGTGCCTGAGTAGGTTTGCCAAAATTACAAGCAACTGAAAAAGTGATCTTTTAATGCAAATTACCAAACAGTAACAAATATGTAGCAATGATATTAAATAACTGCATTCGTTTGCAAACACCAAGTTTTTTTTTCCTAAAAGGACCATATTTCCAATGCTGAGTAGAATTTTTTTAAAGGTAAACAGGAGCTTGCAAGAAATATAGTTTGTAAGAGGCAATTGAATTTTTTTTCAAGAAGTGGGGGAGAGCATTGGATTGAAGCTGTTCTAGACAATAAGGTTATTTTTGATAATGATTGATTGATTTCTAGAGACTGTGTTAATAATGAATTCAATTGAGCACTTAGCCACAAGTGGAGTTATATAGGTTAGGTGTAAAAATGTCTCTACCTTTCCTTCCATCTACAATTAGTGAAAATCTTCCATACTCATGGCTTAATTTCAATGGATCTTTGAAAATATCTTCTTCTTTATTGAATTTCTAATGCTTTTCAGATTCAACATTTAATTTATTGTCAGGATTCAGGAGACCTGATCTTGTCTAGTGTCTTTTTCTATTTTAACACGATTTATGACAGTAGGGGCTGTTCTGGCAGCAGGCAATGTTTTCCAAGTTATGGGCTATGACCTGCAGGCAGTGGGTGCAGCAATAATCTGGTGAAGTAAAAGTTAGCTTCCCAGTGATGTGTTTTGTATCAAAAGTGAAAAGCATCATGTAACTGATTCACAGAGGAGAAATCACTAGACAGAATTTAATCATAACCTGTGAAGTTTATTATAATAGGGACAGTACATAATATGACAAGTGCTGGCATGATATTTTTTACATAAGGTAAATGTAAGGGAATGAGACAATGAAACAATTTGCTTTAAAAGGCTGACAACTCTATAACCTTCATCCCAAGGACTGAGTTGCCTGTTATTCAGGGTTTGATTTGTTGCAGCACAACTCTGTGACCTTGGTGCAGTTTTACTAAGAAACTCTTGATGGAAGGGAGGTATGTCAGAGCCAAACAACATAAGGCAAGTTAAAAGCTAGACAGACAATTGAGAAAACAATAACAAAGTTAGTTAGTTGAGAAAACAACAGTTTCTTTCAATGGCTTGAAAGAAAAAAAAACTGATATGAGACCACCTATAAACTGTAGAGACAAGAAATGCATGCAACTAATGTGTAGCAGCACCAAGAGCCAACCCTTTTCAAGGGACGATGGAAGTTGACCCTTGCCCACAAGACCAGAATCAGTCTGGGCAGCAGAGGCTCACCAGATGCCTCACTGCTGCTGGTGAGCCCATTAAAGCTTAACTTGATACACAGACAAAAATAGTTTGGGTTATTAATAGGAAAATCATGCCTTGTACTCTGCGTATATCTATCTATCTATCTCTATATCTATATCTATCTATCTATCTATCTATCTATCTATCTATCTCTTTTAAAGTGTTTTTGTATAAGGTATTTTTTGTCCATATATTAAAAGTAACCCTAAGAAAGAGAATTAAAGCTGAATCATTGAATGATGACAAACTAGTCAAAGCTGTTGGCTAAGTGCCATTAATGTGTGTCTCAAACTTACACGTGTGATACACTTAGGGTGCTTCATTGTTCAATTGCTATGCTTCAAGTCATCAGATTGAAGAAAAAAGGTATAAGATTATAGAATCAGAGAATGCCCTGGGTTGGAAGGGACCTTAAAGATTATTTAGTTCTAATTCCTCTGCCGTGGGTAGGGACACCTTCCACTAGGCCAGGTTGCCCAGAGCTCCATCCAGCCTGGCCCTGAACATTTCCAGGGATGGGGCATCCACAGCTTCTCTGGGCAACCTGTGCCAGGGCCTCACCACCCTCACAGGGAAGAATTTATTCCTAATATCTCATCTAATCCCCCTCTCACTTTGAAGACATTCCCCATTTGTCCTGCCACTACATTCTGCACTAGAATGATAGAAGAATCACAGTCCCTCTCCATCTTTCTTGCAGGATGCCATGTAAGGAATTGCTTGATGGTATTAACTCAGTATTAGATGCTACCATCCTACTGAATTTATGAAGCATAAATTTTCCTTTCAGTATGAGAAAAGTAAAGTTTAGGAGGAGAGAAGAAGAGCTTCTGACTGTGACTATAGATTAGCAGTTCGACAGACTGCCAAGGCATGTTTGAGAGCTGTCATCAGTGGTTTGTTCAGTGCTAGACGAGACAGCACACATCCAGGATGTGTGTAAGCCACCAAATCCACCAGCCACCTCTGCTGTGCTGAGCTGAGCTAGGTGACTCACTACAATGGCTTTATAACCGAAATAATTCTTCTTTAAAGAGTAAAATTAATGAAAAACCTCAAACCTCAGAACCATGTCTGTGGGTTTTTGTATGAAATCAAAACTGGTCCATACTCACAGTCTTTCTTCCAGTAGGAAAGTAGTTATATGTGTGTGATGAAAGATTGAAATGGCAAATAAAAAATCCTGCAGGAAAGTCATTTTAGTTCAGTTTTCTCAAAGGAATTAATTTGGTTTTTTTTATTGTTGTTATTTTCTTGATTTCTTTTTCTGTTCTCCATTTAATACACATTATTTAGACAAGTAATTAGCTGGAGTTTGGCTTAAACAATAACCTGTTTATCAAAACATTGCACCATAAAAGAAAGCTATAAGACAAAGACTAATGGAATGGAGAGAGAGTGAGAAATAATGTAATGTGCAAGATATATCTTTAGGGAAGCTAAATATAATCCTAATTAGTGAAATACATAGATATTACAGCCATATTAAAGAAGCGATCTCCATCCTGTTTTTCTAGATCAGTTCTTAAAGCACTGAAAGCAAAACAGAATTTGTGGTTTTCCTCTTTTTTTTCCTCTTTTTTTTTCTTTTTCCCTTTTTTTTTTTTTTTGTTTTTTTTGGGTTTTTTTTTCTGGGAAGCCTCATTATTGGCAAAGTCAAAAGCCAAATAAAGAAGTTTAATGAAAATTGCAGGAAATGTGTCAGTATTAAAAATAAAGTTTATATTTCATCTTCCCTCTGGAAAATGTGAGCTTCAGTCCCAAGGGCACTCTGTTGAATTGTTATACGAGTATCAATAAGCTCCTCTTCACCCCAAGTACTGCGTGTAGTTTTGGGTGCCACAATATAAGAAAGGTATTAAACTATTAGAGAGGGTCCAGAGGAGGAGAACAAATATGATGAAGGTCCTTGAGGGGCCATACAAGGAGCAGCTGAGGGTGCTTGGTCTGTTCAGCCTGGAGGAGACTGAGGGGAGGTCTCATTGCAGTCACAATTTCCTCGGAAGGGGAAGAGGAGGGACAGGCACTGACCTCTGCTCCATGGTGACAGTGACAGGACCCAGGGAATGGCCTGAAGCTGAGCCAGGGGAAGATTAGGTTGGATATCAGGAAAAGGTTTTCACCCAGAGAATGGTTCAGCACAGGGGTGTGTTCACAGCACCAAGGCTGACAGAGCTAAAGGAGAATTTGGACAATGCTCTCCGGCATGTGGTGGCATTGTTGGGGTGTGGTCCCCACACAGGGACAGGAGTTGGACTTGATGATCCTCGTGAGTGCCTTCCAACTCAGAATATTCTAAATTCTTTAATTTGTGACTTAGTTTAATGTGTCAGGAAAACTATCTAATATATTTTCTTAAAGGTATTCTTTTCTTGTATTGTGAATTCCATGATTGCCACAATCCCAGAAGTGAGGAAGGGCAGGAAAGAGTTTAGCATCACTTTTACTGTTGTTTACTTTCACCAGAAGATGAAGGAAGGAATAAATTGTTATTTAAATATTGAAAATTCTCATAGGGCCTTTTCTTTTATCATTCACAACAACTGCAATTTTCAGAGCACCCTCTCCTTTTCTTGCAGTTCTTCCAGAGGAACCCTAGGAGCTATTTATCAACTAGGTTGTTTTCATAGCAGAAACAGAAAGTTTTAGAAAAAACTTTCAATAGCAGAAACAGTAATATATGCTAATATGTGCTAATTCACATCTTTATACATACAGAGAAAATCCCAGCTGAAGAAATTTAGCAATTTTTCAGTTAAATTTTGAATATTGCTCATTGTTTATATTTAAGCAAGAATTTTCTTGATATTTCTTGCCTTTCAATGACTTGGTTCCCATATGCACATATTTTTAAATTTATTTTAAAAATTCAAATTTTAATCCACAACCTGAACACAATTGAAGGCCTTAAAGAGTAGGAAAGAAAAGAAAAAATCTAGAAGTGTAACTACTGATTGATTTACTTCATTTTTAATGCTTGGCCTAAGCTACATGGGATTTCACAAACCAGTGTTAGCTGTGTACCAACAACTTGTTTTTCCCTTTTCTCTCTGAGAGAACTTCTGTACTATATTCAAATGCTCTCAAAAGGAAAAATTTAATTTAAAAATTCTTAATAACATTAAAAATCAAGAATATCAATACAAATTATTAAGTTTCTCCTTTTCCATATAATGTCATGTCTTAATATTGGTAATGAGAACAGGTGAACCTTTTCTAATGTTGTTTGCAACTGGTTTAAATTTTGTTCCAATTTTTTACCCCATTTACTCCATTCTCTACAACTTTTGAAAAGCAAATGAGAAATGTTTTCATTAATCTTAGTTTCCGATTACCTTTACAAAAATTAAATTGTAGACTCATAAGAAAAACACTTCTAGACTACTAAGACTATTTAATTTCTTATCCTTACAGGCTGCTGAATTTTTTGATTAGCCCTTACCTGGATTCTTGGTAATTTTGAACATGGCCACAATGTAATACATTATGAGAAATGTGGAAAGCACAGTTTTCTTTAGTTGCCATGCCACTCAGACCATCTTCTACAATAAGGGCACTTGATTACAAGTATATTGAATTAATGTGAAATACAATATTATTGCAGAGAAATTTTTTTCTAACTGAAATATTATTCCAGCAGATTTTTAGAATAAAACCTGAGAATAAACTTGGACGCATTTTAATAGCTGTAAACTCGACAGAACTGTGCCCAGAAAGGGTAAAGGCATGATGATTTATGTACCTGAACAACATTTAAGATGTACATTTATGCAATGATACTCTTCATAGACCCACACCTGTATTACTTTTATTTTTCAGAAACCAGTTTTGAGACCTGCAAATTCCACACAAGACAAAATTCAGCTGTGAATGAATTTTACACTGCAGAATTTTGGTAGGCTTGCCAGAATAAGCTAAGATTAGTATTTGACTTGGGTTTTTAAATGCTGCAATACAAATTAAACATCTCCCATCTCAACATGATGGTCCAGATGTTTTGTCCAGCTCAGGGAGCCTCTCAGACATCAGTTGCTCAAAAGCCAGAAGAAGCATTTATCTCTTTGCCCAGTTTATTATGGTACACTGCCTAAAAATCCACTGCCAGCTCCTGGTTCAGACATGCTTTTGACATATCTCAGTTGTAGATCTCACTTCCTAGAAGGACTATTGTACCCTCAAACTAATTAGAAATTCTAAAACTTCTCCGCTTTTCAACCATGCTGCCACCACTGACCCTACAGAAGGACACAAGCTGTTGTGGAAACTTGCAGTCCTTTGCAAAGCCTAAAATAAAAGCAAGTTGTACATTCTTCAGGAACATGCAGGAAGCATGTTCAGGAACATTTTCTTTGGAAGCATGTAATATTGCCTAATGCATGAAAGACAGGTATGTTTCGCGCACAGAAGAGCAACCTGATACTGTGTTTTGTAATTTTAATTGATTTTTACTACCACGCGGCTCCTTGTAGATCTGCAGAGCAGTAGCATGATAGCATGGCAAAAAGTTGGAATGCATATTAGGGCTGTTTTGGTGCCTATTTTATTCAGCTGGCAAATTTAATTTCTTCTTCCTTGGATGGTGGATTTAAAATGCAACATAAGTTCGGTCATCTTCACCAAATCCAACTATGCTGAGAGTGAGACTTATTAGACATTTCATGTAATATATGCTGTCTTAGGTCTGTTATGTCCTTTATCTTCACTTGTGAGCAGACCTCAGAATTCACTTGTGGTAATGTCATTGATGATTTATTAGTCTTCTCACTTGTGAAGATAAATGTCATATCAGACCTCAGTCATCATCCCTTCCTTCTACGTATAAATCCAGATTTAGAAAAGAGAGTGAGAAAGAGAATAGGGGAATTTTCCCAAATGGTTTGTGGGTAAGCGATGTCAAGCTTTCTGTGGTAGATATTGGACATTTACTTTAATAAATCTTGTTGTTTGAACATTTATTCTTTGACATATCCCTTCAGGTAGATGCCACTGAAACATTCAGGTGCTTCCCTTCATGCTGCATGGAGGTTTTTTTCTAGGAATGCCAGCAGTGATTGGTAAGAGCCCTTTTAAAAGCTTTACCAGAGGAAATGGCTGGCAGACAAAGAGGTACATTTGTCAGATCCACAGAAGGGCAAAGTCCCCATTTAGAACTGAAACCTGAATACCACTTACGTGTATCTCTGGTCCAATTTTATGGGCTCTCATATATCACTCAAAACTCAAAGAAAGAACTGTGAAAAAAGTAGAATAAAACAAGACTGAAAACTGAGCACCATTCTGGCTCATTTCTGAACTTCCATGGACACTGTGTTACAAAGGATCACAAATCAGGTAAATCTGATTTTATATTTTGAATCTTAAAGGCTGGGATCATTCCTTTAACGTGCAGGATATAATATCCAGATGAAGTTAAGCAGTTGTGTGGCAGGTTGAGTTAGACTTATTACAGATGTGTCACTTGCTGTGATGCAGATCTATAGGAAAGGGATAAAAATTGTGCCATTGTAATTTAAGTCTTCATGAATTACTTTTAACATCCGAAGATGTTTAGATCACCAGAGCGTCTGCTTTGTGGAGTGACTTTCTGATGGAAAAAACCCTCGAGTAGCAAATAGTCTCCTTGAGTGTGCAGTCTTTCTCCATGATGGTGAAAGGCTCTTAGGGTTGGTCCACTTAACTTGTCCTGGTGAGAACACATCATAAAATCTGAGCCCAGAAAGCAGCTTGATTTCTGTGCAGAAACAACTAAATTTGCCTTCTAGAAAAAGCTGGTTATGTTGAAAGCCATCATGACAGCTAGGCCCATCGAGGACACTCACACCTCCAACCTGGTTGTCTCCTGTAAGCACAATGGTTCTTAAGGGTTTAGTTTTCCTGCATTCATTCCTCCTGTAGGTCCCAAATTTAATTAAATCCTGGCCATGCTTCTCTGCCCTTAGATTTTTCTTCACAGAGAAAAAGGGCAAAAAAAAAAAGAGGCTTTTTTAAAATCTATTTCTTATGAAATTGACAAGGAATATTTTAAGTGTATATGCTTGTGTGCTTGCATAAATACATAAATAAATATATAAATATATATATACACACAGATATATAGACGCAGAGATATATATAAAGGCACACCATGACAGCATAAAACATATTGAAACAACCATCCTACATGTTGCACTCATATCTTTCTGGATCTAGTAGATATCATCCCAAAAGGAAAAGTATGTTTTCTGGTTGGATTTCAGTTAAAAATAAACATTTATAAAGAAAAAGAAGCCAACACACGAATATAAATGCCTTGTGCCATATGTCTGTCTCGGTGTTAATATGATTTATATGGTTTTGGACCATAGTACAAGCTCTTCACACACTTTTCCTGTCAGAGAAATATGTGTGAGTTATATTTCTCCATTTAATGCCACTGGGTCAAAAAGATGAGAAGCATGGGGTGAGGATGACTTTTATGTGGAGTACATGAGATCTGCCCAGAGTTATCATGCTGAGCTTCATAAAACACACACTTCTCATTTCTCATTGTTCCTTTAGAGGAGTTTATGGCTATCTGCCATGACTCCCCTCAGATGTAGGTGTTTACTGCAGGAAAACCTGATATGAGAGAGAGATGATGTGCTAAACCAGGAGCCAGGAGTATCTGTGCCTAGAGACTGATTTTTTTTGCAAACACAGATGTGTAGGGCGTGTGGCAGGGTACCCTGGTGAGAAAGACTCAGTGGAAACCTCTAAAACTGGTAGAATTGGTACAGGAGCTGTTAAAATGGGGCTTGGTTCTGAATCTGTACAGAAATTTTTCACTGAGGGTGAGCCAGCTGGCCCATCACTGTTAACCACATCCTGAGAATGAAGGTGGAACAGAAATGTGTTAAACCAACGCCTGTATTTGACAGACAAACAAAAAACCAAACAAACCCAGGGATAATCACCTAACATAATTTCAGCTTATTTTAGCATAAAATAGCTCTACTTGCAAAAATAAGATTTAATTTTAGATTTGTGGATTTGCGTGGAACAGAAATGTGTTAAACCAACGCCTGTATTTGACAGACAAACAAAAAACCAAACAAACCCAGGGATAATCACCTAACATAATTTCAGCTTATTTTAGCATAAAATAGCTCTACTTGCAAAAATAAGATTTAATTTTAGATTTGTGGATTTGCCAAATAATATCCACAGGAGGAAAAAAATGCTGCTAGAAGCAAGGCACAGGATTTGGCTTGCTTTGGGTACAGTCCAGAGATTTCTGCTTCACAAACAGCTGATGATGTCTCAGATCATCACAAGCTCAGGAGAGATACACTATTTATATTTGTGCAGTATAGAGTTTGCTTCAACAGCAACCATGCAGTGGAGCTATGTAATTCCTAAGAAATTGAAAGTTACCCTTTTTCTGGAAGTTTAGAAGGACATCTGAACACCTGTTTTGCAGATAATATCCCCATGGTTCAATCCTGCTATCAACAAACCAGAAATCTGCCCTGTGTTTCAGTGAAGCAAAGCTGAAACACTGACAGAAAAGCACAGTGGGTTATTCAAAATATTAGCTCAGCACTCTGCTTCTGCCTTACACCATTGTGCTCTTTATTCAAGTATGCTCAAAATGGTGCAAAAAAACCCCCTAAACAGAACGCAAACATATTTTCAGGTGGAGAATCTCATTCCTTTTTGTCCTCAGTCTTTTAGACCTTCCTGGGAGCAGCCTGAAAAAGTCTGATGTCCAAATCATATCTCTCTCCATAATGCTGACATTGAATTAAATCACCCCAGAAACACAGCACCGATTATCATTAAAAGTTAGTCCTTGTTACAGCATAAGCCAAGTCCCAGTACTTTGAGTGTATAACTGATTTTTTAAGCTTATAGGGATTTAGACAAAGCTTAAATTACTATGTATATTTACATATAATGTCATTGTTTTCCTAAAATAATTAACATAATATTTTATGACAAAAAACTAATTTCAATGCAGAAGGAAAATTTGCATTCATCTTTTAGTTTTTATAACAGTAAAAAAAAAGTCATTGCGTTTTTCTTTGATGTGATGCAATTCATAACAACTATAGCCTCTAATGGGCCATAATGTACATCAGAATTCCTTTCATGTTGCTTAAATATATCCAGGGTCTGCACAGTAGAAGTTAATCTGGGCTGAATATTTTAGTTAACATGCAGGTGGATAGGCACTGTATACATTAATACCAGGAAGATCACCCAGCACTTCGTGTTAGTACTATGTATTTGCTATTCAGGAAATAGAAACAAACAAATAAACTTGTAGAAGAAAACAAACCTCTCTTCCAAGCTTTTCATCCAATGAGTTTGGCTGAGGAATCAAAACACACTTGTCTGAAGGTTTCCAGATGAGAGCAACCTTTTTCAGGATGAAATTACTAAATACTGCACAACATGAAAAGCCAAGAAAAGAGAAATTATTTCCAGCTTGTGGAAGCATCCTTTCAAACAGAATTTTAACAGCTCACATTCAACCCTGCATGTATAGACACAAGAAAAAAAGAGGGAAGCATCCTCTTTTCCCCTCTGGTTGTTGTTCAATTAGCCAACTCATCAGAAATGTTAATGAAGTACCAATACTGAGATACATCCTGTTGCTGTTTCAGGGAGAAAACAGGAGTTTAATCAATACCTTGTCTCCAATGCCAGCTAAAAGTCTAATAGAATTCATATAGTACATTAGTATCTTGCATGTCATGGTCTGTGTTCTGCTTGGGGTTTTTTTCAGAGAATGGTTGGATTACATCTGGCAAAGCAATGCAACCAATGGCAGTAGAATGTGTCTTCTCAGACCAAAAAGTGAAGCACTAGGATGCCCCCACACAGAGAATTTTAGTTTTCTGTGGCTGAAAATGTTTATTCCATCTCACAAAAGATGTTTCAGTGTGCACACCTAGTCTATGCGCTTATTATTTTGCACGGAGTGGTGGATTCAGCCTGGTGTGTGTACAATTGTGTATATCTGTATATTTGTATATAAAAGCCAAATTCAAAGCTACTTCAACAATGTAATGTCAAGCATGAATTGCACCACTAATAAATATTACATTCTGGATATATTGATAGAAAATGACTACTCAAGACTTTAGTGCACCAATTTTTTCCTTCTTCAATAGATTTATCTAATACACTGAAATCCCTAGATTAGATTTTGCTATATATCTTGACTTATCTATCCCTCAATAATTTTACTTTCCAAATGTTGTTTTGGAGACCATCGTTGCATTGTGGAATGAATCTATGTCTTTGCTGACTGGACAACATGAAGGTAACACTCAGGGTACTACAGAAAAAGAGAAAAAGTAGCTGTTTTATCAGACATCTGATACAGATGAGATAGATTTTTTTTCTTTTTTTCTATTTTATTTTCCATGGAAGATTTAAGGTAAGTTAGAAATTTTTCAAATATAAAAAAGGCTTTAAAGTGGCAAAACAAGTTGTTTAAAAATGATTCACGGAAAGAGCAAGACTGAATTTCCCTTGTGCTATCCAAGAAGGCTTGTAGTATGTGGTGTATCTGTAGGATGACTGAGGTCAGAGCAGGTGCACGGAGAAGGGAGACAGCTGATGGCTAAGCAGAAAATTAATAAATAAATGATGAAGAAAAGGTTTTTCACTGGGGTAATTCCCTGAATTTGCTCAAGGCACAGTTCCTGGCCTGGCTGAAAGAGAATTGTAGGGCTGGATCGATCAGTGTGGGTCTGCTCTTTCCAGCAGGAGCAGGGACATGTACTAGGTATGTGTCCCTGGATAAAAGAGAATCACAGGGGTGAATGGGTCAGTGTGGGTCTGCTCTTTCCAGCAGGAGCAGGCAGGTGTACCAGCCTGAAGTGTGCTGGATCACAGCCCCAGAGGGATGATCCCACAGTACTGAGATGAATCTGGGCACAGCTTTCCTTTGAGTCCCTGTGGCTCTGTCTACAGCAGTGTGAGTTTAACCATTGATCCTCCTGCTCCCAATTTCGTAGGCTGGAACAAAAGGAATTCTAAGAATTTCTGTTTAAGTCACTGATCTGTTAAAAATGCAATGGAATGTGTCTTCTTATTTTAGGGGTGGCCCTATATAACGAGTATCTCAATATAGTGAAGTTATTTACCTATAACATTGTTTTAAGGGTGAGATTTCTGTCCCAAGTGTTAATTTTGATTCCAAGACATTATTCTCTCCCCATCTAAATTCTGACTGGGATTTTGTTCTTGACTAGTCGGCATCACAGCTGAGTTTTGGTGGGGATCAGTGTAATTTGTGAAGCTGGAGTAGTTCAAAGGGTGTAGACCAAGAGCTCCATCTCTATATTTCATCCTCAGTACTCTTGAAAGATTATACCCAATAAGTGCTGATTATAAAGTATAGTCTCCTAGCAAACATTTTAGTAATATGAAACAATCATTCGCAAAAATATTTTAAATCTTTCCCCTAGATATTTTAAATGTAATTCTCTATAGAGAAGCAATTGATATTCTAAATGTATTTGTCTCCTCTAAATAAGGTTTGGTGTTCCATGGTCTGGTGATCCTCTTGTCTGGGAAGTACAACATTCTGAGATCTGGCAGCTTTCCCAGGATTATTCCTGAGAAGCATGAGGGAAAACGATGATACTCTAGCACATATAGATCTTTGATGCATCTGTTTTGGTAGCAAGGTACACACATAAAAGTTTTTCCTTTGAATTAGCTTCATTATTTTTTAACATAGCAATTTAGCACTAAGGGCTGAGAAACAGTAATATTTAGGGTTGTTTCTTTGTTTGTTTCTCTTTTTATAAATTAAATGTGTAAAGCAGTGACAAAACTATGTTCTCTTTGTTTTCTGTGGTAATTTCAGAAAGTAATTGTTGTTTGTGTTTTGCAACGACTTCAGATTAATAGCAAACATGCACCATCAATTTGCATTGAAACCATTGTTAGATAAATAATAATTACTTGGCAAAGTGCTTGCTGAAAATGCAAAGTCAATTAACTTGAGCGTTGTTCTACACTCAGCAGTAATTTATAATGGTTTGGTTGGTGGGTTTTAATGGTATTTGTGTCTTTTTGAGCAGCTATAGCATAGAGCTAACACTAAGTACTTAGAGAACACTTTTAACTCCTGTCATTATTTTAATGTCTTTTAAATGGTAAATATCAGCAATTTGATGACATCCAGTAAGTGGAACTACTGCCAACAAAATGCCCTGCTTCTTTTGATCTGCTCATAAATGTATAAAGAGATGCACTTGCTGCTTTAATAGCACTGGGCCAGATCCTACTGACCTTGAAAGTAATTTTTTCAGTTAGCAGGTCAATGTTTGTCATGGACTGAGAATGAGACAGTGTCAATTGATACCAAGAGAATCATCAAGATGTACACATTTTATGTTTTTTCCCAGATTTATATTCAGGTCAAGTTGAAATGTTATTAATTCATAGCACTTTTATAGCAAACGTGGTGCCATTATCCCTAATAACTATGTTTGTCTCACTAAATTCTAGGGATTTTTTGGGGTATTTTGCTTTCTGGGTTTATATCTTCATTTTGTGAGTTCTCCATGGTGAGTAGAGAAAAAGGAAGAAACAGGAACACAAAGAAGCTGAGGAAGAGGCTTCTAGGTTATGAAATCAATCTCTTGCAGCACTATGCTCTTCAATTCTTTAAAAAATGTACTCATTTTTCTTATAAGTATTGAAGTGCTTTTTGTCTGCATTATTTTCAATGAAAGACCTTTTCCAAATCTGATAGGCAGGAAGGCTCAGAGCCCATTTCTAAATTAAATCTAAATTTATTCATGTTCAGCTTATGTATATTTGTTCTTGTGCCAAAGTACTCCTTTAGCTCAAATGGTTATTTTCTCTCCCTTGTGTTCATTTCCTTGTTGTGTCTAAAGACAGCAATCCTATTCCTCCTCATCCTTCACTTTTCTAATCTAATGAAACAAGCCCTTTTGTTCATTTTTCATGAGGAAAGAAAATACTTTCTGGATCATCCTTTTCTGTACCTTTTCATCTCCAAATTCACTGACCCATTTATTTGCTCACTTTATTGGTGACAGAGCATTTTTTGTGGTTCTTCAGCAAAATGGGGAGAAAGTTCCTTTATGCTCTCCCTTATTTCCTACCTCTACTGTCTTCAGGAGCAAGTTTCCCTTTACTTTGCCTGCAGAAATTAGTAACCACAGTTGAAATCTAGAATGATTTAATCTGAGAAGCTCTCTAAATCACGTTAAAGGGCGTAGAAAAACACCCACTGATTTTTGCTGTTTTAGAAACATTATCTCATTATGTTACTAAACAATTATGGGTATCTAAAGGCACAAGTACAGACATTTATCCTCCCCTTGATGCATATGCAGGACTGCAATAAGCCCATTAGACTTGGTGAGATTTATGGGTGTTTATAACGGGAATAACAGGCCACAGTGGGTGGCAAAGGGGGAGAAAGAGTCTGAACTCAAGATTGGAAGCCAACAGCTTGAGCTCTAATTAATGCTGAATGAATATTTTGAAAAAAATAATGTCTTCAAAAGATGCTGTGCTTTTGCCTATTTTTTACATTATCTTCCACACTGTCTTTAATATCAAAAATCTATTTTCAGTTTAACTCAGTTTGGAAGAATTGGTTTTTTTTATGAGAAAAAGAACTTTGCCAAAGCCATTTCTGAAATTCTCAGTATTTCTCTGCCTTACCAGATGTATGGAATTCTTTCTAGGCTGGGGCATACCCTTGCTAAAAAAATTGGGTAAACTGAACCTTTCCTGTAAAGTAGTGTAGTGAAGAAAAGGCTGGAGAATTGAGACCACAAAAGACATAAGAGCATTTTTGAACTTTCATCTTTCCATCTCTAGACAAAAATGAGACTCTGGCTACCTAGCACGTGAGAACTCTAGATTTAATCATACTTGTTCTTTTTCCACAGGTGTTCTGAAAGATATTGATTTGGTTCTTGTCTGGCAGATTTTGACTTCACTCCTGTCACATTTTGGACAAGTAATTAATTACATGTGTGCATGAATGTAACATTATTTTTGTAAGTTCTCATCTGATCCTTTCTTGGCTGATGTGATTGCCTGTAGAAATCCGAATGCATTGCCATATGCATCCTATATACAATTTTATATGTTTGCTGAGAGTATAAGTTTTAACCCAACATTCATGTTTTTCCATTTTTTGTAATCAGTGAGTGTGGTACAATACTGTTTGCAAATATTATAATAATATAACTCTAACCTTCTTTTCCACTTTGGAAGGTTGTTGATTTAAGTCCTTGGCCAGAAATTACAATTCTATTTAGTGTATAATAACTAAATTGATCTCATTTTGTCTGTTTTGTCCCTATTATGACAATTACTTCTATTTTGTTGTCAACAACTGTGCATTTTTCTCTCTTACATTGCCAGGGCAGTGGCTGTAATAGTTGCAGAATTGTTCTTCAAGTTCACTGTCCTCCTTACCTCCCTGTATGTCACATTATTTCCTCCACAGCATCTGCCAGTTATAGTTAACAGAAAAGAGCCCTTTCCTAAATTCCATCTTGAGTGCTTGTGACCTCTTGGCCAAGTTTGCAAAGACTACAGACCCTGTGCAGCTCTCTCAGCCTACCTTCCAGAGAGGGAACGCACCTGCTTTCTCCCACACACAGTTTGCCTCGCTTTTTCCAACACCTGACTTCAATATTATGTTTTTAATGAAAATATCTCGCTAATATTTTGCTTAATAATTTTTTAACTCATGCTACCTAGCAATAAATAATAATAACAACAACAACAATAATAATAATAATAATAATAATAATAATAATAATAATTTCCTTTTGGCTCACATTGTGGTTACAGGTTTTCATATCAGCATTTCCATATTTCCTTTCACTTATAGTGGTCTTTTAGATCTTACTATCATTTGCTATCCCTTTCTGTCAAGGCAGGAATGTGTAACTGTGACCATTATTTTCCATTTTACTTCAATTCTGCCATTTTAACTTTCTGAAGCTGTTAAATACTATGAAAATAAAATGTCTTCCACCAGAATAAATAAATAATTCCTCAGAGACATGAAGTTATAATATGGAATATCTCTTTATAGCAAGATATATGCAACTCAGAACTATATCTCCCCAGCTGTTTTTCATTCCATCAGGTTCCTGATGGATTTAAACTGGTCATGTTTTTTAACATCTTGTTACAATTATGGATTTCATCCTATCAAAACCATTGAGCATTATATTACTGCTATCTAGCATAAGCTGCAGAACCATAAATATCAATGATGCCTGACATACCTGTTTCTTCTACAAAAAACCAGGGACCTCAGGGTGGATTATGTGTTGGACTAACATTTTAAGTTCAATTCTGGTCAAAGGGAAAATGTACTCCCTATTTTTTACTGTCAAAAAGTGCATGATTTCATCAGTAAGCATAATTGTATTTAAGCAACTTGTTGAAAAATTGCTCAAAAAGGTACTTTATGAAGCCTATGAGAACACCACTTCCAACTGACCCATGGTTTGATCTCTTAGAGTAAAAACTGTTCTCAGGAATATATGTTCTTTAGCTTGTCCCTTGGTGCACACGCTTTGCTTATTTGGTGAGGAAATTATGGGGTTTGTATAATAAATTAAAAAATCCTCAGAATTTCATCAAATAGTTGCTGATTACAATCTGATCTGTGTGATCAGCTGTATTATCTAGTTTGTTCCTAACCTGAAGTACAGTTAATGCAGCTACAATATGAGAGTTCTGGCTTTGCATCACAATCTTTTCCTTTTGATAGAGCAGTCAGTAGGTAACACAGTGGAGAAAGCAACCTGGCCTTTCAGTGATGCTGATAACAACTGAAGAGAAAGTGAGT
Source organism: Geospiza fortis (assembly GCF_000277835.1). Taxonomy (NCBI): domain Eukaryota; kingdom Metazoa; phylum Chordata; class Aves; order Passeriformes; family Thraupidae; genus Geospiza; species Geospiza fortis. The sequence goes on along the minus strand of NW_005054492.1, from coordinate 13,423 downwards.
TTGATTGCAAAGCTCTGGATTCAATTAATTTCCAAGACATTCCACACCCTCTCAGACACTGACATCCCTTAGCTGGTAATCAGCCTCTGCTTGGAGGAGGTCCAGAGCTGTAATCACTGGCAAAGCTAACACCCAGCTACTTGATAAAACCTCTCTAGGGCTTTTCTATGCTTTGATTTAGCCCAGTGATGGTGATCCCTCAAAAATGTTTTTCCAGTGTTTCATTTGAGACCTACCTGCTGCAAGAGAGGTCTTACACCACACACCTCCACAAGCCTGCTCCCAACAGGCTTGTCTGATTATTTGATGCAGTCAATCACCAGGAAACAAAAACTCATCTTTCCACTTATCTCTGACATTTTTGTGCAGCTGATTCTAAAGTTAAATAGGAAAGAAACAAGCCTTGAACTTGGATGAAGTCAGATATGATACAATTCTTCCTCAGCAGCACATTTATCAAAAAGAGGCAAATTTTTATGTCTGAATGTCTAATTAGTTGGGTTCTACCACTATTTGTCCTCTGAAGATTTAGATGACATTTTTTTAGAAACCTCTCTGCTCTGTAAAATCCATGCCATAGCAGAATAGCATTACATTAATAAAAGGAACATAAGTTAGTAGTCTAATTAAAAGAAATTATGAATACTCTAAGTTACAGGAAGTCCCCAGGGTGCTTCATGCACAGTAGAATTCTTGTTATGAAGGAGTTCATGAGTAAGCTTCTCCAAATTAGAGATTCCCCTTTTGGTACTGGTATGCAGGTCTAAGAATATAGACCTGTCTCTGTCAGTCCTTAACTCAATTAACTACAGAAAATATGCTGGAAATCACTAAAAAAATACAAACCTTAAAATTCTTTCTGTACTTTATTCTAAATCTGCATGAAGCAGAGCGACGCAGAGTCCCCAGGCAGTGCAAAGGAGGTTTTTGCTTTATTGCAAAAACCAGGCCTTTTTAAGCAGTTAGCTGGTTATCCTAGTTTACACAGCACAACAAGCCCAAGTCAAGCAGCCACCATACACCACGATGTGGACATGCAGCAGTCACGCAGCACATCTCTCACATCTCTCTATTTCTATTCCAACTGAGTCACCCTTCCATAGTTCTACTTAGCCAAAGCAGTTGGCCTGAGCCATGACTTTACAGGTGTAAAAAGGCCCATATTTTATAAGGTTTTACCTATATGCAACATAAATCTGTTAATTAGTTATTTGATTTTGCATTTTACCTGGCTGGATTTATCTTATTTTCCATCCAAATATTGTTTGGTACTATGAAGGAATGTGGGTTAATCTGGCAAATACTCACATCCCACTCCATGGGATATGATGGACATAAAACAAAAGTGTAAAATTTATGGAAGTGTGCCTTTTATTCAGCACAGTGTGATGACTAACAAGCTCTGCAGGTTTTCTCCTCACTAAACTGCAAAAGATGCACTCAGAAAAGCAAACCACGAAAGCCAAGTCTTAAGTCAGTTAGAGGATCATGAGAAAGTGGAAAATCTGTTGCAGAAATCTTCTGGCAGGTGCAGACCATCAGGAAATAACTATTTCCATGGCAGAGATGCCTGTCCATCTCTTATTTTACTGCATTTCTGATCTCTTAAGTCTCGTAATGTGTTCTCCCCAGAGATACCAATAATGCCAAAAGCTTTTAAGGTTCATCATGAAATGGACCAGGCACAGCTGGGTGATGGACAGTAGTCTGACAAGGAGCAGAGAAGACAATCTGGCACAGCAGCAACTTGAAGTGACACAGCTGAACCTTCAGGACTTTGGTAGAGTGATATCAGCCAGCTCCCAAAGGCATTCAGGTTTTAACACCCCTGACGCCTTTTTTTCTTATAAGACTTTTTTCTCTACTGCTTTTGCTTTGACCTTATTGAGCAGTTCAGAGAACTCTAGAATAATATTGCAAATTATTTAAATTGGAAAAGACCTCTTAAGATCATCAAGACCACCTATTAGCAGAGCACTGACAAAACCATTGTTAAATCATGTCCTTAAGTGCCACACCTACCTGTCTTGAAATGCCTCAAGGAATGGTGACTCTACCTCTTCCCTGGAAAGCCTGTTACAAATCTTGAAAAAACCTTTTGGTGGAATAATTTTTCCTAACATTCAACCTTAAACCTTCTGTGGCGCATCATGAGGCCTTCTCTTCTCTTCCTATCGCTTGGTACTTTGGAGAAAAGACCAACATCTAGCTTGCTCACCTTGACTTTGTCTCTAGCACTGACATTCTTTCACCAGTAAATACAAAAACACCTTCTATTTAAGGTGAAAAATAGGAACGTGTAAATCCGTGAATATAAATGAAATTTTAAATTCCTAGAAAAGGATTTTACTTTAGCCTTCTTTCTCCACTTCAGAATATGTTATAGAATCATATTATATTTGAACCTCTGATTGAAAGTCAATACTTCATAAAACCAAGGGACATAAGGTAATAATTAAAGTAGTTCATCAGGATATTGTTGCTGAACTTTTAAACTTTAACAAGGAGAAAAGCTATAATGTATGAAGCCTGAGAAAAGGAGAGTGCAGTAGAATTACTGGAAATGTTAAGGGTACAATTAAAAACTTGTTGACCCAAGGAAACATGACAGATGTAATTAAGCATACATTTTTTTGGGTGTGCATACTGCTAAGTATGCAGGAGGATGGGCTTGAAAAGAATTACTTAATGATAGTTTAAAGAATATGTTTCACCTCCATGGCAAAATTTTGCAGTAGTTTCTGACTGCCCTCTGTCTGACTCCAATTTAATTGCATGTCACGCTCTTTTTCCTACTTGCCTTTGACCTATAGATAGAGCAGGAGGAATCACTCTGACTTTAATGTGCCAGAAACCTCTCACTTTTGTACTGTATGAATTTTCCAATGTAGCTATGATCCATAAAGGCCATTGGCATAAAGTGCAAGAAGATGTGAACGCAAATCAGGGCAAGCAAATGAATGCAAATTATCTCTAATACAGAAATGTTCCATTGTAAATTAATATTAGCTTATCTTTACACTACATTGTAAGAGAGAGAAAAGAAATTAAGGGAAAGGAAGATAGGAAGGGATGTGACTACAGCGTTTTGGCCAGAGGCTTGTAAGTGTCACTGATCGCATTTTAATGTTGAGATTTTTATGCATTCAGAATATTAAAACTTCTATTACATTTTCAATTAAAAACTCACATAGAATACCTGTTATAGTAATAGCATGCTCTCCAAAGAAATTGATGTGTGCACATTTTGAGGGAATGGTAATGTTCTAAATTTATAAACTGAGAGGTTTGCTTAGAGAATTAGCTATAGAACATCTTTTACAAACATCGTGGGACATTGCAGACTCTCATTACATTTTCTGTACTAAATTCCATTTCTTGAATAATCTCAGTCTCCAGGGCAGTTATTCATTACCATTTAGAAAGAAAAGGTTCAACATCAAGTAAACAATCAGCCTCTTCAGAGAGGGAGCAGGGCACACTGAACAATAGGTATATATGCTCATCTAGAAAGATTAGGTTTGGGCAAAACTTGTATAAATTTCCACCTATGATGAAATCTCAGCAAATTTCTCACAAGTCCTAATGGAATATTGGGTACTGCAAGTAAGAAGCTAAAGTGTTTCACTTGTGCTAGATTTTCTACTCAGGGTTTTTGACAACTAGATTACTTAATGAACTGACAGAATTTTTTGGGATGATGTCTGACATTAACTATGTTTCTTCAAATAGTGAGAGGGTCCAGTTGTAGAACTGTTATCCTGTTAATCTCCTCAGCAGTTTAATGTCTTTCCATTAAGCATTTCTTTAATGAATATCAACAGGTTTTTTGTATCCAGCAGAGTTAGAGAAGGGAAGTATTTATCCTAAATGGAAAAATTCATTCCATGCATTTAAACACCATTTTTCTTACAACAGGAAAAACCTGAAACTACCTTAACTTCTATGAAAAGGAGGCAGACCTAGAATAACAAGTAGCTTGATTCATGCCAATGCTTCTTTCAGGGGACATCAATGCTTAGGTCCTGCTTTGTTGTTATCCTGAATCTGAGGTAACCTAAAATTCCAGATGACTCTGCTGTATAAGCTGGTGTTCCTCTTAAGACATCTTCTTTATGCATACATAGCTGCTCATCTGTGAAAAGTTGCTTTCAGGATCAGTGTTAGGTCCTTCCTCCAGGAAGTCCAGGATCAGTGTTAGGTCCTTCCTGCTCTGCGTCATGTCTTCATGGCTTTGTAAGTCTACCAGTCTGTGGCTGATCTAGGTCTGTGTTAGCTTGTGCCTGGCAAAGTTACATGGATTTAAAAAAAGATGTCTTGCACCACTTGCCAAGTCAGGTTGACTGGTAGCACTCGCAGCACTGTGATATAAACCAGCAGTGCTCTCCAAGGCAGTGTCTGTAAAAGGTGTGGTAGGTAACTTTCCGGGACCTGCTAAGCCAAAGCTTCAAAGCCCACAGTGACAGCATGACAGATTTATAGATAAAAAGTTGAGCACAGATACCTTTCCAAGTGATTTTTTTTCCCCATGAGCAGAGTGTGTTGATGACAATAAACTCTTCAATTTAGCAGGCTGAACCTGGAGTAACCAACAATATTGGTACTGTAAAAGGAAATAGTTAATTTAGTAGGTGCACCAAATAGAGACAAGTGAGCAGAGCTCTTATTCCAAGGGGACCAAAGCTTCACCTGCATGGGAGAGTTTCTTTTAAGAGAAGGAGCAGTAACCAAGCAGTAGAGATGAGATTAGTTAGAGGATGAAATAGAAATAGAAATACCACATTTCACATATTTGTGAAAATAGCTGTCATTCTTCTTGTGAACTCAGGTTTGAACAGAGGGTCTCCAGAGTGAAAACCATCACACTCCACAGAAACCCCTTCCCTTCTGTTCTATTATATCTATTATATTACTCTAATCAGCTGTGCAATTTGACACAAACCATTCAGCTCCTGCCAGGCTGGCAACTCCATTTGCCACTGCCATCACCTCCATCTTGGGAAGTGCTGCCCAAAAACTAAGAGCTGGTTCCATAGCCGGGAGTTGTGAAATGCTTCTAATCTCTGTAAATGTGCAACAGCCTTTGAACACTGAACAGTTTTCTCAGCATACTGAGAGGGTGAAAAGGAGACAGCAGAGAAATACCTGGGTTGGGAGGATACCATCAGGGAGCAGAGGGAGTGGGATGCTCTCTAGGGTGACCTAATGTAAGTTGAGCTGGGCCCTCTGCCCACAGGGCACAGCCCTGGGAATGGGGTGGTGACAGTAACAGGCATTAAAAACACAGACATTCAGGGAGGGTTTGCTGCCCTCCAGAAATCCAGAAATCCAGTACCTTTGGAAGCTCTTCGTCCAGCAGTAGCCAGCCCCTTCCCTGGCAGCTTTCCCAGAGCTGGAGCTCAGACAGGGTGGGCAGTGGGCAGTCAGCCATGGGGCCCCTAGGGACAAGGGACAGTCCAGACACCCCTGGGACCCCACACAGCCCAATGCCTGCCCCCAGCAGTGGCAAACATCACAGAATCACAGACTATGATGAGTTGGAAAGGATCCACAAGCACCATGGAGTCCAACTGCTGGCCCTGCACAGAACAGCTCAAGAATCCCACGATGTGTCTGAGAGCAATCCCACCATGTTCTGAGAACGTAGACGTAGTCCAAACATTTTGTGAGCTCTGTCAGGCTTGGGGCTGTGACCATTCCCTGGGGCACTTGTTTCCATGCTCAAACACCCTCTGCATGAAAAATTTTCTCATGATATCCAACCCAAACCTTTCCCAATGTCACAGAATCACAGAATCATAGAATAAGCTGAGTTGGAAGGTACTCACAAGTGTCATGAAGTCCTGGTCCTGGAGTCCTGTCATGACAGTGAGAATATCTCTATCTGTCCCTCCTCTTCCCCTCTGTGGGAGTGTTCTTTGTAGAAATTTCCAGCGCTGAGCTTTTGTGCCTCCATTTAGGAGAGAATATCACTAATGTGAGAGAGCAAGGGATCTGCAAATGCGCTGGATGTTGATGCAGTGTAATGATTTGCCTTTCTGGAAAGTAAAAGGCAAAAAGCTTCAATTCCAGGAAGTCTGGCCTTTTGCAATATTGAAACTCAATTTATTGTGTTAGCAAGTTTTAAAAAGAATATTTTGACCTTCATTAATGGAGGAAACAGATACTTCTGGAACTGTGAGAATCAGAAACGGAAAAATAACTCAGAAATTCAAGTGAGGATTCTATGTAGAGAAAAAGGGAATAAGTTAATCAGTTTGTGAAAGAGACAGCATGTGAGGGAGATCCTATTTATAGAATTTCTGCTAATACAAGTGCATAAGATTTTAAGAAGACATCAATGTAATTTATTAATTTCTATTAATTATGTTATTCTGTAGAGATACCTTAGGACACTAAATATCAGCAAAAGGCTTCAAATCAGTTTGTGTGACAGGTTTTATTAGCTCTTTTTACATTTGTCCCACTTATTTTTTAAAGTATTTGAAATATAGTTTGGATTAAGAGTACAGACAAGTGCATGCTTTGTTTGAGGCTGCAGTTCTAACTAATAAGGAACTAAGTTTATAAAGGCAAATATGTGTATTTCATGATGTTTTTTATTATATCCTAATTTTAAGAGTGAATGAAGATTGTAGGGCTTAACTTGACTAGAACTTAGTTATAGCTACAAACTATGGAATTAGTAGGAAATTATTCAGAATTCAATTATATATATTGCAACTTTTGAAAAAAATGTGGAAGTTCCCAGGCTGCAGTATCAATCTTTGCAATTTGTTAATCTCTAAACTGCAAAAACCAGAATAGTTGAATGAAAAGGAATCCCAACCAAGCCTGATGCCTCTGACTGGTAACACTCATCTCCAGTCACAACAGGTATCATAGCAATATACTCACATAAACTTATGTACTCACATAAATTATGTACTCATAATGAATCACTACATCTGAGATGAGCAAGATAATCAAAGGTATCCCAGATTATAATAACATATAAGTGTATAAGAGGTAGCAAGAAAACTTTAAAATATTAAAATCTATTTGGTAAATGCTACTTTGTCATAGAGGAAAAAAAAATCTCTGAGTTGAAACAATTCTGGTGACATCATTCAAGTGAGATCAGCCTAACAGAAGTGCAATTATATTCAGTGGTAGTAACTCTTGTGGCCTGTACATTTAAAACCTGCTGCTGGAGGAATCTGTGGGAACTTGCTGACTAGTTAATGTGTCCTAGTCCTACAAACTGACAGCTGGACTGAAAAATTCCTTTGAGCTACCCAACAAGAGTGGGTGCAGAGACAGCAGGGGAGAAACAGACAAATACAGCTTAAAGGAAAAGCAGAGAAAACTTAGATTTGTGTTCCATACAACCAAACTGGTTTTTCCACTTCTTCTTTGTGCCTGTTTCTGCAATTAATTAGTGCAGCTCTGACAAAGGGCTTGAATTAAGGAGAATTTACTTCAATTAAACTGTGAAAAGACTACTCACTTGCATCTTCACTCTCACTCTCTTTAGCACTAGAAAGGCTAGGCTAGATAGTTAACAACCAGAATTGGCTGTATTCAGAGTTCAAGCTGGAGCCAGACTTACTGGTTGTGAAAAATAGGGCCTAAAATGGACATAAAATCCATAAAAAATCCAAACAAGTTCTAAACTAAAACCAACAGAATAGTAGTAACCTCTAATTCTTTGTGTTTCTATTCATGCTGCCACTTTATCATTTGAGCCCCTCCTCTACTGACACTTCAATTACTCCTACTTCTGCATAAAGTAACAACATGCTAAATGCTCTAAAACTCTCTGGAGTGTAAATAGTAAGTTTGTGTTGTGTCTTTACTTTCTTCATGCCTGCTATCTTAAAAGTCAATTGATTCTTCCACAAAACACAACTAAAGAAGCACTACCTTCAACCATTTCTTGAGACTGTGTCTGGAGTTTGTTAAGGGAGTGGTGCTACAGATAGCAAAAAACCTGAGTAGTATTCTGTGCTATTCATTTGTTCTGGTACAGGCACAACATTGTTAAGGAAATACTTCCTTGAGAATAAAAATGAAAATCGAAAAAGATCCATCTATTCCATTATCTGTCTTTAATGAGGAAACAAACTTAACAGCTTTTTTTTTTTTTTTAACAACAGATGAAAGCAATTTTCTAATGTGATATGAAAAATTTGGTCTAATGTACAGCTCCATTGGATTTTTCTTATTTAGAGCATAAAAGTCTTTGCATCTCTTAATGCTTATATTTCAACCTTTTAAATCTACTTATTTTTGAACAATGGGATTATACAAGCAATTAGGTGAATTCAGATATAATGAAAGTGAATGCAGCTCAATCGTAATGAACAGATCTCTTCCTTTGCATTTGATTGCAGTTTGTGTCAGACTGTAAATAAGTTAATCTTGTTTATGTTTTTCGGGCTGAGAGCAACCGCATTGAGTCAGATTTTCAAGACAGCTCAAATCTCGGAGTCTCTCTGTGGCCAGATAAAGTTCTTTAGAAAGTAGGCCAAAGCATTATGTGGAAATCTGACAGTCACTCTTAAACCATGGCTGTATTAATCTTTGCAGTATAATGTATACTAACAGACTGGAATTTTTTTTTTTAACATAACTGTTAGTTTTTATTATCTTCTCTAGGTCTGTACTTCTGAGACATTGTTTAAAACTGCTCATGGAAATTGATACACATAAGGCATCTGTAATATCGCTTTCTTTCTCAAAATACTAAGTTTCACCAACTTAGTATAGAATAAAACTGTAATAGAGGGGATCTTAGAAGTCAGATGGGAAATGATATGTTGACCTGTCCTTTGTTTCTGAAATGACAGAGTCAGGACATATATGCAGTATGCCTTAAGCTCTCCTCCTGAGGCATACCTGCTATTATGCCTCTCGGGTTATTTAGTCAGTTCTTTATTTGAAATAGATCCCAAATTGTTTATCATTCACTGACAGATGGTTCTGCACCTGCACTGGAAGGTGTATTAGTCAAAACCACTGGATGGCACAGAGAAGCCAACACACACGAGACTGATTCTACCTTTCCTTCCTGTCATTTATGGAAGATACCCCATTTCTCTGACAAACCTGAGTGCCTTTTGCTCTTAAAGTACTATGCTAATAAGTAAAGTACGGCTATTTGCTTTTATTTTCACATGTAGGTTGTAGTCATGAGATACATGAGTCTGCCTCATGACTGGAAGTGTCAGTGTGCCTGTCCTTTAAGAAAATTTTGGAGGAAGGGGGGAGGAAGAGGTGGGTAGCGGCATTTTAATGGCTCTCTAAACGATCCCTGCTCACTTTGCTTACTGATTTATACTGCCTTTATTTTGTTATTATTTATTTAGCTGATTTAGTCATATTTATCATCATAGCAGTTTGTCCCCAGTTGGGTTTGTTATTCCCCATTCTCCTATTGTCACAGCAGGTAGTTTGTACTGCATTCTAATGGGCTGCTGTGGCATGTTAAAGATAGCAATGCTTTGCATAGCTTGGTAACTTCCAAGTACTTCCACAGTATTAATTATATTATCCTAACTTTTTTAATCCCTGAAATGAAGGCATTTATTTTCTCATTTAAGGAATGGAGAACTGAGGCATGACTTATTTAAGAAACCTGTCCAAATCTGACATAAATCCTAATAGGGGACTAGGGATTTGTAATGAGATTGTCTTTCACCTCACTGATCCCATTGGCTGGTCCAGGATATGTTTGCTGCCTTCCATGTTCTTATCAGATTAATTTTCTTATCTTTCCCCTGGTCCTTTTTAATTTCTTTTGTCTGGGTTTCAACATTTCTTTCAAAAGACTGAAAGTATTTTTTTTAGAAGAGATTGAAGATATGTATTTAAATTTAAAATATCTTGCAGTGCTCTGATAATACAATTGGAGTGTTTGGCTTATACTGTTCATTTTCTGTTTGTTATTTAAATAGAAGTGAGACTAAAAGTATCAGAAAGAGATAACTATATACCTATGTTTGCTATTTTGAAGTCGTTTTAAGGTATGGAAAGCACCTGATTCAGCTAAAGAATTTTCTACTTTAGTGTTTTGTTGTTGTTTTGGTGTGTGTTTGTTTGTTTTTGAGTTTCTTTTTTATTATTTTATTTTATTCCCCTTGGAAGACATCAATTTTCTTTTCTGAGAAGAATGCATATTTGATGAAGTTTTGTCTCTTGGTGACCATTTTGTATTTCAGAAAAATCCTTCTATTTTGTAAATTCTTTTGAGAATCAATTTATTGCAGGGACCCTTTTCATATTCTTCCTTTTGAACATTTAAACTGGGTTTATTAAAACATTCAAGCTATCCTAGTTTGTTCACCCATTTGTATTTGGGTATAACAGAGAAATTATCACATTGAATACACTTGAGTCAGAATTCTTCTCATTTTATTCAAAGTCACAATACAAAGGAAGGGGGTTAAACTATTGCTTTTCTTGTTTGTTGGCCTTTTCAGCCTGTGGTGTTCTGGATTTTTCTGTGCCCCACACTGTGAGTTTTCATTTGTTTTTTAATTTCCTGATGTTGAAGTTGTGAATAATTTTCTGTTATTGGCGGTGCCTGGAACAGAATATTTGGGATTTATGGACAGCTCACTTTCAATGTGAACACAATGGATAATTCCATCTCAGCTGGTTATTTCAAGAAGGAATAAGAGAATATCTGATCTTTGCTTCTCCACTGATCTTCCTGGCTGCCTTCTCACAAATGGTACCAAATCCCAGGTCTAGGACTATGGAACCCCCCTGAGATGCAATTGGTAGGAGAATAGGCAGCTAGCTCATGTGCTAAAAATAGGAAAGGAAACCATGGTGGACTTTTGCCTTCTGTTTTCCAGCCTGTGCATCTTCTGTGGGAGTAATGCTTTTTGTTAATGCAGAGGATTTCCAAGAATAATGTCCTGGAGAAATAGATTCTGCAAGAGTGACCTAGGGTCCTGTTATATCAAGCATCACATCTTTACATACAGAACACCTTGATATCGTGGATGAGTTTTAAGGGCTAAAACTTTGTTTAAAGCAGAGTGATGAAATAGTAGAAAGATAAATTAATAAATTAATTTATATTAAAATTTAATAATAAAACAAGTGTTTCTCTTGGTTTGTGTGCTTCAGCAGCAGTCAATTGCTCTCATTGGTGATCTCTATAATGAAACATCACAACATAGTTCCTTCTTGGAGTCTTTTATTTTCCAAACACTAATCTTTCCCAGCTTACTCGTGATGTTGTTTATACATCCCTCTCAATAACTCATGGACTTTATTACTTCTTTAAAGGTGCAAATGTTACTTCTATAGTTCAGATATTCCATGTATCTTTGCAGATCCAAACCCACAAGTTATGAAACTGAAGGAGTCCAGTGAAAAGTGTGTTTGTGATAGTGAAAAAAACAAAGACTGCTGTATCTGAGGGTTGCAAACTGATTTAGTTGACTTATTAAATACCTTATGTTATAGAATCTCTGGAGCAAATGTCCTCTTGGTTATACGTATTTTGGCACACAAAATGTATGAATTACTTTCTCTCTCCAGGAAAACACTACATGGTAGTAATAAAGAAACTGTGCACATCTAAATTTCAGCTGAACATTGCTTGAATGATTACAATTCTGTAGAATTCACTTACACTGTAGTGCAGCCATGTATCATCTGAGTCCATAAAGGAAATGATGAATAGTTTAAAAAAATTATCTTCATATTAACATGTGCCTTTATCCTAGAAATTTTTGCAATTTGTCACAAGGAAAGGTTATTTTACCCTGTAGTTATGGGACCAAAAGTTAAAAGACAGTTGTTCAGGGGAAAAATATGGTAAAATTCCAGCATTATTTTTTTGCCATTGATTTTTCTTAGTTTAGCTTCAGCTGAAACAGTTCATACTTGTCCTGGGGGTACAAAATGAAGTGGAATATAGTTGGATGTAGAGGGTTTAGCACTGGCAAAATTGCCAGGCACCCACCAGAATTATTTATTCATTTTCTGCTGTGAAATAAGTTTTAGGAGGAAAGCAAAACAGGCTCAAACTTTAAAAGGTATAAAGAAAACTTTATTAATAGAATTAGTAGAAAAAATAATAATAAAAAAAAAACAGAATAAATTTTCAGAACACTTCTCCTTGCCCTACACCCTCTTTCCTTTCCCACTGACAATGTAAAGAGACAAAACCTGGGACTTTGTCAGATTATTACCTTTAGAATAATCTTTCTTCAGTCTACTTAGGGAGAGTAGTCTCTCTTGCCATGCCATGGAGGCTTTTCTACAGGAAACAGCTCTCTCGTGGTTTCAATGTCACAGCAAATCAGCTTCCCAGGAGAGGAGAATCTGTTTGCAGTGTGAAAGTCCCTCTCATGCTTTGCAGCTTTCCCACAACTGCTTTCCTGGGCCATGCCAACTTATTGCCAACTCTTCCAAAACTAGCCAGTTGATTGACTCCAGCAGGTCCCCATAGGGCACCACGCACCCCCCCAGCTGAAAACCAGACTTTGTTAAACCATGGTGTTGGGTCTTCTGCAGCTCCAAACCCTCAACTTTGCTTTAGCACCTCTTGTTCTATGCATTCTTTATTTCAAAAATCTAATTTCTTGCAGTGCTATGAAATTTAAGAATCCTGATCTTAGGAACCATTAATTGCAGGGTTTATTCCTTCTATTTAAGGATGAGCTGTTCTAGCATAAAACAAAAAGTTCTCTTCATCCATCCATTTCTATTACTATCTCTGGGGCAAATTTTCTCACCTGTCTCATGCCTCTCTGTTCAAGTCTCTCAAGGGATTACAGCAAGATCTACTTGCTTCAATACTGGTGCCTTGGCTCACAGTTGTGTTAGAACACTACATCCCCCAGTGCACTTCCATGAGTTTCAGGGGAAAACAAAGTCTGATATATTAAATATATCTTCACCATGGCCTTACAAAAAGAATTTCAGCTTAAGACATCTCCTCAATCCCCTCCCATTTGGAATTTGACTCCTTCACTGACCTCAGAGTCCCATGTTGTTGTCTCTACGCATCTTCACCCTTTCCTTGACTTGGAAGACAATTGGTGTTTCATAGGTTTGTTTGTTCTCAAGCTTTATCAACTGAAACAGTTTTTATGGAGTTTTTCCCTGGATTTTTTAGTTTTTAAATATGCTTTTCTGCAGGGGCGTGTTCAGCTCTTTAGAGTGGTTTAACCAGGTGTCAATCTTCAAACTTAGCTGGGTGATTGCCTCTTCCAAAACTAGCCAGTTGATTGACTCCAGGAGGTCCCCACAGGGCACCACACACCGCTCAACTGAAAAGCAGACTTTGTTAAACCATGGTGTTGGGTCTTCTACAGCTCCAAACCCTCAACTTTGCTTTACCACCTCTTGTTCTATGCATTCCTTATTTCAAAAATCTAATTTCTTGCACTGCTATGAAATTTAAGAATCCTGATCT
>NW_005054491.1:1230751-1230944 GCF_000277835.1 Geospiza fortis | reverse complement strand
GATAGTGCTAACGGAGTCCCACAGTCTATAATTAGGAATTGGGGCTGGTGACTTTTGTTTCAGAGGGAAAGGCCCGTTGTTTATGTTTGGGGGCCTGTGCCCCGGAGTGGCCGGCTGGCTCCTGAAAATCCACGATACGCAGGATGCCTCCCAGACGCAAGCTGGCACCAGTGCCAACTCGGGCTGGTTTGAT
>NW_005054491.1:1229637-1230323 GCF_000277835.1 Geospiza fortis | reverse complement strand
GCCCCGTCAGCCCCGGGGGGACCGCGGGGCGGTGGTGGCACCCCCCGCCCGTGTCCCCGGGCTGGGACCCCTCCTCACCTGAGCGTGCCGCTGTAGGCGCAGGCCAGGAACAGCCCCGGTACCCCCGGGGTGCTCCCGAAGATGTCCAGGACCAGGTAGGGCATGTACTGGGGGGCAGGGGTGAGGGGAGGGGCCAGGGGGACCCCAAACCCCCCTGGGAGCCCCCCCAACTCCCACCCCACTGCCTCAGGGGGTGCTGGAGGGGGCAGGAACCCGGGGAGACCCCAAAACCCCCTGGGAGCCCCCCAAACTCCCACCCTACTATTTCAGGGGGTGGTGGACACCTGGGGGACCTCAAAACCCCCTGGGAGCCCCCCAGATTCCCACCCCACAGCCTCAGTGGCTGCTGGAAAGGATCTAGAGCCCTTGGGGACCCCAAATACCCCTGGGAGCCCCAAACTCCTACCCCAATGCCTCAGGGGGTGCTGGAGAGATGAGGATTCTGGAGGACCCCAAAATCCCTTCTGACCCCACTGCTTGAGGGGTCCTGGAAGGGACACGATCCTGTGGGACCCCAAAACCCCCTGTGATCCCAGGGGGCGTCCCGGGGGGTCGGTACCTGGTCGGGGGCAGCGATGGCCCCGGCCAGCAGAGGGTCACAGTGGCTGGGGGAGGGGGACATGGAC
>NW_005054491.1:1227064-1229269 GCF_000277835.1 Geospiza fortis | reverse complement strand
ACGATACGCAGGATGCCTCCCAGACCCAAGCTGGCACCAGTGCCAACTTGGGCTGGTTTGATTGGTGCAATGGACTCCTACAATCTGCCACCAGGAACTGGGGCGGGTAACTTTTGTTTCCAGGGCAAAGGGCCAAGATTGCTGTTCAGGGTCCTTTGTCCGGCTGGCTTCTCAAATTCCACTCGTCTCTCCAGGGCAGGTCTTGTTTCCCAAATTCCCCTCACACCTGTCCATGACACTTCCCCGCCATTCCAAACGTTGTCACCTGAGGGACGGTGGCCCTGTCCCCTACCCTTGTCCGCTCCCTGTGTCTTCAAATCACATAATTACTGAAGTTCTAGGTTGGAAGAAACCTTTAAGATCATCGAATCCAACCCATGTTCTAACACCTCGACTAGATCATGGCACCAAGTCTTTTTTTAAACACATCGAGGGATGGTGACTCCACCACCTCCCTGGGTAGATGATTCCAGTATTTGACTACTATTTCTGTGAAAAACTTCCTCCTTAATTATAGCCTGCATCTCCCTTGGCGCAGCTTGAGACTGTGTCCCGTCCCTGTGTCCCCCCATGTACCCTCCCTGTCCTTCCCCGTGTCCTCCCACCGTGTTTCCTGCCTGTCCCCCCAAGGAGAGGCTCTGTCCAGGATCAGCAGCTCCTTTATTGGGGCCAGCACTGTGTCCCCACCCCGCTGTCCCCATGTCCCCACCCCATTGTCCCCATGTCCCCACCCCGTTGTCCCCTACACATCGCTCTCGGTGACAGTGCCACCCCTGAGGGGGTCACACGGGGGTTTCCGCTCCCCTCCCGTCTCCAGCAGTGCCTGGGTCACCGTGGCCTTGTCCAGGGGCTCGTCCCCAGTGCTGCTGTCACCCTTGAGACCACCCGAGGGTGCAGCCCTGACGATGTCCCACCACAGCACACCCTGGGGACAGCGGCTCTGCCACGCTGGCCCTGCCAGGAGGGGACACCGTGACAGGGACAGGATGTCAGGGAGTGACAGGAATGAGGTCACAGGGAAGGGTGACAGGGACAGGGTGGCAGGGATGGGTGACAAGGAGGGGCAAGAGGGATGGGTGACAAGGAGGGGTGACGGGGTGACAGGGAGTCACAGGAATGAGGTCACAGGGAAGGGTGACAGGGACAGGGTGATGGGGGGTGACACAGGGGGTGACATGGGAGGTGACAGGGCCATCTCCCCGCTCACCTGGCAGCAGGCTGAGCAGGGCCCCTGTCCCCACAGTCCCCAGTGTCCCCAAGGCGCCGTAGTACAGGTAGGATATGGAGTAGAAGTCACCCAGGATGGCCGGGCTGTGACAGGGGACAGCGGTGTGTCACCACCCGCAGGGACACCCGGTGACATCACAGGGCACGGGGACACCGTGTGATGTCACAGGGCATGGGGACAGGGTTGTGACATCACAGCCAGCAGGGACAGGGATGTGATGTCACAGGGAATGGGGACGGGGATGTGACGTCACAGGGAACAGGGATAGGGATGTGATGTCACAGGGAATGGGGACAGGGATGTGACATCACAGGGAATGGGGTCAGGGATGTGATGTCACAGGGAACAGGGATAGGGATGTGATGTCACAGGGAACAGGGATAGGGATGTGACGTCACAGGGAATGGGGTCAGGGATGTGATGTCACAGGGAATGGGGACAGGGATGTGACGTCACAGGGAACAGGGATAGGGATGTGATGTCACAGGGAATGGGGTCAGGGATGTGATGTCACAACAAACAGGGACGGGCTGTGACATCATAAGGGACAGGGACATTGTTGTGATGTCACAATAAACAGGGGCAGTGACGTGACATCAGAGCCAGCAGGGACAGGGGTGAGACGTCACAGGGGACAGGGACAGGGGTGTGACATCACAGGGAATGGGGACAGTGATGTGACATTAGAGCCAACAGGAAAAGGGATGTGGCATCACAGCCAGCAGGGACAGGGACAGGGACGTGCCACCCCAGGGGACAGGGCCAGCAGGGACGTGCCACCCCAGGGGAGAGGCCAGGGGCGTGGCCCCCCAGGGGACAGGATCACACCCACGCTGCCCCTAGCCCCGCTCACCTCAGCAGCTCCGGGGGTGGCACGGGTAGGGCAGGGCCGCTGGTGGCATTGGTGGCGCTGGTGGCGTTGCGGGGCGGGCACAGCGTCCCCCAGGTGGGCAGCACCCCCATGGTGGCCGCGCTGG
>NW_005054491.1:1224192-1226664 GCF_000277835.1 Geospiza fortis | reverse complement strand
CCAATCCCCAACCCCCAAACCCCCCAAACCTCAAATCCTGCAAACCCCAAAACCACAAATCCCAAACTGCTGATCCCAAACCCAAACCCCAAACCCTGACCCCACACTCACAGCGGTCCCACAGCGGGGCAGGAACATCCCCAGCACGAAGGCGCCCAGCAGGGGCCCGCTGATCACCCCCATCACCGTGAAGGAGCCCTGGCGTTTTGGGGGTTTTTTTTGAGGTCTGCAAGAGCTCCAGGGGGCCCTGGCCCTGCCTCAACCCCCTCACCCTCAAGGGTTCTCCAGGTGCCACCCAAGCATGGCCGTGTCCCTGTGGTGTCCCTGCAGTGTCCCCGCTCGGATGGGCACAGAGAGTGCAGGGGGAATTGGAGGGTTTGGGGGGGATTTTTTGGGGTTTTTTGGGGGTCTGCAAGAGCTCCGGGGGGAGCCTGGCACTGCCCCTACCCCCCTCCTCAATGGCTCTCCAGGTGCCACCCAAGTGTGGCCATGTCCCCGCAGTGTCCCCGCTCGGATGGGCACAGAGAGCGCAGGGGGAATTGGGGGGTTTTGGGGTTTTTTTGGGGTCTGCAAGAGCTCCAGGGGGGGCCTGGCACCACTTCAACTCCCCCTCCTCGAAGGTTCTCCAGGTGCCACCCAAGGGTGGCCGTGTCCCCACTGTGTCCCTGTGCTGTCCCCGCTCAGATGGGCACAGACAGGGCAGGGGTTTGGGGGGGTTCGGGGGTTTTGGGGAGGTTATGGGGTTTTTGGGGGGTTTTTTTGAGGTCTGGGAGAGCTCCAGGAGGACCTGGCACTGCCCCAACCCCTTCACCCTCGAGGGCTCTCCAGGTGCCACCCGAGCGTGGCCGTGTCCCCGCAGTGTCACCGCTCGGATGGTCACTGACAGCGCGGGGGGGTTTGGGGGGTTTTGGGGTTTTTTTGGGACGGTAGAAGCTGAGGGAGGGGATTTGGGGTCTCGGGGGGCTCTCACCTGCAGGACACCCCCTGCCAGCAGCGAGGACAGAGCGGCCACAGTGATGCAGGAGGTGCCAAAGGTGAGAGCTGCGGGAATATTGGATGAGATGGGATTTATGGGACTGAGATTGGGATTGGGATTGATGGGATTGATGGGGTGGGACGAGATCTATGGGATGGGATTGATGGGATTGGGATGGAATTTATGGGATTGATGGGATGGGTTAGGGTTGGGATTTGGGATGGATTGATGGGATGGGATTGATGGGGTGGGACAGGATCTGTGGGATGGGATTGAAGGGATTGATGGGATTTGGATGGGATTTATGGGATTGATGGGATGGGATTGGGATTTATGGGCTTGATGGGATGGTTTAGGGTTGGGATTTGGGATGGATTGATGGGATGGGATTGATGGGATGGGACAGGATCTATAGGATGGGATTGATGGGATTGGGGTGGGATGGATGGGATTGGGATTTATGGGATGGGATTGGGATTTATGGGATTGATGGGATGGGATTGGGGTTTATGGGATTTATGGGATGGGTTAAGGTTAGGATTGAGATGGGATGGATGGGATGGGATTGAGGTGGGATCCATAGGGTGGAATGGGATGGCACAGCCTGGCACACCCCAAGGAGGGGCACGGTGACCCTGGGGGGTGACCCATCCCCTCAGGATGTCCCACCCCTGTGTCCCCAGGCCGGTGGCACTCACAGAGCCCCTTGGAGATCAGCGTCAGCTTCCTGGGGGACAGTGCCGGCAGCCGCGGCCGCACCAGGTCCTCCGCGGTGACAGCGGCCATGGCATTGATGGACGTGGAGGCCGTGCTGGGCACGAGGCGGCCCCGTCAGCCCCGTGGGGACACCGGGGCGGTGGTGGCACCCCCCCCCGCCCGTGTCCCCGGGCTGGGACCCCTCCTCACCTGAGCGTGCCGCTGTAGGCGCAGGCCAGGAACAGCCCCGGCACCCCCGGGGTGCTCCCGAAGATGTCCAGCACCAGGTAGGGCATGTACTGGGGGACAGGGGTGAGGGGAGGGGCCAGGGGGACCCCAAAACCCCCTGGGAGCCCCCCTAACTCCCACCCCACTGCCTCAGGGGGTGCTGGAGGGGGCAGGAACCCGGGGAGACCCCAAAACCCCCTGGGAGCCCCCCAAACTTCCACCCCACTGTTTCAGGCGGTGGTGGACACCTGGGGGACCTCAAAACCCCCTGGGAGCCCCCCAGATTCCCACCCCACAGCCTCGGTGGGTGCTGGAAAGGATCTAGAGCCCTTGGGGACCCCAAATACCCCTGGGAGCCCCAAACTCCTACCCCAATGCCTCAGGGGGTGCTGGAGAGATGAGGATTCTGGAGGACCCCAAAATCCCTTCTGACCCCACTGCTTGAGGGGTCCTGGAAGGGACACGATCCTGTGGGACCCCAAAACCCCCTGTGATCCCAGGGGGCGTCCCGGGGGGTCGGTACCTGGTCGGGGGCAGCGATGGCCCCGGCCAGCAGAGGGTCACAGTGGCTG
>NW_005054491.1:1220833-1223191 GCF_000277835.1 Geospiza fortis | reverse complement strand
GTGACCCCAGAACCCGGGGAAGGGGGTGAAGGGCTGGGGGTGACCCCCAGAACCCCAGGGCAGGGGGAACGGGGTCCCGCGGGGTTCGGGGGGACCCACTCGGCGAAGTTGAGCCTGGAGCCGTTGCTGGCGATGCTCAGCACCTCGGCGGGACCCCCCACCAGCAGCGACCCCCGGATGGCGATGGCGACAAAACCCGCGAGCATCACAAACACCTGGAACACGTCGGTCCAGATGACAGCCTTCATCCCGCCCTGCGGCACAGCGAGCGGGGCTGAGCGCCCGGACACCCCCGGGACAGCCAGGGACACCTCGGGACACCCACAGGACACCCTGAGACACATCCAGGACACCTCGAGACCCCCTCCGGGACACCTCGGGACACCTTGGGACCCTCCGGGACACCCCCAGGACACCCCACTACCCTCCGGGACACCCCCGGGACAGCATGGGACACCCCATAGGACACCTCGGGACCCCTCGGGACACCCAAGACGCCCCGGGGACACCTCGGGACACTCCCCAGGACCCCCCCCCAGCCCCCCCTGCCACGATGGTGGGTGTAGAAGGTGCAGATGGCCCCCGTGGACAGCAGCGATGCCCAAATATCCAGCCCGGTGACTGAGGGAAGAGGGGACAGTGCTGAGGGGGGGAATTGTCACCTGAGGTGGGGGGACACAGGGACGGGGAGAGCTCCCCCCCCGAGCCACCGCACACCTTGGTTTAGGATCAGGGCGGGCGCGTAGATGACGATCCCAGTGTAGAGCATCTGCGGGAAGAGGGGGGCTCAGGGTCCCGAGGGGGGCTCAGGGTCCTGAGAGAGGGGCTCAGTGCCCCAAGAGGGGGCTCAGAATCCTGAGGGGGGACTCAGAATCCTGAGAGGGGACTCAGGGTCCCGAGGGGGCTCAGGGTTCCGAGGGGGGCTCAGGGTCCCCTCGCAGGTGACACGGTTTTCTCTCGGCGCGGTTTTCTCTCCAAACAGCGCTCCCGCCGCGCCGCTCTCGCTCCGAGCCAGCCCAAACACCAGCACGGGGCTCAGGGCGCTTCCCAGGGGCTCAGGGCACCGCCCGCGCTGTCCCCGCGCTGTCCCCGCCGCCACCGCCGCACACGCACCGTGGCCACCACGTACTGCACGGTCCCGCACAGCCGCACGCTCCGGTCCACTGTCCCGCACAGCCGCACGCTCCGGCTGAAGCGCCGCTCCAGGTACTGCGACAAGGACAAGGACAAAGAGCGCACCGGGGCCACCCCGGAGTGAGCCCTGAGCAGGGGCTGGGGGGACCCCCAGAACCCCAAGGCAGGAGGGGAGCGGGGTCCTACGGGGCTGCGCGGGGACACCCGGGTCACCCCAGGACAGCCAGGGACACCTCGGGACCCCCGGGACACTCCCCGGGACACCTTGGGACACCTCGGGACACCTCCAGGACAGTCGGGGACACCTCGGGACCCCCGGGACATCTCCTGGGACACCTCGGGACATCTCGGGACCCTCGGACATCCCCCGGGACACCTCGGGACCCCCGGGACATCCCCCGGGACACCTCGGGACCCCCGGGACATCCCCCGGGACACCTCGGGACGCCTCCGGGAGCGGGGTCCGCACCCCGCGGGGAAGGGTCTCATCCGCCGAGTTGAGCCCGGAGCCGGCGCCTCGGCGGGACCCCCCCAGCCGTGTCCCCGCCGTGCCCACCTCGTAGGTGCTGGTGAGCCCCAGGCGGTAGAAGACGGGCAGGAAGAGCTGCGCGGTGAGCGCGCTGTTGATGAGCTGCGCCAGGCACATCCAGAGGAATTTGGCTCCGTAGCGGAACGCCTCGGCCGGCACCCCCAGCACCTGGATGGCCGACATGAAACTGGCGGACAGCGACAGCCCCACGGGCAGCGCCGACATCCTCCGGCCACCCGTGAAAAAATCCTCCGAGGTTTTCTGGCCGCCCTTGGCCAGCCCGTGGAAGAGCCCGATGGCCGTGGAGATCAGCAGCATCAGCGCGAACACTCCGTAATCCCACGGGCTGAAGGTGAGGTCCCGCACGTCCTGGGGTCCCTGCATGGTGGCTTTAGGGTGTGGGGGACCTCAAATGGGGCAGCTGCGGGAGCGACTCGGCGCGGGGTTAGGCCGGGGCTCGGCGGCAGCGGTGCATCCGAGGTGGGGAGACTGGAGAGGGAGAGAGAATTCCTTGGAATGGGAGCGCCGAGCGGAAAGCAGGAGAGGGGAGCGGGGTTTTGTGTCGCACCCCGTGCCCTCTGTGCCCCTCCCCAGGCGGAGGCTGTGCCAAGGGGTGCCAAAGGGCAGAGTCCGAGGAGGAACAGCCAGAATTTGGCCGGGGAATTGCCACCGATCCTTCCCCGGTTCGGCTGGTT
>NW_005054491.1:1219584-1220177 GCF_000277835.1 Geospiza fortis | reverse complement strand
TCCTCATTCCCTGCTACCAACGCCGCCTTGTCTCGCCCGGGCACGGACAGGCTTGGGGATTTCCAGGCTCTTGACCCAAACCCCGCGGGTGAGGTGGGGGTTGGGGCAGGCGAACAGCCTTGAGGTGGGGACAGAGCTGGCAGTGTGGCCTCTGATGTGTCACCGCCCCCTCCAAGGTGTCACCGAGGGGGAAGAGTCCAGGGTGTCACCACGGGGGCAGTGTCCCCTCCAAGGTGTGGCCACAGAGTCCCCTCCGAGGTGTCGCTGCGAGGTCACTGTCCCCTACACAGCATCACCACGAGGTCACTGTCCCCTCCAGGTCATCACCGTGGAGGCACCGTCCTCTCCAGGCCATCACCAGGAGGTCACTGTCCCCTCCAGGTCACCAGCATGAGGGCACCGTCTTCTCTGAGATGTCACCACGGAGGCATTGTCCGCTCCCAGGTGTCACCACGAAGGCTCCGTCCCCTCTAATCCATCACCGCGAGGTCCCCGTCCCCTCCCCGGTGTCACCACGGGGCCACCGCCCCCTCTGAATCCTCCCCGCCGGGCAGACGAGGGTCCCTGTCCCTGCCTCCAGCCCTGGTCGTGGC
>NW_005054491.1:1218544-1218953 GCF_000277835.1 Geospiza fortis | reverse complement strand
CCCCCAGAACCCCGATTTGGCAGCGCAGCCCGTCCGGGACCCCCTCCCCAGGCCCGCAGCGAGGCCCCCGGCACGGCAGAGGTACCGGGGGGGAGCCGGGGGTGCGGCCAGCTAGAGATGGAACCGGGGATGGAGCCGGGATGGAGACGGGATTGAACTGGGGATGGAGACAGGATGGAATCGGGATGGGGCCGGGATGGAACCAGGGATGGAGCCAGGCCCCCCCTGCTCACACCGGCAGCGCTGAGGAGGAGGAGGAGCAGCCAGGAAGGTGGGACAGGCTGGGAGAGGAGGGAGATATCCAACCCCGTGCCTCAGTTTCCCCTCCCTCCTTCCCAGGAGGGGCCCATCCCAGCCCTGCGGGTGCTGCTGCGGGGTCTGACCGCGGGGAGGATGATGAGGGTGGGAC
>NW_005054491.1:1216078-1218534 GCF_000277835.1 Geospiza fortis | reverse complement strand
GGCGTCTCGTCGGCCGAGAGCGGCCCCCTGCAGGTGTTCCTGTCCCACCGGGCCCCCGCCCCGCACCGGGCCCCGGGCAGCGCCGCAGGCAAGCTCAGCTTCACCTTCGGCGAGTACACGGCCGAGGAGCTCTGCGTGCGCGCTGCCAAAGCCTGCGGTGAGCGCCGGGCCCGGGGAACCCGCGGGGATGGGGGTCTGGGATGTGGGAATGGGGACAGGAATGGGAGAATGGGGTCCTGGATGGGAGAATGGGGTCCTGGATGGGAGAATGGGGTTCTGTTTGTGGGTACAGGGTCCTGGATGTGGGGATGGGGTCCTGGGTGTGGGTATGGGGTCCTGGGTGTGGGTACAGGGTCTGGGGTGTGGGAATGGGATCCTATGCTTGTCCTCAACAGAGAATTCTGGCTGTGGACTCTGGATCCCAGAAGTGGGGTTTGGGTCCTGCCTGTGGGGTGTTTGGGTCCTGCCTGTGGGGTTTTTAGGTCCTGGCTGTGGGTTTGGGGTCCAGTTGTGAGCTCAGGATCCCGGTGATGGGCTCAGCATCCCGAGCACATCCTTGCCATGGGATCCTGGCTGTGGCTGTGGAGTCTCACCCCGAGCTGAGCCCCAGGCCACGGGCTCGGGTGCCAGCCCCCTGTGTGTCCCCAGGCGTGCTGCCCGTGTGCCACCCGCTCTTCGCCCTGGCCACAGAGGACCTGAGCTGCTGGTTCCCCCCCAACCATGTGTTCACCGTGGACGAGTCCTGCAGCCAGGTCGTGGTGTACAGGATCAGGTGCAGCTCTCGACCTTCCCTGACATCCCTGGGGTTGTGCTCTCTGGGGGATGCAGTGCTGAGACCCCTCCTCTGTCCTCACCAGGTTCTTCTTCCCCAACTGGTGCGGACTGGGACAGTCCCACCGCTTCCAGCTGCTGAACGGCAGGGCCAGCCCCGTCCTGGATTATCCCGTCATTGATTACCTGTTTGCCCAGGTGAGCGCTGCCAGCCTGGCTCCTCCTCCTCGTTGTCTCCTCCTCCTCCTCTTCCTCCTCCCCCTCATCCCCCAGGCTCTCTCTGTCACCTGTGGGGACCAGGATGATGCCATGGGTGTTTTTGGGGTGTTCTGACCCCTCTTCTCCTCCTTCTCCTCCTCCTCCTCATCCCCCAGGCTCTCTCTACTGCCTGTGGAGACCGGGATGGTGCCGAGGGTGTTTTTGGGGGTGTTCTGACCACTCTCTTCCTCCTCCTTCTTCTCCTCCTCCTTCTCCTCCTCCTCCTTCTCCTCCTCCTCCTCTTCCCTGGCTCACCTGGAGCTGCTCGTGGCCACCCCCTCTGTCCCCTGAGGGGGACATGCCCTGGGGACAGGGAAGCCGAGCCTGGGCAGGATGTGACTCCCGGGGGCTCTGGGACCCGAGGGTGACACTGGCACAGCTGGGGGGGTCTCAGGAGATGGGAGAGCCCCCCCCAGCCTCGTGCCCTGCCCAGTCCCGCAGTGATTTCATCGGGGGCCGCATGGCCGTGGGGCTGAGCCTGCCCACGCAGGAGCAGTGCCTGAGCCTGGCCGTGCTGGACATGCTGCGCATCGCCAAGGAGCAGCGGCAGAGCCCCACGCAGGTCTGCAGCCACGTCAGGTGAGACAGGGACAGCGGCACTCACGGGACAGTGTGACACCCCCGGGGACAGCCTGGAATGGTCAGGGACAGTCTGAATCCCATAGGGACAGTGTGACACCCATGGGGACAGCCCAGCATGTCTGGGGACAACCTGAATCCCACAGGGACAGTGTGGCACCCACAGGACAGTGTGACACCCATGGGGACAGCCCGGCATGGCTGGGGACAGCCTGAAACCCATGGGGACAGTGTGACACCCCCGGGGACAGCCTGGAATGGTCAGGGACAGTCTGAATCCCATAGGGACAGTGTGACACCCATGGGGACAGCCCGGCATGGCTGGGGACAGCCTGAAACCCATGGGGACAGTGTGACACCCCTGGGGACAGCCCAGCACCACCGGGGACAGCCAGAAACCCATGGGGACAGTGTGATGCCCCTGGGTACAGCCTGAAAACCATGGGGACAGTGTAACACCCCCAGGGACACCTCGACACCCCTGGGGACACCCTGACACCCCTGGGGACAGCCTGAAACCCAGGGGGACAGTGTAACAGCCCCTAGGACACCCCAACACTGCCAGGGACAGCCTGAAACCCATGGGGACAGTGTGACACCCCCGGGGACACCCCAACACCCCCAGGGACAGTGTGACACCCCCCAGGGACACCTCAGCACCCCCCAGGACACCCCAACACTGCCAGGGACAGCCTGAATCCCATGGGGACAGTGTGACAGCCCCAGGGGCACCCCGATACCCCTGGGGACAGTGTGACATCCCCGGGGACAGTGTGACACCCCCAGGGACACCCCAACACCCCTGGGGACAGTGTGGCACCCCCGGGCACACGCCGCTCCGCTCCCCA
>NW_005054491.1:1215257-1215875 GCF_000277835.1 Geospiza fortis | reverse complement strand
GCGGCGTGGCCTGGAGCTGCGGCGGCTCCGAGGTGCTCCGGCGTGTCTGGGTGCGCTGCGGGGAGCTGGCGGGATGGGGTTGTCACCTTCGCTGTCCCTTCATAGAGCCGCCAGCACTTCTGCGACTTCCCCGACATCGCCGACATCAGCATCAAGCAGGCGGCGAGTCGCGATGGTGGTGGCCCCGTGGAGAACCGGCTGGTCACCGTCACCAAGGTGGACAACCGGGTGATGGTGAGCTCGGGAAGGGTTCGGGGAGCCCCGGGAGGGCTGCGGGGGACAAGGGGGTGACACCAAGGTTGGCACAGTGTGAAAAAATGCGTGCATTTTATGATTGGCTTTTCGCAAATATTGAAATGAGTATTATATGTGTTGTGTTAGAAAGTGATGCTGTGTTAATTCTCTTAAGTAGTGTGGTAAATACAGTTTTAGGTTATAAAAATTGTTAAGATAGAAACTGTGCTATGTAGGAGACTTTTTTTAAAGAAAGGACTCGCAGTGAGATAGCAGCCACAGGACACCTGAATCTTTCAGAGAAAAACTAATTTATTACCCTATTATCAGAAGAAATGAACTTCTTCCTGCCTCGAAGGCGCTGTCAGGATTCAGAGGAAGAAG
>NW_005054491.1:1210851-1214257 GCF_000277835.1 Geospiza fortis | reverse complement strand
CTGTTCCTGCTGCGCCGCAGCCCCCAGGACTTTGACAGTTACCTGCTGACCGTGTGCGTGCAGGTGAGACGCCCAGGAGACCCCCGGCACACCGGGCAGGGGGGCTTGGCGGGGGTCATGACCATGGCACCAGGAGGACAGCACAGCCCTGGCACCTGCAGGGCGGTGACACGAGGACGGTGCCACTCGCGGTGTCCCTTTGGGGCAGAAGGGGTTTGGGGGGGTCTCCCTGGTGCTGACCCCGGTGTTTCCCCCCCAGACCCGCTCCGGCCGGGATTACAAACGCTGCCGGATCCGCCGGGACGAGGACGGGCACTGGTGGCTGTCGGGGGTGGCGCGGAGGTTCTGCAGCCTGCGGGAGCTGCTGGGCACCTACGGGCACCGCAGGCTGCAGGCCGAGGGGGCACCCATGCGCCTGGAGGTGGCCTGTCCCCCCCGGGCCAAAGGTGACACCAGGGGGGCATGACAGAGCGGGCTGTGATGTCACAGAGTGGCTGTGATGTCACTGAGGGGCTGTGATGTCACAGAGCAGGCTGTGATGTCAGAGAGTGGTATGTGACATCACAGAGCTGCTGTGATGTCACATAGGAGCTGTGACGTCACAGAGCAGGCTGTGACATCACAGGGTGGCTGTGTGAGGCCCCCAGGTGGGGCCCCCTGCCCAAGCCCCCCCTCACGCCCTCTCTGCCCCCCAGAGAAGTCCAACCTGCTGATCATCCGCAGCGGGGTCCCCTGTCCCCCCGGGTCCCCTCCCGTGTCCCGGCGCCACAGCCTCCAGCAGATGATGTTCCACAAGATCGACCCCCAGAGCCTGACATGGGTACGGGGCAGGGCAGGGCTAAGGGGGGTGGCACAGAGGGGCAGCAACCCCCTGGCAATGTCCCCGTGTGCCCCAGGGCGAGAGCCTGGGCCAGGGCTCCTTCACCCAGATCTACAAAGGCATCAAACAGGACCAGGACGAGGAGGACGGAGCCCGGCAGACCCCGGTGGTGCTCAAGGTCATGGACAGCAGCCACCGCAACTGCCTGGAGGTGAGGGGTGGCACTGCCACCTGCACGGTGTCACCCAGGGGTCCCTGAGGCCCGCCCTGAACCCTCTGTCCCTGTGCCAGTCCTTCCTGGAGGCCGCCAGCACCATGAGCCAGCTCTCCCACAAACACCTGGTGCTGCTGCACGGCGTCAGCCTCGGCAAGGACAGTGAGTGTCCGGCGGGGTGGTGGCCACGGTGCCACCCGGGCACCCCTGGGCGCGGCGTGGGCACCCCCCTGACCCCCCTCGGGTGCCCCCAGGTGTGATGGTGCAGGAGCACGTCCGGCACGGGCCCCTGGACCTGTACCTGCAAAAGAACCGGGGCACGGTGACCACCGGATGGAAGCTCACGGTGGCCAAGCAGTTGGCCTATGCTCTCAACTACCTGGTGAGCCCACAGCGGTGGGAGGGGGTCCCAGGGGGTCCTGGGGGGCTGGATTTGGGGTTCTGGCTTTGGGTTTGGGGTCCTGTGTTCGTCCTCCACAGGGAATCCTGGCTGTGGGCTCTGCATCCCAGGTCTGGGTTTGGGGTCCTGGGTTCATCCTCCATGGGGAATCCTGGCTGTGGGCTCTGCATCCCAGGTCTGGGTTTGGGGTCCTGGGTTCATCCTCCATGGGGAATCCTGGCTGTGGGCTCTGCATCCCAGGTCTGGGTTTGGGGTCCTGGTTCTGGGTTTGGGGTTCTGGCTTTGGGTTTGGGGTCCTGTGTTCGTCCTCCACAGGGAATCCTGGCTGTGGGCTCTGGATCCCAGGTGGATCCCACAGCCCCCATACCCCCACATCCCAGGTGGATCCCATAGATCCCCATCCCACAGGCCCCACACCCCACATCCAATGGATCCCATAGATTGCCATCCCATAGCCCCCAATCCATCCAGACCCCACAGACCCCACATCCCATGGATCCCATGTGTCTTCATCCTGTAACTCCCACACCCCCACATCCAATGAATCCCATTGATCCCCATCCCACAGATCCCATGGATCCCCATATCCCATGGATCCCATGGATCCCCATCCCACAGATCCCATGGATCCCCATCCCACAGCTCCCACCCATCCCTTCTGCTCCCCCCAGCCCACCCCAGTGTGTGGGACCACCCTGAGGGTCCCGACCCCTCTTCCCCCCATCCAGGAGGACAAGAAGATCCCACATGGGAACGTCTCTGCCAAGAAAGTGCTGCTGGCACGGGAGGGGGACACGGCCGGGGGGAGCCCCCCCTTCATCAAACTCAACGACCCCGGGGTCAGCGTCACCGTCCTGGCCCGGGACAGTGAGTCAGGGGGTCCCAGGGGGTCCTGGGGGTGCTGGCCTTGGGGTTCTGGCTTTGGGTCTGGGGTTCTGTGTTCATCCTCCATGGGGAATCCTGGCTGTGGGCTCTGGATCCCAGGTCTGGGTTCGGGGTCCTGGTTCTGGGTTTGGGGTCACAGTTCTGGGTTTGGGGTCCTGTGCTCATCCTCCCAGCCAGGTCGTGGCTGTGGGCTGTGAATCCCCTTCATCAAACTCACCCACCCTGGGGTCAGTGTCACCCTCCTGGTCTGAGGGGGGGTCCTGGAGGTGCTGGGCACCCCACAGTGGGTGCTGAGCAGGGCTGGGCACCCCACAGTGCTGGTGGAGAGGATCCCATGGGTGGCCCCCGAGTGTGTCAGCAACCCCGGGAGCCTGGCACTGCCAGCTGACAAGTGGGGCTTTGGAGCCACCCTCTGGGAGATCTTCAGTGGGGGGAACATGCCCCTGAGCCTGCTGGAGCCCCAGAGGGTGAGGCTGATCCCAGCATCCTGCTGGATCCTGATCCTCCTGCCCCATCCTGTTCTACCCCAACCCTCCTGTCCCATCCTGACCCTCCTGTCCCATCCCAACTGATCCCAACCCTCCCACCCCTTCCCACTGTATCCAGACCTTCCTGTCCCAGTCCTCCTGTCCCTTTCTGCTACATCCCAGTCCATCCCATTCCCTGCTATGGATCCCATCCTATCCCACAAATCCCATCCCATAAATCCCATCCCATCCCATTCCTTGGTATGGATCCCATCCCATCACACAAATCCCATCTCATAAATCCCATCCCATCCTATTCCCTGCTATGGATCCCATCCCATCCCATCCCACAAATCCCATAAATCTCATCCCATTCCCTGCTATGGATCCCATCCCACCCCACAAATCCCATCCCATAAACCCCATCTCATCCTATTCCCTGATATGGATCCCATCCCATCCTATTCCCTGCTATGGATCCCATCCCACCCCACAAATCCCATCCCGTAAATCCCATCCCATCCCAGCTCTCCTGCCCCATCCCGCTGCACGCTGCCCCACCTCAGAGCCCTTCAGGGGCTCTTTGGGGGGTCCCACACCCCCTGGCCCCCGTTCCCCAC
>NW_005054491.1:1208118-1210822 GCF_000277835.1 Geospiza fortis | reverse complement strand
CCCAGGGCGGGGAGTGCGAGCCCCAGCGCCGGCCCTGCTTCCGCGCCCTCATCCGCGACCTCAACAGCCTCATCACCTCCGGTGGGCACGGGGACGGGCTGGGGGGGCACAGGGGGACCCCACAGCGGCCTCACCCCCCCCCGCCCACAGACTACGAGCTGCTCTCGGACATGTCCCCCGCGGATGTGACGCTCCGGGATGGCTTCTGGGGACACGAGTCCCTGGCCATGAGCCAGGATCCCGAGCAGTTCCAGGAGAGGCACCTCAAGTACATCTCGCTGCTGGGCAAGGTGGGGGCACAGCAGAGACCCCCAACCCCAAAATTCAGCCCAGCCACTCTTCCCATCCTGGATTTGGGGTGTGGGACATCCTGGCTGGATCCCGATCCTCCTGCACTGTCCTGCTGCCTCCTGTCCCTCCTGCCCCATCCCGCTTGATCCCAATCCTACTGCCTCATCTTGACCCTCCTGTCCCATCCTGACCCTTCTGCCCCATCCTGTTCTATCCCAGCCTTCCTGGGGTTGGGATAGAATCCCGATCCCCCTTAGGCTGTCATCCATTCCAGTCACCTGGCTGTATCAATCTCCTGGCTCACTCCGTTGGGATTAATTAATTATGCAATTAATGGGGTAGTTACCAGCAATCAGAGGAAGTTCTTTTGAACAGTAGCTGTTCTTTACCAGCTGATGCAGGTGTGAAAAGGCAGCTGGGGGGAGATTTTTTTGGGGGGATGAGGCACTGGGAATGTGGGGGGCACCCCCAACATCCAGCTCCCTGCAAAATTCCCAGGGGAATTTCGGGAGCGTGGAGCTGTGCCGCTACGACCCCCTGGGTGACAGCACGGGCGAGCTGGTGGCGGTGAAGAGGCTGCAGCAGGATTCGGCCAAGGAAATTCGGGATTTCGAGCGGGAGATCCAAATCCTGCACTCGCTGCAGCACGACTTCATCGTCCGGTACCGGGGTGTCTGCTACAGCCGGGGTGAGCTGGGAATGGGGCTGGAATGGGGCTGGGATGGGGCTGGGAATGGGGCAGGAATAGGGCTGGGAATGGGGCTAGGAATGGGGCTGGGAACACTGGGAATGGAACAGGTATGGGGCTGGGAATGGGGCAGGAATAGGGCTGGGAATGGGGCAGGAGTGGGGCAGGGATGGGGTTGGGAATGGGGTTGGGAATGCACAGTGAATGCACAGGGAATGGGGCAGGAATGGGGCTGGGAATGGGGCTGGGAACACTGAGAAAGGGGCTGGGAATGGAGAGGGAATGGGGCTCTGAATGAGGCAGGAATAGACAGGAATGGTGCAGAAATGGGGTTGGGAATGGGGTAGGAATGGGGCTGCGAATGGGGCAGGGAATGCACAGGGAATGGGACAGGGAATGCACAAGGAATGGGGCAGGCAACGGGGCAGGGAACAGGGCAGGGTTCCCCGATCCCAGCTCCAGCCATCCCGGTGCTGGATTTGGCCGCAGGGATGCGCGGGCTGCGGCTGGTGATGGAATTCCTGCCCAACGGCTGCCTGCGGGATTTCCTGCAGAAGACCCAGCCCCGCCTGGAGCACAGGACGCTGCTCCTTTACGCCTGGCAGATCTGCAAGGTGGGATCGGGGCGGGTGCGGGGATAACGGGGGTGCTGCTGTCCCGGGATGGGGCTGGAGCAATTCCATGGGTCACCAGCCCTGGGGATGCTGCAGGATCCTGCCATAACAGTGCTACCCTTAACCCTGGGGCTGTGCTCCAGCCGGGATGAGCCCCCAGGGACCCTCACCCGGGGGTTCCCCAGCCCTGGGGACGCTGCCGTGTCCCCGCTCCCCATGAGCAGCCGCCTCCCGGCAGGGCATGGAGTACCTGGGGGCGCGGCGCTGCGTGCACCGGGACCTGGCGAGCAGGAACATCCTGGTGGAGAGCGACAGCCACGTCAAGATCGGCGACTTCGGGCTGGCCAAGCTGCTGCCGCAGGACAAGGATTACTACGTGGTGCGGGAGCCCGGCCAGAGCCCCGTTTTCTGGTGAGGGGGGTACACGGGGAGGGCTGGAATTCCAGCGGGATCCAGGGCTCAGGATCCGCTTTTCCTGGGGCTCAAGATCCCTTTTTCCCAGGACTCGGAACCCGTTTTTCCTGGAGCTCAGGATCTCCTTTTCCCGGGACTCAGAACCCATTTTTCCCAAGGCTCTGGACCCGTTTTTCCCAGAGCTCAGAACCTGCTTTTTCTGGAGCTCAGAACCCATTATTCCGGGGGCTCTGGACTCCTTTTTCCCGGAGCTCAGAATCCTCTTTTCCCGGGACTCAGAACCCGTTTTTCCCAAGGTTCTGAACCCGTTTTTCCCAGAGCTCAGAACCCACTTTTCCCAGAGCTCAAAACCCATTTTTCCAGGACCTCTGGACACCTTTTTCCCAGAGCTCAGAACCCATTTTTCCCAGAGCTCAGAACCCATTTCTCCCGAAGCTCAGAATCCATTTTTCCCAGGGCTCTGGACTCATTTTTCCCGAGGCTCAGAACCCATTTTTCCCAGAGCTCAGAACCCATTTTTCCAGGATTCTGACCCCGTTTTTCCCGGCAGGTACGCTCCGGAATCCCTGGCTGACAACATCTTCTCCTGTGCCTCCGACGCCTGGAGCTTCGGGGTGCTTCTCTACGAGCTCTTCACCTACAGCTCCAAGAGCAAGAGCCCCTCGGAGGTGACGTTTTCCCTGGAAATGGGGGGGTC
>NW_005054491.1:1206538-1208107 GCF_000277835.1 Geospiza fortis | reverse complement strand
TGCTGGGATGAACCCCTCACAGCCCTCTTGGTGCTCCTGGGTGTCCTGATGATCCCAGATATCCCAGAGCTCCTGAGTGTCCCATTGCTCTCAGGTGTCCTGGAGCTCCTGGATGTCCCAGAGCTTTTGGGCATCCTGGTGCTCCCAGGTGTCCCGGACCTCCTGGGTGTCCTGGAGCTCATGGATGTCCCGGTGCTCTCGGGTGTCCCGGAGCTCACGGATGTCCCCCACAGGAATTCCTGCGCATGATGGGCACCGCGAGGCCGCCGCAGATCATCTGCCACCTGCTGGAGCTCCTCAAGGACAACCGGCGACTCCCGGCCCCCGCCGGCTGTCCCTCGGAGGTGACACCGCTGTCCCGGGGCTGTCGGGGGGGTCCTCGGAGTGCCCCTCCTGCCCTGATGGCCCCGCCGTGTCCCTTGTCCCCCCCAGGTGTACGCGCTGATGATGAGCTGCTGGGCCTTCACCCCTGGCGCCAGACCCACTTTTGGGGAGCTTTCCCCCAAAATCGAGGCGCTGCGGGATGGGCGGAGCAAAACGCGGGGGTAGAGCCCCCCCAGAATGGACCCCCAATCCATGGTGATGCTTCCCTGAGCTTTGAGGGGACAGTGAGGGGGGACACAGCCACCATCCCCCTTTCCCACATCACAATTCCCCTCTCACCCGTTCGGTTTTTCCCCCTTTTTTCCATTACCTCCCCTCCCATGGCAGAATTGGGATTGGAATATGGGATTTATGGGATTTATGGGAATATGGGATTTATGGGATTTTTGGGATTGGCGCCGTGGCAAGAAGGAGGCAGCAGCCGGCGGGGGGGGATTTATTAGAAAATAAAGTGTTTAATAAAAGAGCAGCTCCTGCTCCCTTCACAGCACAGGGGAGGGCGGCGGGGGAGGGGAGCAGGAGGCGACGCAGGGACAGCGACAGGGAGGGGACAGGAGGAGGAGGAGGAGGAAAAGGAGGAGGAGGCGCCCCCTCCCCAGCCTGCCTCCATCCAGTGTTTCCAATTCACACAACGGTGGGAGAAGCCCTGGGGGGTCCGGGAGCCGCTCAGGACCCCGCCAGGTAAATCCCTGCGGAGGAAAGGTGGGCACAGAGCAGGGAGGGCACGGCCCTGGCCGGGCACGGGCACTGCCCAGCGGCCCGAGCTCGGTGCCAGCCCCGAACTGGGTGACCCCAAAGAGCAGGAAAAGGACCCTAAATACCCCAGGGAAGGTACCCTGAGCACCCCAAAGAGCAGGGAAAGGACCCCATGAACCCCACAGAGCAGAAAAGGGACTCCTGAGCACCCCAAAGAGCAGGGAAAGGACCCTAAATACCCCATGCAAGGAACCTTGAGCACCCCAAAGAGCAGAAAAAGGACCCTAAATACCTCAGGGAAAAGAGCCTCAGCACCCCAAAGAGCAGGGAAAGGACCCCACACACCCCGGGGAAGGGACCCCCTGTCCCCCCAGGACCCAGGGGATGGGGAGAGGACCCCGCACCCCCCAAGGCTGTGGGGAAGGGACCCCCCCAGCCCCATGCCCATACCTGTAGCAAATCTCTTCTTGACCAGCGACATGCGGTACC
>NW_005054491.1:1205330-1206372 GCF_000277835.1 Geospiza fortis | reverse complement strand
GGGACAGCGCAGGGGTTGGGGGGGTCGGGACGCGGAGCCCCCGCCCCGTGAGCCCCGAGCAGGGCGGGCCCGGCCTCACCTCCCTGCCCCGGGGCACCGGGGATGTCCAGCAGCTTCCAGAGCAGCCGCTTCTCCTCCAGGTTCCTGCCGGGATAAGGGGGTGTCCTCAAGCCCCCACAGCCGCAAAATTCAGCCCTTGCTGCCCATCCCCACATCCTGCCTTCCTTATCCCGTCAGCGTCCCCATTTCCCAGTTCAGCGTCCCCATTTCCCAGTCCAAAGTCCCCATTTTCCAGTTCACCATCCCCATTTCCCAGTCCAGAATCCCCATTTCCCAGTTCAGCGTCCCCATTTCCCAGTCCAAAGTCCCCATTTTCCAGTTCAGCATCCCCATTTTCCAGTCCAGGGTCCCCATTTCTCCCACCCTGGGCACATTCAGGACCCCACTCCTGTGCTCCCCATCTTGGGCTAGTTTGGGACCCCCAGTCCTGTGTCCCCCTTCCCCCCCACACCCTGGTGGAGTTTGGGGCTCCCAGCCCTGTGTCATCCACCCTGCGAAGGTTTGGGACCCCAGACCCTTCATCCCCCACCCTGCTCAAGCTCAGGACCCCAGACCCTTCATGCCCCACCCCATTCAGCCTCAGGACCCCAAACTCTCCACCTGCCCCCCGTTCAGGCTCAGGACCCCAAACCCTTCATCCCTGACCCCGTTCAGGCTCAGGACCCCAAACCCTTCATCCCCCACCCTGTGAAGGTTTGGGACCCCAGACCCTTCACCTCCCACCCCATTCAGCCTTAGGATCCCAGACCGTTCACCCACCACCCTGTTCAGCCTCAGGACCCCAAACTCTCTACCTCCCCCTGTTCAGGCTCAGGACCCCAGACCCTTCATCCCCCACCCCATTCAGCCTCAGGACCCCAGACTCTCCACTTCCCCCCTGTTCAGCCTCAGGACCCCAGACCCTTTATCCCCCACCCCACCGCAGCCCAGCCCCGCTCTCTCCCCGTTGCCGTTACCAGCTGGCCGCGGGCTGCAGCCGCAG
>NW_005054491.1:1204659-1205320 GCF_000277835.1 Geospiza fortis | reverse complement strand
GTGTAGGAGGGGGCGGCGGGGCTCTGCTCCGCCTGCTTCTGCAGGTGCCCGGTCAGCGCTGCCATGTTCAGCCAGAAGTCCTTGGTGCTGGGGTCGCTCTGGGAGGGGTCGCTGGGGGCGTGGGGGGAGAGGGGCAGCAAGGTCTGGGTACCCCCAGAAGCTGGCACCGCGGTACCCAGCGCCAAACGATGCCCAGAGCGCTGGGATCCCCAAAACTCAGGTCCCCATCGCTGCATTCCCAGCATGCCCAGAGCCCCAAAAATCCCAAAATCTCAATACCCAGCTCCCCATTGCTGCATTCCCAGGGCACTCAGACCCCTGGAACCCCCAAAACTCTGCTCCCCGTCCCTCAGCTCCTGAGGGTATCCCCAGGAAAACAGGGTGTACCCCAAAACCCGCCCCCATCCCTGCATCCATCACCTCCCAAGGCCCCTATGCCCCTCCTGTACCCCAAAACCTGCCCCCATCACTGCACCCACACTTCCCAAGCTCCCTGTGTCCCTTCTGTACCCCAAAACCCGCCCCTATTGCTTCCTCCATCACCTCCTAAGGCCCCTGTATCCCCCAGACACCTCCTGAACCCCAAAACCCGCCCCCATCCCTGCATCCATCACCTCCCAAACCCCCTGTATCCCCCAGACACCCCCTGTACCCCAACACC
>NW_005054491.1:1202687-1203424 GCF_000277835.1 Geospiza fortis | reverse complement strand
CGGGGCCACGGTGAAGAAGCCGCGCTCGCCCAGGCTGGCGGGAGCCGAGTGCGAGGGGCCGCAGCTCCAGGAGGGCGAGGGGCTCAGCGAGCGCGACTGCCGGGGCAAGGCGGGCTGGGAGTGGGTGTGTGCACCCCTGCACCCCCGAATTCCGCATCCCTGCACCCCTGAATTCCGCACCCCTGCACCGCCGAATTCCGCATCCCTGCACCCCTGAATTCCGCATCCCTGCACCCCCGAATTCCACATCCCTGAATCACAGCATCCCCGAATTCCGCATCCCTGCATCCCCAAATTCCACATCCCTGCACCCCGACTTCCACATCCCTGCACCTCTGAATTCCGCATCCCTGCACCCCTGCATTCCCACATCCTCTATCCCCAAATTCCCAAATCCTGCATCTCACAGCCCTGAACTCCCAAACTCGATATCCCTGCACCCCGCGCCCCTGAATCCTTGTGTCCTCAAATTCCCACACCCTCAAATTCCCCCACTCCAAATTCCCACGCCCCTGAATCCCCACACCCCCGAATTCCCACATCCCCAAATTCCTACACATCGAATTCCCACAACCCCTGAATTCCCGCATCCTGAAATCCCCACATCCCTAAATCCCCACACCCCCAAATTCCCACACCCCTGAACCCCCAAATTTCCACTCCCTTCTTCCCACTCCCCTCACCCCTTCTCATCCCCCAGGAATCTCCTCCTTCCCCTCGCTGCCATTCCCATACTG
>NW_005054491.1:1201063-1201199 GCF_000277835.1 Geospiza fortis | reverse complement strand
GGGAGTCCGGGGAGGGACCGGGCGCGGGGTGCGAGGGCGAGTCCAGCCCCGAGTCCTCCACGTTCTCCGGCGATGAGGAGGAGAAGGGCGACGAGGACGAGGTGAGGACGTAGGAGCGGGGGGCTGCGGGCCAGAG
>NW_005054491.1:1195656-1201008 GCF_000277835.1 Geospiza fortis | reverse complement strand
GTCTGCCCAGGACCCCCCAGGAATGGGGGGTGACCACCCCATGGCACCCCAATCCCTCGCTGTCCCAAACCTGTTCACCTGTGCCGCCGGGAGAGCCCTCCCTGTGCTGTCACCTGCAGGGAGAGGGGACACTGCACTGCACCCCACAAGGACCCCTCGTGTGCCCCACAAATCCTCAGGACCCCCCATGCAGTCTCACCTGCTGCCAGTGTCCCCTCGGGGTCTGTGTCACCACAGGCCGGGGTCAGGGACGCTGTGTGCCCTGCGGGGGGATGTCACCATGAGGGGACACAGAGCCACGGGGACTCTGGGGTGGCTCAGGAAGGGTGGGGTGTCCCCAGGGGTCGGCAAGTGGACAGGGAAGGGGGCTCAGGAAAGGTGGCATTGTCCCCAGGGACTGGGTTTAAGGAAGGGTGGCATTGTCCCCAAAGAAGGGGGCTCAGGAAGGATGAGATGTCCCCAAGGGGGCTCATGAAGAGTGTGATGTCCCCAGGGAAGGGTCTCAGGAATGATGGGATGTCCCTAAGGAAGGAGGCTTAGGAATGATGTGATGTCCCCAGAGATTGGGTTTAAGGAAGCCCCCCAAAGAAGGGGGCTCAGGAAGGGTGCAATGTCCCCAGGAAGGGGCTCAGGAAGGGTGTGATGTCCCCAAGGAGGGGCCCAGGAAGGATGAGATGCCCCCAAGCAGTGGCTCTCAGCCTCAGTGCCACCCCCCAGGCCACTTACGTGACGCCTGCCTCCTGACGGTGCCCTGCAAGAGAAGGGGACAGTGATGAGGTGACCCCGGGAATTCCGGGGGGCCCCGCAGCCCCCCAGGCTCACCCCAACGCCGGGGGCCAGGATGAGATTCCCCACGGTGCCCTTGAGCTGCTCCGCGGCGGCCTCGGCGCTGCCGGGCGCCTCCCGCGGCTGCACCGGTTTGATGTGGACGTAAAACTTGCGCGGCTCGTCCTCGTCGTAGTCGGAGTCGCTGGAGGAACAGCCAGGATTCTCCACCTCACCTGAGCCCATGTCAAGGCAATGCCTGGCTGGAATTCCCCTTTGATCCCCCAAAAATGCCTGGTTGGAATTCCCCTGGATCCCCCAGAAATCCCTGCTTGGAATTCCCCTTGGATCCCCCAAAAATGCCCAGTTGGAATTCCCTTTGGATCTCCCAAAAATGCCTGCTTGGAATTCCCGTTGGATTCCCCAGAAATCTCTGTCTGGAATTCCCTTTGGATCCCCCAAAAATCCCCAGTTCGAATTCCCTTTGGATCCCCCAAAAATCCCCATTTAGAATTCCCCTGGATCCCCCAGAAATCACCAGTTGGAATTCCCCTTGGATCCCCCAAAAATCCCTGCTTGGAATTCCCTTTGGATCCCCCCGCCAAGAAAAAAAAGCCTGCTTGGAATTGTCCTTAAATCCTCCAAAATCCCGAGTTGGAATTCCCCTAGGATCTCCCAAAAATCCTTGCTTGGTGTTCCCCTTGGATCCCCCAAAATCCCCCCTTTTCCAAGGATACTGCGGGCGCTGTCCGGGCGCACGGTGAATCCGTCCTCGTCCACCTCGGGGCAGCCCTGCAGGTACACGCCCCGACATTCCCAGTGCTCCCAGTTTGGGAACAGCAGCGCCGGGGCAGGGCACTGGGACACTCACCAGGTCGTTATCCGGAGATTCCCTGGGGAATGAGACGGGGGAGAGTCAGGGGATGTGGGAATTTGGAGATGTGGGAATTCAGGGATGCAGAAATTCAGAGATGTGGGAATTCAGGGATGCAGGAATTCAGGGATGCAGGAATTCAGATATGCAGGGATGCAGAAATTCAGGCATGTGGGAATTCAAGGATGCAGGGATGTGGGAAATCAGCGATGCAGAAATTCAGGGATGCAAGCATGCAGAAATTCAGGCATGTGGGAATTCAAGGATGCAGGGATGTGGAATGTGGAAATGCAGGGATACAGGGATGCAGGAACTGCGGGATGCAGGGATGCAGAATGTGGGAATGCAGGGGTGCAGGAACTCCGGGATGCGGGGATTGAGGCTCTTACACAGCGTCACGCTCCCGCTCCTTACGGCTCAAGCCCGGGATCCGGAACGCTTTGCTCCGGCTCCTCTTGGGTCCTGGGGAAAGCAGGAGCAGGGTGAGGAAGGGCCTCCGCAGCCCCCGGGACTCCCAGCTGGATGCAGACGTACTTGCCTTCCTGCGCTGGAGCCAGCCGGTACTCATCAAAATCCAACGCTCCTGCCACGGAGAGAGCGGGATCAGCTGGGATCAACCCAGGATCAGGCCAAGATCAGACCAGGATCAGATCAGGACCAGCTGCAATCAACCCAGGATCAGCTGGGATCAACCCAGGATCAACTGGGATCAGCCCAGGATCAGCTCAGGATCAGCCTGGGACCAGTTGGGATCAAGCCGGGATGAGCTGGGATCAATCCAGGATCAGCCTGGGATCAACCTGGGACCAGCCTGGGACCAGCTGGGATTAACCAGGATCAGCCTAGGATCAGCTGGGGATCAACCCAGGATTAGCCTGGGATCAGCCTGGGATCAATCTGGGATCAGCCCAGGAACAGCCTGGGATGAGCCAGGATCAACCCGGATCAGCCTGGGATCAACCCAGGATTAGCCTAGGATCAATCTGGGATCAGCCCGGGAACAGCCCGGGATGAGCCAGGATCAACCCGGATCAGCCTGGGATCAACCCAGGATTAGCCTAGGATCAATCTGGGATCAGCCCGGGAACAGCCCGGGATGAGCCAGGATCAACCCGGATCAGCCTGGGATCAACCCGGGATCCGCCAGAATCAGCCTGGGATCAGCCTGGGACCAGCTGTGATCAACCCAGGATCAGCCCAGGATGAGCTGGGATCAACCCGGAATCAGCCCAGGATGAGCTGTGATCAACCCGGGATCAGCCCAGGATGAGCTGGGATCAACCCGGAATCAGCCTGGGATGAGCCAGGACCAACCCAGGATTAGCCCAGGATCAGCCTGGGATCAATCCGGGACCAGCCCAGGATCAGCCCAGGACCATCAGGGGCCCATGCCCACTCGGGTGGGACCCCCACACTCACCTGGCCGCTCTCTCCCCGTGCCCTTGCTCTCGGCAAACCTCCGGAGCAGCATCTCCGTGCCGATGTTCTCCACGTTCTGCTTGAACTCCTCGTGGACCTGGGGGGGGGCAAAAAGGGAAGGGGACATGGAATAAAGAGGGGGAATGGGAATGGGGAGGGGATCATTCACCTGGGGACTCACCTGGCCGATCTGGACGTGGGTGTCCTCCACGGAGTGCGAGTAGGAGCCGATGAGCCCCTTCATGTGCCGCAGGTGGGCTTCTTCCACCTCCTGGAAGCGCTGGAGCGGGGAAAAACGGGGGTCAGGAATGGGGGGGACATCCCCAGGGATCGGCAGGTGGGCAGAGAATGGGGGTTGGGATGGGTGGGATGTCCCCAGGTGGGCAGGGAAGGGTTTGGGATGGGTGGGATGTCCCCAGGGATCCCCATCTCTTCCCAAACCCCACCAATGCCCATCCACACCCAAATCCCATCAGTTCCCATCCTTTTCCCAAATCCCATTAGTTCCCATCCCTTCCCAAGTCCCAGCAGTGTCCATTCTTGCCCACGTGCCCCCAGTGCCCATCCCTTTCCCAGTTCCCACCAGTTCCCATCCCTCTCCCAGTTCCCATCAATGGCCATCCCTCTCCCAGTTCCCAGCTGTGCCCACCCCTTTCCCAGTTCCCACCAGTTCCCATCCCTTTCCCAGTTCCCACCAGTTCCCAGCCCTCTCCCAGGGGCGCCAGCCGTGCCCACCATGGCCGAGTCCAGCATGCGCTGCTCGAAGTCGGCGCGGGCAGCGTTGTATTTGTCCACCGCCCTCCGCAGAGCCTCGCCCGCCTTCCGCGACTTCAGCTCCGCCTGCGCCACCACCGGGCACGGGGACAGCCAGGACAAGGACAGGGATCATCAGAGAGGGGACAGGGGACAGCCAGGAACAGCCAGGACAAGGACAGGGATTGTCAGGAATGGGACAGAGACCACCCAGGGGGGACAGGGGACAGCTGAAGAACAGCTGGGACAAAGAGAGATCATTAGGGAGGGGACAGGGGACAGCCAGGGCACAGGGAACAGCCAGGGGAATGACAGGGATCATCAGGGAGGGGACAGGGGACAGCCAGGGGACAGCTGGGACAAGGACAGGGATCATCAGGAATGGGACAGAGACCACCTTGGGGGGACAGGGGACAACCAGGACAGGGACAGGGATCCTTAGGGAGGGGACAGGGAACAGCCAGGGGAATGACAGAGATCATCAGGAACAGGACAGGGGGACAGCCAGGGGACAAGGGACACTCAGGGGATAACCGGGACAATGACAGGGATGGTCAGGGAGGGGACAGGGGACAGCCAGGGGAATGACAGAGATCATCAGGAACAGGACAGGGGACAGCCAGGAACAACCAGGACAATGACAGGGATTGTCAGGAACGGGACAGAGACCACCCAGGGGGACAGGGGACAGCTGGGACAAGGACAGGGACCTCCTGGGGGGGACAGGGACCATCAGGGAGGGGACAGGGACCTCCTGGGGGGAACAGGGATCACTGTGGCACAACAGGACCATCGAGGGAGGTTCAAGAATCACCAGGGAAGGGACGCAGACCACAGAAGGAAGTGACAGGGACCACAGGGAGGAGGAACAAGAACCACCACGAGAGGACAGGAACCACCAAGGACGGGACAAGAACCACCAAGAGGAGCCAGGGACCACCGAGGGGGACACGGGGACACTGAGGGGGGGACGCTGGGGGTGGCACCTTGTCGATCTCCCCCCGCCGCCCAGCCGCTCGTCCTCCTGGCACTTGCTGTGGTAGCTCTCCTTGGACTTGGGCAGCAGCTGGGCCACGCCGTGCAGCAGCTGCACGGCCTCCAGCGTCCCTGCCACCTCCTCCTTGGACTGTGGGGACACAGCAGAGTTGGGCAGGGCTGGCTGGGGACACCGGGGAGGGGACAATGCCGGGGGAGGGGACGGCGCTACCTTCTTGTGCACCCGGCCTTGCTCCTCGCCGTAGCGCGAGATCTCCTTGATGAGGTCGTGCAGCTTCTTCATCAGCTCCAGGTGGCACAGGGCCAGCTTGTCCGAGGAGATGCGGAAAACCTCCCACAGAGGCGCGAAGGTCCTGCCCGGGGGGCCACCAGAACGGTCACCAGGGGGTCCCCAAAGCCACCTCAAGGTGCCCCAGACCCCACCCCGTACCCCAGCTGGGTCCCGTTCGTGGCCATCTTCGACAGCTTCACCATGGCCTTGGCGTAGTTCTCCTCGATGGCGGCCCTGGGGATGGCGGGGAGGGGGGTTTTGGGTGCAGCCCGGG
>NW_005054491.1:1195188-1195544 GCF_000277835.1 Geospiza fortis | reverse complement strand
TGGGGTAGAGGACGTCGAAGCCGTGGTTCTTCTCACCCTGCCAAGGGAGCCCCCCCTCAGATCCCAAATCCCAAGGGACCCCCACACCCCCTTTTCCCCGGGAGCAGCATCTGGAGCGGCCCAAACCCCCCCAAACTGGGGTGCTAAGACACCCCCCCCCACCCCAAACCAGCCCTCCCCAGGACAGGCCGGGTTGAACCCCAAAAATCCCCGGGGTTATTTCGGGTGCTGCCCCACACCCACAGAGTGGCTTCACCTC
The DNA here is from genome assembly GCF_000277835.1 of Geospiza fortis. Lineage (NCBI taxonomy): Eukaryota > Metazoa > Chordata > Aves > Passeriformes > Thraupidae > Geospiza > Geospiza fortis. The sequence goes on along the minus strand of NW_005054491.1, from coordinate 1,195,285 downwards.
AGCACCCACACCCCGCAGCCGCGCTGGGGGTGCAGGTGAACCCCCAGGGGAAACTGAGGCAGGAGGAAGAGGAAGGTGGCGGGAGGGGGCCGGCGGA
>NW_005054491.1:1190457-1190583 GCF_000277835.1 Geospiza fortis | reverse complement strand
TCCCAGCTGTGTGTCCCCACCCCAAAAAGGGAGACCCAACCCCTCCCCCAACACTTTGAGGGTTGTGGGTATTTTGGGGGAGAGGGGGAAATTTTGGCTCGTCCAGGGGAAAGTGGGGGGAAAAAA
>NW_005054491.1:1187908-1189116 GCF_000277835.1 Geospiza fortis | reverse complement strand
GTCCCCCCCCCCATCAGAACTCCACCTTGCAGGCGGGGAAGGTCTCGTCCTGCATGGCCACGGTGCTGTTGCTGCCCAGCACGGTGATGCCCAGCTCCTGCTGCCGCTCGTGCGTCTCCTGGTACCACTCGTGCATCACCAGCGAGTCGAAGGTGGGGATCAAGGTCACCTGAAGGGACGGCCGGGCCACCCTGTCACCACCCCCAGGAGCTGGGAAGGGGCACCCAGGCCACCCCATCACCCCCAAAGCATCAGGAGGGGCACCCAGGGCATTTTGTCACCTCCCCAAATAACGGGAAAGGGCACCCAGGACTCTTTGTCACCCCCCAGATATTGGGAAGGGGCATCCAGGACACTTTATGACCCACCCCCAGCATCAGGAGGGATCCCTAGGACACCTTGTCACCCCCCAGCAGTGGAAAAGAACCCTGAGGACACTTTGTCACCCTTCAGCACTGGGAAGGGGCACCCAGGACACTTTGGCACCCCCCAAATATTGGAAAGGTGCACCCAGGACACTTTGTCACCCCCCCGCACTGGGAAGGGACCCCGAGGACATTTTGTCACTCCCCAAATATCGTGAAGGAACCCCCAGGACACCTTGTGACACCCCAGGTAACAGGAAGGAACCCTGAGGACACCTTGTGACCCCTCAGCAGTGGAAAGGGACCCCCCAGGACACTTTGTCACCCCCAAGGAACCCCGAGGACACTTTGTCACCCCCCAGCACCCTGAGGGAGCCAACCCCAGCCCTCCCCACAGCCCAGGCTGGGCATGAAACATTTTGCCAGTCATTATTGATTCTGGTTCTTCTGAGTTTACATATAAACGTCCCTATCTTAGAGCCAATATTATACCATATGATATGAACTCCTGTAAATAAATTGGTAGGCTCCCAGTAAGGGAGTTTAAAACACCCTGCTACTATATAGAAAACCTTTGCTGTTATAGTTCTTCCTAATGACACACTCAGCCAGCATTTCAGTGCACTGAAAGAGATCTGAAAACAAATATTGGCCTTTGACAGGGTAGAAGTGGTTATGTGGGAATCTGGTCTGGAAAGGCATAGATATTTCTGTGCATGGTAAAGTGATGTAATAAAACAACTTGATAAGACACAACTTAATGCAAAATACGTTTAGTTGGAACCAAAGTACTTTTTGGATAAGGAGTGATGTGAAGAGAGGAAAAGATAACTAAAGGGAAAG
>NW_005054491.1:1186183-1186532 GCF_000277835.1 Geospiza fortis | reverse complement strand
TCCAGCTCGCTGTCGGCCGGGGCGATGCCTTCATCTGTGGATTCTTCCTTCCTTCTCCTCCCGCCCTCCCGCTCAGCCTCCGGCAGCATCTCCTCGGGGGAGGAGGACTTGGAGCCATCCGACGTCCCCAGCTCCTTCCGGGCGGTTTTAGCCTTGGGTTTCTCTGGTTCTTTCTTCAGCGGGGACTTCTTGATGCTGCCGGCCTTGGCCAGGGGCTTGCGGCTCTCCGGGACCGGCGCCTTCCGGGCCGGAGCCTTGGCCGGAGCCTTGGCCTCAGCCTTGCTGTCCTTCGAGTCCTTCCGCAGCGTCTCGGGCTTCGCCTCCCTCTTCACCACCTTCACCCCCTTCT
>NW_005054491.1:1182461-1186110 GCF_000277835.1 Geospiza fortis | reverse complement strand
CTTGTTCGGCTTCGGCTCCGCGTCCCCCTTCGCCTTCTCAGCCGCCGAGTCCGGCTTGGCTCGGGCATCCTTGGCTTTCTCCTCTTCTGACCCCATTCTGGCCGCGTCCCCCAGGGATTTTGGCTTCTCCTTGGTCCCAGCTTTCACCTCCTTCCTCTCCACCTTCGGAGCCTTCTCCTTCGGCGCCGGCACCACAGCCTCCACCAAGCTCAGCTTGGAGCCCGACTTGAGGCTCTCCTTGCTCTCCTCCCTCCTCTGCTTCAGCGGCTTCTCCGCCTGCGCCATCCCCTTCAGGTCATTCTTGGTGACCACGGGGTACTTGAGGAACTCCAGGTGCTTCACCTTCTCCAGCCCTTCCAGGATCCGCGCCTGGGGCGTGCAGCCGGGGAACAGCACCCGGATGATCTTCTCGGAGCGGCTGACGGGGTGCCACACCAGCAGCACGCACACCGAGGTCAGGCACTGCAGGGGCAGCTCCTGCTCCTTGGGGAAGCCGTTCCCCGACCAGTGCTGCAGGAGGAACTCCAGCTCCTTGGTGCCCTTCACGGGGTTCAGCACGTACATGTCCAACCGGCCCACCCCCATCTTCTGGAAGAGCACGGTGGGCTCGGCGCGGGGGCCGCTGTCTCGGGCCAGCAGGTTGGGCCGGATGCCCAACTTGTCCAGGTAGTGCAGGGTCAGCGCGGCCTCGTCGCAGCTCTTCAGCACCTTTGAGTCGCCCTCGATGTCCTTCAGCTTCTCGGAGGCGTTGAGGAAGACGACGCCTAGCTCGGGCGAGATGAGGTTCTTGGCCCAGTCACCGTTGCCCTGGGAGCTCTGGGAAGGGTCCTCCTCCAGCTCGGCCAGCTTCCTCTGGAGCAGGCTGTTGATGCCAGGCAGGCTGTCGGTGCCCGCGTGGGTCACCAGGATGGAGTCAATGCGGTCCAGGTGCCGCACCAGCTTCCAGAAGGAGGATTTGGGGTTGGAGCCGCCATTGACCAAAACGTTGAAGCCGTTGACGGCAAAGAAAGCCGAGTCCCCTCTCCCGCCCGGGAAGATGTAGCAGCAGGGCTTGGAGAGCTTCAGGAATCCCACCATGGTGGGGGGCTCCAGCAGGTCAAAAGGGGATTGGGGCTCCAGAGACTCCGACAGGTACTCCATGAACTCCTCCAGCCCCTCCATCTCCGGCAGGACGCAGCCGGGGTTGTAGCGCAGCTCGATGAAGTCCTGCAGGTTGTGGTGCTCCAAGCCCGAGTCCCTCCACTCCCCGAAATCGGGGCAGCTGATGGTCAGCCTGGCCTTGGCCGAGGGGTCAGCAGAGCTCAGGATCTCGCCCACCTGCACAGAGGGGCAGCTTCAGGTGGGAGGGGGCACTGGGGTCACCCCCACCGCCCACCGGGATGGACCCATTGGGTTGGGACCCATTACACCATTGGATCCACACCTGCTGCCTGCTTTTTGGGGGGATTTTGGGGTGCCAGCCGCCCCTGTTGCTGGGCAGGGGGCTCCCAAGGAGGGGCTTTCCCTGATCCCCTACCCTGGCTGAAGCTGTGGCCCTCCAGGGCTGGCAACTGAGGATCTGCTCCTCAAAATTACCAGAATCTGCACCCCTAAATCCCCAGGATCTTCGCCCTAACACCCCCAGGATTTGCTCCCCAAACTCCCAGCATGTGCCCCTAAGATTTCCCAGATCCCCATCACCTACCTGACTAAATTCCCAGGATCTATATTCCCCAAATCCCCAGGATCTGTACCCCCCAAATCCCCAGGATCTGTATCCCCCAAATCTCCAGGGTCTGCCCCACAAAACTCCCCTAAATCCCCAGGATCTGTATGCCCTAAATCCCCAGGATTTTCCCCTTTTCCTGCTGCAGACCCCAAAGCTTTGCCCCACATCTTGCAGGGACCCCCCTGCAAGGAGAGGGGAGGATGTGCCAGCATTCCCAGGAGCTGCTCCAGGCTGGACGTGCTCAGACAGCAGCTCCGGCCCCAAAATCCCCCTGTCCCCTTCCCTCACCTCCTTATCGGTGAAGATCTGGATGAAATCCCGCAGGGAGAAGCAGCCGGTCTGCAGCATCAGCTCCCCAGTGTCCTCCACACAGGGCCCAGCAAACACCAGCAGCTTGTGCTGGGACACATCCGTGATGAGATTCCTCAGCTGGGGACAGAGAGGGGGACATCAGCACAGAGGGAACACCGAGGGGACAGCCCCGGGCCCGTCCCACCCCGGCTCACCTCGTCGCACAGGGATTTGTCGGAAGGGTTGAGCAGCACCAGGGTCTCCAGCACATCCCCACGGTGGTGGAGGGTCCTCTGACCTGTGGGGTGACAGCCATGCCCCCCCCAGTTTGTCCCCATGGGGGTGGCACGGCCAGGCACTGCCCGGTTTTCAGGGACAGGCACGGACACCACAGGCACCAGGGACACATTTCCCGTGTCCTTCCCGCCTGGGGAGGGGAGGGAACAGGATGGGGAGACTCCCCCAAACTCTCTGGGTGCTCCCAGGGTGGTTTTGGGGTTCATTTCCCCCTCTCAGCAAAGAAACACCCACCAGGACCCAGCTGAGGATGGGGTGTGGGGGGAAAAAAGTCACTGGAGCAGCCCCAGCTGCGTTTTCCCCTTTCCATCCCGCTGTGGAAAATCCCATTTTTCCACGCTGGAAAAGGAAGCGGCTCCTCACGTGGGGATCACGGGGTTTGGATGGGGGAGGCACAAAGCCAGCCCTGTTCCCACAAAATCTGATCCCATCCCTGATCCTAACCCCCACTCCCACCCCTCCCTGGCAGATTTTCCCCACTTTTTCGTGGTTTTTAACCCATTTTTTACCTTTGACAATGCTGGAGAAAGTGGCCGAGTGCCGGGACACGAAGAGCTTCAGCTGCTCGTCCAGGTTGCAGCAGGTGAGGTCGATGTCCCACGAGCGGATCCCTGTGGAGAAAAACAGAAGAAAAATTTGGGATTTGCGGGGCTCAGACCCCCAAAACCCTACACAGTGCCAGTTGGGCCTGACCCCATCAAATCCCCCATCAAATCCCCCCTAAGGTGTTTTTGGGGTGTCTCCAAGCCCCACCTGTGCCAGCACCTGCCCGGCAGGCAAGCTCCTCACGCTGTGATTCACGGCTCTGCCAAATCCCAAATCCCAAATCCCAACCCCCCAGGGCACGGAGCAGCTCTGCCAACGCCTCCTCAAAGGTACCAATTAAGGAATTAAAAGATTTGGTGCTCCCTGTCAGCGCCGGGACAGGTGCAGCACCGGAGAAAAAAAAAAAAAAACTCACGGGAGAAAAAAAAAAAAAAACAAACCCTTCAGGACTTGCCAGGAGGGATTTTTGGGAGTTTATTCCCAAAAAATTTTGGGTGGCTCCGGGTAACGGCCAGAGAATGGGTGGGGGATGGTGTAACCGGCGTGGGGTTGCACAAGGGTTTGGGGCCGTTTTTGGGGTGGTTTTGGTGAGGTTTGGGCCAGGGAGGGGACAACGGAGTGGGGAATGATCCTCCCGCCGTGGGTTTGGGATCTGCTCCCGCTGGGATGGCACGGCCTGAGACCCCCCCAAAATCCGGGCAGGGCTCAGGGAGGGGTGTGGGGGCTGGAAAGGGGGTCCCTATAAAATGTGGGACAAATCCTGGGGATTTGGGAGCAGATCCGGGGATTTAGGGGCGCAGGGAAAGA
>NW_005054491.1:1179405-1179817 GCF_000277835.1 Geospiza fortis | reverse complement strand
GGCCAATTCCGTGAGCAAACAAACACCGGGCTCAGCCCCGGACACCGCACAGCCGGCGGGGCGCGAACGGGAAAGTGGGGACAGACGGGGGACGGACAGGGGGACGGAAAGGGGACAGACGGGGGACGGACAGAGGACAGCCTGGGGGACAGACAGTGGGATGGACAGGGGGACGGACAGGGGACAGAAAGGAGGACAGACAGGGAGACAGACAGGGGACGGAAAAGGGGAACAGACAGGGGACAGAGAGGAAATACAGACAGATGGACAGACAGGGAACACAGACAGGGGGACAGCCGAGAGGACGGACAGGGGACCGATAGGGAATACAGACAGGGGGACGGACAGGGGGACACAGGGGCGCTGCCGCTCCGTTGTCCCACAGCCCTTCCGGCCTCTCCAGCATCCCCCG
>NW_005054491.1:1176226-1176538 GCF_000277835.1 Geospiza fortis | reverse complement strand
CCAGAACCCGCCCACGGACGCCTGGAAGAGCCAGGGGCTGGCGGAGGTGGCGAATTACTGCGCCGAGAGTCGCGACAGGAACCAGTGGGTGCCGTTCGTGTGTCTGCAGGAGCGCTGAGCCCTTTCCCGACCTGGACTTGAAGGATTAAAACCCTTAAAAAAAAAAACTAAACAGCAGGAAAAAAAAACAAAAAAAAGAAGGAGAAACAGCCAGTTCCAACCCACAACGCCCCAAAACCCACCGATTTTATTTTTCTTTTGAACCGGAGAGGAGGAAGGGGGAGCGCGGCGGCTGCGGGGGGGATGGAGGGG
>NW_005054491.1:1175532-1176092 GCF_000277835.1 Geospiza fortis | reverse complement strand
GGGCGCTGCGGAGCGCGGGGGTGACCCCGGAGCTGGAAACTGTCGCGATTTTTGGCAGCTGGGACCCGATGGAGGCGAGGACTGCAGGGAGCTGGACTTTTAATTTTTTTTTCTTTTGGTGCAAAAACTGCTTTTTCCAAGGAATTACGGACATCTGCACGGATGGACCTGCACCCTCCGGGTGCTGCTTTTGCACTTGGAGACCCTGAGCTGAACCTTTTCCAGAGTTTATTCTTCTACCGAGCGAGGAACTAAATTTATTTGCAATAAAATGTCTGACGTTACTGGTGTTTGCTCTTCCCTGTGCTTTGCTGGAGCCGTTCCCAAGGGAGCGGGAGCGGGATCGGCGCTTCCTGGGTGGGTTTTGGGGTGGGCTCCACCTCCCCTGGGGGGGCTTTTTATAGGGCCGCGGGGTTCCCACCCGTGTGTGGCCTCGCTGCTGCTGCTGGAGGAGAAATTCCCACCCCACCCTTCTCTGGAAAAGGGTTTTTCCAAGAAAAACACCCCCGAGCTCTGTGGGAAACTGAGGCACGGCCACCCCGGGCTCGGGGCTGGAGCTT
>NW_005054491.1:1174042-1174272 GCF_000277835.1 Geospiza fortis | reverse complement strand
CCGGAGCGGGAAGCCCGTCCGTGATGTCACCGTGGTGGCACCATTGCGTCACGGGTGTCCCCGTGTCACCCGCGTGGGGACACGGTGGGATCCTCCGCGGAGTCCCCGCGGTCAGGGGCGTCCCCGGGACGGGGGGATGACCCCGAGGGTGTCCCCGGTGCTGTCCCGGCCCCGGTGGCACCGGGAGGACCCGCGGCTGGCCCTGGGCCACCCGCTGCCGTCCCCGGGGA
>NW_005054491.1:1170401-1173920 GCF_000277835.1 Geospiza fortis | reverse complement strand
CCGCTGCCACCTCCGGCGCTTGGCAGCGAATTCCCGGCGGAGGAGCCGCTCCCGGGGGCTTAGAAAGGAACCGGGGGAGAATTTGGGATTCTGTGACACGGGACCCGCTGCCATCCCACTGTTTGTCCCCCTGTCCATCCGCCCTTCCCAGCGGCGTTTTTGGAGCAGACGCTGAAAAATCCCAACAATTCCCGGCCCGCGGCTGCAGCGGGAGCGGCGCATTCCAAGGATTCGCTCCCGGCCTGGATCCCGCTGAGTTTCCAGCCGGGCCGGGATCGCTTTTCCAGGAAAAAACCAATAAATAAAAGGAAGGAACGCAGAGCTGGGTTTGGTTTTCCCCGTGGGATGGCTCCAGAGATTCCCGGGGAAAAGATTCCCGGGAAAAAAAGGAGATTCCCGGGAAAAAGGAGATTCCCAAAAGCTCCCGTGGAGGTGCCACCAAGGATGGGGAGAACAGGGGGTGGGAAAAGGGAATCCCTGAGAGCTGGGGGATTCCCAAGGTGGATTTTTGAGGAGCTGAGACCCTCAAGGAGTTGCAATTCCTGGGATTCGGAATTCCCAATCCCGCCTGAGCATCCAGGGGGTGGGAAAGGTGAATCCTCAGGACAGGAGGGATTCCCAAGGATTTGGGATTTCTGAGCTGAGATCTTTGAGGAGCTGCAGTTCCTGGGAATCGGAATTCCCGATCCCGCCTGAGCATCCAGGGGGTGGGAAAGGGAGCAGAGGGATTCCCAAGGGTGGAAAAGGGGACAGGGGATTCCCGAGGGAGGATCCGGAATTCCCGGCACAGCACAGGCAGGCAGAGGAAATGGGCAAAATGCAAAGTGAGCCTTTTTTATTGTGTTATCCATTCACTTGGGAACAACGATTCCACGAAATATTAAACACGGTGCGAGGGGAGGGGAGGGTTTGGGGCTATGGCACACGAGAAAGGGCAAAATCAACAAAACAAACCCAAAAAAAAAAATCCGGGAATTGCAGATGGATGAGGAGCCTACGGCACAGACACCGACCACTTCCTAAGGACAGTCCGGAAAAAACCTGGATTGGCGTTTGGCAACGAGATCAGAGTTTGGCAAATAATAATAATAATAATAATAATTAATGATCGTTTGAATGATAGACCAGAGAGAAGGAGAAAATGAGGAGAGCCAAGGATCCCACGAGGGCTCGGAGTAAAGGAATTATTGGGATTTTGTTAAATAAAGGTGGATTTTTAAGGATTTTAGGGGGAAAAATAAAAAGGGGCATTTGGGAGATCCAGAGGCTCCGGGGTGTCCCAGCTCCATCCCCCGAGACAGGGAGGGGAGGGTGAGGCAAAGGGAGGAAAACTGGAATAGGAGCAATGTTTAATGTTTCCCTGGCCCTTTTATTCCCAGATTTCTATTTTTGGCACTGGCTTCACCACATCCCATAAAGAAAGGCCGGACAGATCTGGGCATGTGGTTAAATCCCAAAAAAAAAGGCTTTTGTGGAGCTGGGCTCCAGCTCCTCCTGCTCCCCCTTCCAGCACTTAAAAAGTTCTGAAAAGTCTTTTTTTGTGTATTTTTTCCCCTCCTTTTTTCCCCCTTTTTTTTTTTTTGTGTATTTTTTTCCTCCTTTTTCCTTTTTTTTTTTTCTTTTAATTTTTTTTTTTAAATAAATTGATTTGGCAAATGCACTGAACAAAGTACAAGCAACTACTGGGAATCTGCACTTCTATTTCTGCCATACAAAAACACCCACGGCATGAGCACGGATTTATTCGGACAAGGAGAAAATTCTGGAAAAAAAAAAAAGGGGGGGAAAAATAGGTGGGGGAAAAAAAAGGAAAAAAAAAAGAAAATAAAAATTAAGGAATTTTTTTTCCCCAACAAAAACGAGTCACCCATGGAGACACCAGCAGCTCCCACCCCCAGCTCCTGGTGGGACCCTTGGCATTCAGGGATCCCATGGGAGATGCTCCATGGCCTTCTCCTGGCTCCCTGCCCCCTCTCCCTGACCCTTTTCCCAGCTCCTTTTCCCTTTTTCCAACCTCTCCCTGCCCCTCTTCCTTCTCCTGGCTCCTTTTCACTTTTCCCAGTTACTTCCCCTTCTCCCAACCCCTTTTTCCCTTTTCCAAACTTCTTCTCCCATCCCTTTTCCCTTCTCCCATCCCTTTTCTCTCCTCCCAACCTCTTTTCCCTTTTCCCAACCCCTTTTCCCTGCTCCTTGTCCCTTTTTCCCCCAGCTCCTTGCCCCTTTTCCTGGCTCCTCTTCCCTTCTCCCACCTCTTTTCCCTTCTCCTATCCCTTTTCCCAACTCCTTTTACCTGCTCCTGGCCCATTTTCCTGGCTCCTTTTCCCATCTCCCAACCCCCTTTCCTTCTCCCAACCCCTTTTTCCCTTTTCCAAACTTCTTTCCCCTTTTCCAAACCTCTTCTCCCGTCCCTTTTCCTTCTCCCATCCCGTTTCCCATCTCCCAACCCCTCTTCCCTTCTCCCAACCTCTTTTCCCTTTTCCCAACACCTTTTCCCTGCTCCTTGCTCCTTTTCCTGGCTCCTTTTCCCTTTTCCCTTCTCCCAACCCCTTTTTCCCTTTTCCAAACCTCTTCTCCCGTCCCTTTTCCTTCTCCCATCCCGTTTCCCATCTCCCAACCCCTCTTCCCTTCTCCCAACCTCTTTTCCCTTTTCCCAACGCCTTTTCCCTGCTCCTTGCCCCTTTTCTCATCTCCCTTTTCCCATTTCCCATTTCCCATTTCCCTTCTCCCAGCTCCAGCGTGGCTTTGGCTCGGGCAGGACCCCGGGATGGGGGAGGCAAAGCGACCCCAAAGCACCCAGACCCCAAAGTCTGACCCAGCATCCCTTGGGATTCTCCTGGGGGAGAATGGAGCGGGGCTGGAGCCCCTGAGGAGGAGGAGGAGGAAGGAGGAGGAGGAGGAAGGAGGAGAACCGGGAAAGCACCGGGCAGGGGCCGCTCCCCTCCCCCGCCCCGCAGGAGGAGGAGGAGGAGGAAGAATTCCCGGCTCCAGCCCCGGCTCCAAGGATAGCACCAAGCTCTGGTCTCGAACACAGAGGAAGAATCAGATCTGGAGTAGAAAAATAAGGCTGGAACTGTCCGAGAGATTAAGGACAAGAGGGAATTCCCTCCTGGAGGAGGAATCCCGGGCTGGACTCGGGAGTGGCCGCGTGATTCCCGGCGGGCGGAGCTTGGAGCGGGATGGGATTTGGGATTTGGGATCAAACCCTCCAATAAAGGCTTTGCAGGGGCTGAGGGACAGGGAGGGAAATTATTGGGAAATGATCCCATTTTCCCTGCTCTGCTCCCCCCCCCCAAGGGATGGGGGGACATTCCCGAGCCCTGGAATTCGGGGAGCATTCCCAGGAAAAGCCGCACAGCTTTAGGGTTCAAAACGTGGCATTTCCCCGGCTTCGTTGCAAAGGCAAATGACGGAAAACAAGGAACAGCGACATTCCTGCAGCCCAGGAGGGGACACGGAGCGGCTCCGCCCCCCTGGGAATTCCATCCGCCTCTGGAAAAGGGCTGGGGCAGCCCCCCGTGC
>NW_005054491.1:1169257-1170391 GCF_000277835.1 Geospiza fortis | reverse complement strand
CAGGAATCCAGGGAATTGCAAATTCCTCTCCCATGGGAAATGTTCCCTGTCCTGGGATGGGATCCCTGGCATTCCTAACCTGATCCCTGGCATTCCTAACCCGATCCCTGGCATTCCTAACCCAATCCAAAGCTTTGTGGGGAATGGGGAAACTCCCAGGATTTCACATCAGCCGTGGATGCGTTGTTTTTATCCCTTCTCTTCCCAAAAATCCTGTGCTCAGGATAACCAGGAATGGCCTCTGCCTATGGCGGTTTTGGGAAATCTTTTCCAGCCTCATGGATTCTGGGATTTTGGAAATGTCTCCCAGGAGCTGCTGAGCCCCAGGATGGGCCCTGGGGACACTGATTGGGCTCAGACGTTGCACCCAAATCCTGGGATTTGTCCCTTTCCCACAGATCCGGTGGCCACTCCACAAAATTCCTGGAGTTCTCCCGAGCATCCACCCAAGGGCTCCATGGAAGCTTCTCCTTTTCCTGCTCCCCCTTTTCTTGTTCCCCTTTCCCTGCTCCCCCTTTTCCTGTTCCCCTTTCCCTGCTCTCTCCTCCATGCCGGGTCATCCCCGTGAGATTCAAGCGCTCCCAGTTCAATCCCAGTCCCAGATTCCCAAGGGATGGGAACAGAACTGGTCCCTCCACTCCCCCTCCCCACCTGCCCTAAACATCCCTGGACAATTCCCAGGCCCTGGATTTAGTGGGAAGAATTCCAGTGTGGAAAAGGGAGACGGGAAACGCTGGGAATTTGCTGATTTGGGTTGAAACTCCCCCAGAAGTTGATTTTTCCAAGATTCTGGATGCACCAGGAAGCTCCTTCCTTTCCCTCCCGCCCTGAATTTGGGGACAGCACAGAGAACCCCCCAAAGATCCCAACCTCCCCCATCCCTGGGGATCCCTAAAATTCCTCCTGGGATCTCTCCCAGCTGGGAATCCCCCTGCAGGGCCATCCCTGGATCCCAGCAGAGCTGTGGGATTTAGGGAAAAGCCTCCCCAGCCTCCCTCTGGCCATTCCCAACAGGGATTTTTCCAGCTGGATTTGGGGGTTTTTGGGGTATTTTTGGGGTTTTTTTTTTTCTTTTTCTACTGATTTTTTACAAAATGGTTCCCACCTCACCCCTTCTCCAGAGGAAATTCCTGC